>NW_017257273.1:93152-93547 GCF_001594055.1 Mycetomoellerius zeteki
CAAATTAGCCACTTAATTAATGCACAATTAAAAATAGTCGACAAAATGCAGAGCAAGGGAAAACACGTATTGTGTGTTTGCCGACCGTTACAACTGTTTGCACAGCTGTAGTTGGTAGACATGGCTACATTTTGGTCGACTAGTGGTGACTAACGCCAACTATACTTTCTATATAACTATTGGGCTAAACGACTTCGAATTGCTACTTTTGCCGTCTAGGCTGTTTCATGCGTTTCGGAGCGCTTGGAGGCGTTCCGGAAAATAGGCTATCAAAATAAGAAAAAAAATTTTTCCGCTTATAATTCCTTTTGTGTATCATTCTTGGGATGTTTATACATCATTTAAGCCAAAAAAAAACGTTAAAAAATTTTTTTCAATTAGATGTAACCCCTTAA
>NW_017257273.1:93718-95481 GCF_001594055.1 Mycetomoellerius zeteki
ATTAGACGCAAGCCGATTGCAACATGATATAAAGACAAGGGTATACTCGTATCGTGTCAGACCACTGCGCATTCCCACCACTTTTGTTTAAGCTTACGTCATAGGCTGCGGTCCACTTGACGCTACAAACGCTTCGAAACGTTTGAGCGACCAATCAGAACAAAGAATTTTATGAATTGACTAATCAAAGAATGCTTCGAAGTGTTTGTATAGCGTCAAGTGAACCACAGCCATACATATAGAGTCGGAACAAATCGACCGTGATTCAATGACATAAGTTTTTCGAATATTTCAATGAAATAATTAATTTTTATGTAATTATTTTTCCGCAAATATATAAAATGACTTGTAATGTACGTAAAAGGATATAGAAATTATTTGGCGAAAACCAAAAAGAAATTGGAAATTCAATTAAGTTATTTTCTTTTCTAAAAGATCTAATATTTTTCGAAAAGTGGCGTCGCACATGCGGAAAAGAAAATATTTCTTCAAAATATATTTTTTATATATAGTACATATATTTAATAATGTACATATATTTGTTATATATAGTGAATAGGGGAACCTGAAGTATAATGAAACCATGGGGTATAATGGGATGTACTCGATATTTTTTTACAGATATGCTAATATGTAATTAATTGTCAGACAATAGTTACTGTTAGATGTATCTTATTATATTATATATTGTTATTAGTTGTCATATTATTTTTACCTGAAAATTGCTAAAAATTGTTTAATGTGTTCGCTTTACTGTCCGCGAATGAGTACAGATTCTTTGGTATGTTCGCATAAGGTAAGCAATAACAAAATTCTATTTTTTATTGTCATAAGTACATTTATCTTATTATATAATCTTTTCTTGTTACTTTAGTAAAATCTATACAAATATATTGATTATCTGTAATATTTTATATTATCTAAAGTAAATTTATATACTTCGAGGCATAATGGTGTACTGGTGTTATTTTATGTTTAAAATGAGTTTATGATTCATGTGCAAGCGTAGATAAAAATGATGAGAATTATTTTATTTGTATTATCTTCTTAAACATTTTTATTTATGTTCAATATAATAACAGTATACCTTGTATAATGTATCACTCAGCATCACATATAGAATTATTAATAAAAAATTAAAAATTAAAAGTGCAACAATGTATTTTTACTTATATAGTATTATATGTTCTAAGTCACTTTTAAGCAATGTTCAATATTAATTTTTTAAAAATAGACAAGGTTTTCTGTGGTGCCCCATTATGCCCTGTATAAATGATATAGTGAGGTTACGACACACTCTCACAAAACAATAATTTCGTCCTGTTAATCTATACGTTTGCAGTAAAACTTAAGTTTTCCTTATAGTAAATACTTCAAAAAATATTTTAATATATAACAAAGTTGATTTATTTATCTTTAATATGTTTAAAACTTGAAAAAATCTAACTATAACCATTATACCCCAGGTTCCCCTATATGTATATTATACATTTACATATTTATATACTTACACATTTACGTGCATAAATGTTAAAATATAAAATAAAGATAGGATTTGTAGTCTGTATTCATATGCTATATTTAATACTAGAGGAAATTTTTCATGGTGTACAAAAAAGTTCTGAGCTTTAGATTTCATACAACCAAAATAACAATTTAAATTTTATATATCTTCTCGCCCTTTTGCGGTTTTAAAGCGTTAACATTTGGCCTTCTAAAATGCCATACGGTTTGGCGTTTGATGCACATAATCTCAAAAATCA
>NW_017257273.1:96440-102703 GCF_001594055.1 Mycetomoellerius zeteki
ATATTACAATGATATAAATAAATGCATAGGATAAGATGATACAATTTCGAACAAAATAAGATTTGAATATAATTTTTGAGTTTGGGAACGTGATCTCTTATAGCGGAAAAAATATTTTATAGCAGTTTCTTGGATTGCCTTACAAAGATATAGAACATGGAATATGAACTGCGCCATTAGTATCTAAACAGTACCTATATAAAATGTAGTCCATATCTCTTAAATCACTTCTAGCCTCACAATTTAAAATTTTTTTGTAATTGATGTTTCATCAAAAGGTATCATTTGATACACAATTCAAAATCGCGGGACCAAAAACAGGCGAAAGAAATACTGATTTTGCTGTCACGCTTTGACAGAAAAATTTTACATTTATGCCCGTTTCCACCAATGTAGATTAACTTTAATCTCGATCCAATTTACTCTTCATTTTTTTTCTAATCTTTAGGACAAGAAGAAGAGAGAAAGAAGGACAAGAAGAGTAAGTTGAGCTAAGATTAAAATTAATCTATATTGGTGAAAATGGGCATTAGAATTAAATGAGATGAATACAGGTCACTATTGTTTTTCAATTTCTCATATCATAGGAACGTACATAGATATATGCACAAATACAGTTCGTTTGTTATAAAGATCTCTTTCAGTTTAACTAATTTTACTTTCCTATCCGTAATTGTCGTACGTCTAGATAGCCAAATGCTTATGAGGTTGCCGTCATGTTTATGACAGCATCATATAATGCTGTCATATTGCCTACAACGCAAGATAACATTGACGCAGCTATCTTGCTGTTAAACTGCTGGCAATACGTATACACATTGTTGTCTGCATGTTGCTACAATGTCGGCATATTCGAAATCGTTAAAGACAAATCTACGGCAAGTTGTCAGCAATCACAGATTTATATGATTTTGTTGAAACACGCTTTGCTATCTGGGATTGCCTGATAATATTGTATTATTGTTTTTTCGATGTATTAATTTATTAAGACCATTACACGTACAAAAATTTTAGTCTTAACATTTTAAAACGCTCTAATTCTAATGCTGAAGTCCCATGAGGCGTATTTGCCGCGTATCGCGTAACCAATCAGTAATCAATAAGACCAAGTAAGACACGAAACCACAGCAGCGGATCGCTTCTGATTGGTTACACGGTTATACGATACGAGGCAAATACGCCTCATGGGACTTCAGCATTAAGGTAAATTTTCACGAGCTGCTTAAACAGGCTGTTTCAGTGACAAAAAGGATCACGTGGTCAAAATTGACGAATATCAAGCGTCCATTTTGATCACGTGATCCTTTTTGCCGCTAAAACAGCCGGTTTGAGCAGCTCGTGAAAATTGACTTATACTCTCTCATTTTAAAACGTTCGAATGTGATTGGTCAATTTGCTTACGGCCTTATCGCGAACATATTTTTATAAATAAAAATTTTATTTGATTCAACTAGGATATGTTCGAAGCATTTTTCTGATGTATACTTTACGAAGCCCTTACAGCAACAATTGCTGGGTTATTCTCCACCAAGAATGAAAAAGTTACGTCCCGATGCTATCCTAACGTTGCATCTTTATGCAGTATCTTCGCCAGCATCAAACGAAGATCCGCCAGTATTGAATAAAAATTCGTTAATTTATCCGTAAGTCAAATTTCAACCGATTGAAATCGTGTTATTTCTATCGCTATCGCTATTCCCTGACATTGGTCGCGTTCAGCAGACTCAACTGTTGTGGAGCGGATCCGTGAGCGCTCACTGCTATTGGTGTATTCTTTTAGATCATCCAATAGCAGCGAGAGCTCATTGATCCGCTCCGCAACAGTTGAGTCTGCTGAACGCGACCATTGTGTCTGCGACTTTAAGTCCAAGACACAATGCGAGGGAATAGCGATAGCGATAGGAATAACATAGTTTCAACCTATCAGAAACTGTATTCCGGTATATCCGATTTCTGATAGATTGAAATCGTGTTATTCCTATTGCTATTGCTATTCCCTCACATTGTGTCTTGGGCTTTACGCTTACTGTTAAGCTGGAAACACAATGGGCACAGGCAATAGGCACAGGAAACAGAGAATAACGAGCCGTCCAATCAGAGCTCTGGGATATAATAAACTTATACCCCAGAGCTTTGATTGGACGGCTCGTTATTCTCTGTTGTCTGTACCCATTGTGTTTCCAGCTTTACGGAATTTTGTCTGCGGTAGCCCTTAATTTAATTAGCCGGATTAGTCCATTGAAATTGGCCAATTGCATTTGCCGTCAAACGAAATGACAAATGCAATTGATCAATTCCAATGGACTAATCGGCCGATTAAATTAATCGGAGTTTGGTTAAAGTAACCCCGTGTGTACTGCTTAATAGTTAAAGATAAAACTTTCTTTTCGAATGCAGCCTACTTACTCAACGATTGGTTCTTACTTATGGATCCATAAATAAGAACCAATCGCTTAGTGAGTAGACTGCATTCCGAAACCCATTAAAAAAAGTGTTGCAATCTTTTAGTCCATAGGTCTGTTCACGTTGCTTACACTTTTAGCACTCGACATCTTTGCTTTCTCTCTTTTCAAGGCCAAATATATATCTATCTCATTTTAAGTGCAAAAATATTTGGGAATTTCATGCAACGCGAACAGACCTCATGACTACGTATAATCGAGGCCTAAAAGATTGCAACATTTTTTTCAATAGATTTCGGAATGCAGCTTGCTCACCAATTGATTCTTATTCATGGATCGACAAATAAAAATTCCAAAACCCATTTTAAAAAAAGTGTTGCAACCTTTTAGTCCATATAACTACATACACTTTTGCTATAGTACATACACAGAGTAACAAATCAAACTCGAGGATCAAAAGTGGGCTCGAAACATGGCTTAGGAAAACACATGGAAAATTGGGATGATGCGATTTGAGTGTTATTGTAGCAAAAGTTGGATATACCACATGATAACACGTATGGAATACACATGTGTGTACGTTTTATTTTTAGTGCAGAAATTCCAATTTGTATAAAATTTCATTTGATTAAAAGTAAATGTATCAATGGCTGCGTTCAGCAGACTCAACAGTTTTGCAACCGTTTTATGATTGTCTGCTGAGATAGGACCATTCTTCTAGATCTAAAAGTATGATCCAATTAGCGCGAAGGAAACTTCCAACAGTTGCAAAACAACCGTTCTGCTGAACGCAGCCACTATTTATTGAAAAATATATACATGCATGCAGTCATGGGCCCGTATTCAGAACGCGCTTACAACGATGTTAGCGCGCTAACATATACTTTACGTTACGCATATTATAGAATTTCAAAGATAAAAGTGCGTTCTGAATACGGGCCATGGTGTAAGTATCATCATGGTCTGATTCATAGGTTGGGATTCATAGTCCGTTCTTATTTCAAAATCGTCTTAAGTAATGTCTTAAGATGCTAATACGGCCCTCTGATTGGTTCATGACATCTTAAGACTGTACTTAAGACGGTCTTGAATATAAGAATCGACTATGAATACCACCCATACTGACAACACTCATGACCATTTGTCTTCGTTCAACATTTAACAAATAACAAGGATGAAATGATTTTTAAGTGTGTGAGCGTGAATCGAACCGCGGCCTATATAAGGTAAAGCATTGCGCATAATGGCGGTACTTAGTATACTAGAAACGACCAATCTAATTTTTGCCTAAATGCACTTTCCTGCGTATCATAGCTCTAGCATACTGGAACAGCCAATCAAAATTTTGCCCAAATTCATTCTCCTACTGCGCATCCACGGGAATGCTTCACCTTATTTATATATTTACACCATGCATGCAGTCATAAATTATCATTATATTATCGTTTTTTAACTTATTGAAACATCTTCAAAAAACTTTGAAATTAAAAAAAAATAAAACGGGATTTGAGCGACAATAACTTTCTTTCTCAGGATATATTCTACGCATAAAAATGTACAAATTTATAAAATTATAGAAAAACAGAAGGAAAAATATTTATCAAATCCTCTAAGTTGATGGTTTTCTACGATAGGCGCGCTCGAATCTGTTCTTCCGTACAAATCTTTTCCGAAGCCAAAAATCGAGCCCAACTTTTTCGTAATCGGCCGCTTGAGTTTGGTTTCCTTCTTTTTACTCCGTGAGTATACTTAACGTAAATTATAGCTTAGGGCGGTATTCATAGTCCGTTCTTATTTTAAGACTGTCTTAAATAATGTCTTAAGATGCTAATACGGCTCTCTGATTGGTTCATGACATCTTAAGACTATACTTAAGACGGTCTTAAATATAAGATTCAACTATGAATACCGACCTTAGAGTTATCTAGGTGTAATTTCTGAACGGAGGTGTAAATCCCTAGGAGACGTAGGTGCGGTATTCATAGTCCGTTCTTATGAACCTATAGATTTATAGATTTAGTTCTTTAATGCCCTTTTTATTAATGCAGTTTAATTTTAATCTTGATTTAACTAACACTTTATCTTTTTCTAGTTGTAAGAATTAAAAAAGAATGAAGAGTAAGTTAATAAAGAACCGAGAGATTAAAATTAATTTATATAAAAACAGGTATAAAACCGTTTTAATGCCTTATAAGGCCAGTATTCATAGTCAGATCTTATATTTAAGACCGTCTTAAGTACGGTCTTAAGAAGTCATGAACAAATTAGAAGGCCGCATTAGCGACTTAAGACATTACTTAATGGCCATTCTACAATAAGCCATTAGTCATGAATCAGAAGTTAGAAGCTGGAAATTGACGACTGTGATTGGTTAATTTCCAGCTTCTAACTTCTGATTTATGATTAATGGCTTATTGTAGAATGCGTGTAAGACGGTCTTAAAATAATAATTGACTATGAATACCAGCCTAAGATAAATTAATACGGCTCTCTGGTTGATTCATGTGACAACTTAAGACTGTATTAAAGCGATGTCTACAATGAGATTTTAAGATGTAAAATTTAAGCTTTAAGTCTCAAGCTCTAAAAAATTGACCGATTATAGCCAATTGTTTTCTTCACATTCGACTGTGACTGAAGTTTTACGTCTTAAAATTTCATTGTAGATGCCACTTAAGATAAGACAGTCTTAAATATAATAGCGTTTTCGATTGTAGCGGGTTTTGAACTGAATTGGATTAATGGCGCTGCAAACTCTACTATTGGTAAAGTATGTAACGTCAACCAATAATAGCAAAGCATTAATCAAACCCAGATCAGGATTTAAAACCCGCTACAATCGAAAACTCTATAAAAATCGGTTATAATTACCGGCCGTAGTAATTGTAAAGTCTCAAACCGTGAGAAATTGGTCAATTTCTCACGACTTCAAATTTTATGTTATCCTCGATAAACATAATAAAGGACTGAAGGAGATTAAAAGAGATACGCCATATGTTAATATATATAATATCATCACGAAATATTTTATGCGGTTTCTTCAATGTTGGCGTTTTTACGCACATTTTAAAAGCAATGCGAAGTATAGGCATTTTGTATTTTTTAATGTATACTTTGTTTATATACTTCATATATATTAGCAGCAGATTTCTGTTGTATGCTAACTAGACTGCTCACTTTATCGTCATTTTTAATAAACTATAAGAAGGAGAGTAACTTATTTGTTATATACACGTGGACAATAATAACACGCTATAATCACTTAAATTACTTACATGATTTTAAGTTAAAATATAGTATCCTTTGATATATATCAAAGGATTTTGTTCGTCACTCCGGTTTTTTCAAACTGACATCTTGTGATAATATATTGTGGTAACAATATTCCCCATAAATTGTTATCAGTTATTTTTTTATTTTTGACCTGATCTCATACATACGCTAAAATATCGAAATTTGAATAATGCGAACGGATGAAACGATCTTTATAGTGATTGAAGGAATCAAAGACAAAATTATAATCTTTATAAAAATTTCTTTCTCTTGTAGCATTTAAAATTTATTTGATGTTAAACTTTTTTCACGATTTATTAAAATATCAAGTTTAATAAAAGCTAAATAATCCCAATCTGCTCGAAAGTTATATTTCAAGTTTTATAAAAACGTAGAATAAGCAATCCTACGTACAAGATCTAAAATATAGTAAAATTTCTCCACGATGTTATTGCGAGTTCCAGAACGAGTTTCCTGTAATCTTAACAATTATATGTTTCCGATTTGTTCGATTATCCCCCGTTTTTTGTTGACGGTTACAAGAAGGTGGTGCCCTCTAGGATCGTCGGGGGCGGGGAAAACCGGGGA
>NW_017257273.1:102755-115675 GCF_001594055.1 Mycetomoellerius zeteki
GGTGCTCGATGCGAGGCGAGTGCGCGCGACGGTGCAGCACGAGTGCTTGCGCTCGTACGGGCCTGTTTTCGTGATCATCAAAGAGCGTTTTAGGCCACCGTCGTGCACAATCGTGATTCAAGGACTGATTTTGCATTGCGGTGAAAGAATAAGATATACGCGTTCTGATATCCCACAGAATTGAATACTTGATGTAAGGATTGGAAAAAGGAGTATCTTGATTTGTGACTTGTTAAAGAGAAGAGAGAGTATCTTTATTTGTGAGACCGTGAAACGACGGTCAATCTACACGGGGGTGGTGACGAGGGCTCGCGGAAGCGCGGGTGAACGGTGCGGTGTTCCGGGGTGGCAGCAGCGGGGTGGCTCGCGGTGGTGACCAGCTCGCGGATAAAGGGCGAGGGAAATGGGCCGCTCCGCGTTTGATACGTGATACGAGGTGCGTGAGCGCGCGCGCGCGCTCTCTCTCTCTCTCCCTCTTTAGTGGAGCAGCCCCGCGCGTGTGTATGTGGCGTGCGTGCGTGTGTCGTCGTCGGCCTCCTCGTCCTCCCCGTTGTCGTCGTCGTCGACGTCGTGCCGAGTCGCGAGTTTGTGTGCCACCCGAATACGCGTGTGTGTTGCGTGAATGAAAAAGGAAGAAGGGGGAGGGCCGCTCGTTACCCCAAGATTGCCGAAACGAGCGTCGTTGTGGTGGTTGTCATCGCCGTTGCCGTCGTCGTCACCGCCGTTGCCCTGACGCGCGACTCGACGTGGACGTCGAGAGCAAAAGGGATAGGCTGCTCTTCGTAGAAATGCGACGTGATATGACGACGGTGAGGAATGATGTCGTTGTGACGACGGCAACGGCGGCGACGACGATGTCGTTGACGACGTCGTTAACGACATCATTGTGGACAACACCACTGTGGACACCATCATCGTGGACACCATCATCGTGGACACCATCATCGTGGACACCATCATCGTGGACAACATCATCGTGGACAACGTCATCGGCAGTATCCTTAACTACATTGTTATCGACGTCGACATCAACAGCAACAACGGTAAATGCAGCCGCTCTGTTCCATCGCCTGTTTGCAACAACACTATTGCTGTTGTTGCTGGTGTCGACGCATCTTGGCCCGGCCGCGGCCGCCTGCCGGTGGACCAACGAGGCTGGCAACGACACCCGTTCAGCGGATTGCGCCCTTCGCGTGCTAGATCCTACGGCGATCGTCACCCTGGCGCCGTCCCTTGATGGCGCACTTAAACTACGGATTCGCTGCAGCGATGTGCACCACTTTGAGAGCAGCTTGAACGCGCAAAGTTGGCAGCGGCTGGCCGGTCTGCATGAATTGCACGTGCACGGCTGCAAGGTGTTACGTATCCCAGAGGATGCGTTTTTGCCATTGCCGGATCTTAAGCGGCTCGTCGTACAGACGTTTAATGCCGCTTGGGGTGCTGCCAGATATCTGGAGTTCGCGCCGAGTTCGCTCCGAGGCCTCCGCGAGCTTCATACTCTGGAGATTGTCGAGAGCAATGTCTTGGCACTGCCGCCCAAACTGCTTTGCGAGCTCGATAATTTGCAGACCCTCAATCTCACTGGCAATCGTATCCGCGACATCGATGATATCGGTCTAACAGTGCGCGCTGAAATCAACGGCGGATCCTGTCGCGCCGATATCAGGATCCTGGATCTATCACGCAATGAATTACGGCAACTGTTTGATGACGGACCACTGGTGAGCCTGCGACAACTGCAAGAGCTACACCTGCAGCGCAATGCAATCACCGAGATCGGCAAGAATGCCTTACAAGGACTCACTGTGTTGCGTACATTTAACGTCAGCCACAATTCCCTGGATTCGCTGCCCGAGGATTTGTTCAAAACTACGCGCGACCTACGGGAGATACACCTGGCGTACAACGGCCTACGTGATTTGCCACGGGGCGTGTTCACACAGCTGGAGCAGCTGCTGGTGCTGAATCTCGCCAACAACCGCCTTGGTAGCGATCGTGTCGACGAGACTACTTTCCTCGGTTTGATTCGTCTGATCGTGCTTGACCTCTCGTACAATCAGCTGACACATATCGACGCCCGCATGTTTAAGGATCTGTTCTTTCTACAGATCCTCGATTTACGCAATAACTCAATTGACCGTATCGAAAGTAACGCTTTTCTGCCGCTCTACAACCTTCATACACTCGAACTGTCTGACAACAAGCTCCATACTATAGGAGCACAACTCTTTAACGGTCTGTTTGTACTAAATCGCCTGACCATGTCCGGGAATTCGATTTCGAATATCGACACGATGGCGTTTCGCAATTGTTCTGATCTCAAGGAACTAGATCTCAGCGGTAACGAACTTACTGCAGTGCCGGACGCATTACGCGACCTCGCCTTCCTCAAGACCCTTGACCTGGGCGAGAACCGGATCAGCGAGTTTCACAACGGTTCCTTCCGTAACCTTCATCAACTCACTGGTCTACGTCTAATCGGCAACGATATCGGTAATCTGACTCATGGTATGCTCTGGGACTTGCCAAATCTCCAAATTCTCAATCTGGCTCGGAACAAAGTGCAACACGTGGAAAGACACGCGTTCGAACGTAATATCAAATTGGAAGCCATCCGCTTGGATGGTAACTTTCTATCGGAAATCAACGGTGTATTCACCAGCATCACTAGCCTTCTGTTACTGAATTTATCGGAAAATCACATAGAATGGTTCGATTATGCCTTCATACCTGTTAATCTTAAGTGGCTCGACATTCACGGCAATTTTATCGAAAGTCTTGGCAACTATTATAAAATTCGCAACTCTAAAGTGAAGACTTTGGACGCTAGTCACAATCGCATCACTGAGCTCTCGCCGTTGTCTGTGCCAGATAGCGTGGAGCTATTATTCATCAACAACAACTACATCAGTACCGTACGACCGAACACATTCGCCGACAAAGTGAATCTCACCCGGGTTGACATGTACGCGAACATGATCGAGACGATGGAGTTAACGTCGCTACTGCTGACCAAAGTACCAGAGAACAAACCACTGCCAGAATTTTACATCGGTGGCAATCCCTTCAACTGCAACTGCTCGATGGACTGGCTGCCAGCCATCAATAACCAAACGTCGACAAGAGAATATCCGCGTGTCATGGACCTTGACAATGCCATGTGCCGTACCTCCGGGCCGCGGGGAGTCGCCATCGTCCCGGCCTCGACTGCACGCTCGGAACAGTTCCTCTGTCGCTACGAGGCGCATTGTTTTGCTCTCTGTCATTGTTGCGATTTTGATGCCTGTGATTGCGAGATGACCTGTCCAGCAGGTTGCAAGTGTTACAATGACCGTACATGGAATACGAACGCAGTCGATTGCTCAGGTCTTGGAGTCGAAGAAATTCCGCGTAGGATACCGATGGATGCCACCGAAGTCTATCTGGATGGCAACGTGTTACGAGAGTTGCAGAATCACGTGTTTATCGGCCGTAAGAACATGCGTGTGTTATACGTAAACGCCAGTGGCATTGAATCCATCCAGAATCGCACCTTCAACGGCCTCAACAACCTGCAAATTCTACATCTTGAAGACAATCGCATACGTGAGCTCAAGGGCTTCGAATTCGAACGATTATCGCACTTGCGCGAGCTCTATCTACAAAACAATATGATTGGCTTCATTGGCAACCTTACGTTCTTGCCATTGCGATCGCTTGAGATTCTTAGATTGCACGGCAATCGGTTGGTAACCTTCCCCGTGTGGCAAGTCACTTTGAACGCTCGATTGGTTGAATTATCGCTAGGCGGCAATCCATGGTCGTGCCGCTGCAAGTTCCTGCAAGAGCTGTCTTCTTGGGTGTCAGACAATGCGCACAAAGTTATTGACGCTAGCGATGTATGGTGTTATTACGGTGGCGACGCCAGACCATCTTATCGACGTCGTTTGAATGTCAATGAGACTGCCTGTTCGGATTATTTCGCTCAAGGTGGCGTCATTGAGAGTATCATGGTATCGGACTATTTACCGTTGGTAGCTGCCACTCTTTCAGCCATCATTGTTTTGCTGGTGATTATAGTACTCGCTTTCGTGTTCCGCGAACCGGTCGGCGCCTGGGCCTATTCCAAGTACGGACTGAGATTCTTGCGCACGAAACCGGGCAAATCCGTAACGACGGCGAGCATGGGTCCTGCGGCCGCGATGGCTACGGGTTGCTGTGATGTCGATCGCGATCGCCTCTACGATTGTTACGTATGTTACAGTCCAAATGACGAGGACTTCGTCTTGCACTCGTTAGCAGTTGAACTGGAACACGGCGCGGCTGGTCTGAGACTCTGCCTCCATCACCGGGATTTGCCTTGCGTGTTGCGCGCTTCTGCGCCCGCACCAGCCGTCCTCGAGGCGGTAGATGCATCTCGACGCGTGTTAATTGTGCTTACCCGTGATTTCCTTCAAACCGAATGGTCGCGTTTCGAGTTTCGCGCGGCGCTGCACGAAGCATTGCGCGGTCGTGCCTCCCAGCTGATTGTCATCCAAGCTGGCCATGTTAGCATCGAAGTTGAACGCGATCCCGAGCTGCGGCCCTATCTGAGAACGGCAGCGCTTATACTTACATGGGGCGAGAAGAGGTTCTGGGAACGGTTAAGGTACGCTATACCGTCGTCTACGACAACTGCAATCATTGCTACTAGTACCACTACCACCACTACAGCCGTCGGCGATGTGTCCGTCGAGAGCAAATCTTCACCGTTGGTGTACAAACGCAACATCAACACCTACACACTGGACGGTGGTGTTGGTAGTCTCGAGAAAACCGGGATGTCGACGCTGCGTGGCGGTCAACGTGCTGCGCTCTTCAAGGACGCATCGTCGGCGTTGATGCTGCAACACGCGCCGCCCGCCTATTCGTGCGGCGGTGCCCCGCTTCCCCCCATGTTGCCACAGCAACAACAGCAGCCGCAGCCACCGCCACCGTCGTCGTCGCCGGCGCAACCCAGGTTAACCGTCAATCACGCCTACCGGGACGCGGTGCCAGCTAGTAATCTCATCACGACCACTGTCGCCACCACCAACACCGCCAACTGCGGCGTTGGCGAGGACCACAGGAGACCGCTGTCCGAGCACATCTACTCGTCCATCGACTCGGACTACTCCACCCTTGAGAGGACCGCCTGGAGGCAGCAACAACCACCGCCCCCACCGCCCCCGCCCACCTCTGGACAGGCCTATCTGGTTTAGCTCCCTGCGACCGATCCTGGTATCCCCGTGTGGGACTCATGGGACTACGATACTGTCGATCCGACTACAATAATGACGAGCGACAGTAATCGTTCTGAAAAGGTTGTGCTGAGTCTTGTTCACGTGACGCACGGTCGACAGATTGTGAATTTTCGAAAACGTTGCGCGTGTGCCGAGTCACGAACCCCTGCGAAATATGTGTACATAGTTCAGGGACATCGTCGCAAAGGACGAAGGACGGAATATTCGCATATCATAATTATCTCTAGAGACTTTGGGGATGTCTATTGCGATAATAATTGCGCCGGTTTCCTTTTTTGCTCAATGAAAATTTCGATTTTTTTTATGTCGTTGGAATGTAATTGATGTTTCTTTACTTTTTTCTTTATCTCTTTTTCTTGTCTATTTTTGTTATGTATATTCTTAACTCCATCTTCCTTTGCTCTGTATGCTTGATGTAATAAGTCTTTCGGCCTATTCCATTATTGTCAGGATTGCACATTGCGCATTCTTGATATAAATACCAATTTCGCAACAGCGTCTTATGCGAATGTTTTGTTCAGGTATACAGAGTGTCCCTGAATCTCGTTTATACATAGAATTGACTTCTTTTTATAAAAATGTATGAACGAAACTTTGCAATAATTTTTCATTTGCATTTTTGTAATTACTGTTTGCGATTTTTGAACGCGGAAATTAAGCTTCAAAAGTGCAAAATACTAAAATATTTAATTTTTTTCGGTGTTTAACTTCAAAAACTACTCTTTTTTTATGTTTTCTTTTTTTTTTTAATTCAAGAAAACTGCCTTCAGATGAGCTTTATTAAAGATTGAATATAAAAAATAGCTTATAATTTTGTTTTAATAATCTTGACTCGAAATTCATATGAGACTCAACTGTTATTAAAATCAAAGGTTCTGAGACTCTCTGTGCACCTCTGTGAATCTCGTTTACCTCAGATACTTTTTAGCACCCAAAGATCTCAAAGTTCACGCGATCACGCGTGGATTATCAGGCCGTCTCTTTCGTAGCGGCGATTTCACCCTCATGTAAATATCTCCTATTTACGATGAATCCGTGTAAATAACGTTCTCTACTACGCAATATGCGTTTGTGTACGTATGTACATTGTACATATACATACATGTAACTGACACATGTCGCATTTCAACGTCCTCGCCGCATAATAGAATCATGATGCTAGCTTTGACTCTGAAACTTTCGAGACTAGGTAGATGATTTTTTGTAATTTTATATGTCCGCAAGAGAGAAAGAACAACAAGAGAGAGATAGCATGATTGAGTGAGTGAGTGAGTGAATGAGTAAGAGAGTGAGTGAGTGAGTGAGTGAGTGAGTGAGTGAGTGAGTGAGTGAGTGAGTGAGAGAGAGAGAGAGAAAAGAGGTAAGATGATTGTACGATATGTAAATATGTATATTGGGTATACACTCTTTATCGCCGCGCCTCGTGTAAGATACAGTTCGCCGCATAAAAGAGAAGGTAAGAATCGAAGAGTGAGAGAAACAAAAGCGTGAGACATGCGCCCGCGCGATCCAGCGAGAAGCAAGCTATGCGAGCGTTTGCGCATGTGACGTGAGACTTAACTGTATACTTTTGATTTATTTAAATCATGTGAATAAATTTATAAAATATGTTACTACTTATCTTCACAATATACGCCTTGATATCTTAATTCTGGCAGCGATTATCGTCGAGCCCATATTTCGGAGATTTCTTAATTTATCGGAATACATTTGAAGGAAGAAATTCTATTACGATATTACAATTTGGCACGTCGTAACGTAGAAATTATAAACAATATATATTTCATAAAGAGGGTTCTATAAACGGAGAATATATGTACAAGATATATGGGAGATGATAAATTTATATTCACATTAATATATCGCTTGCCACGGCACTAACTAAGAATTTCTTATTAATGATGTGACGACATTAATTGTTATGTCTGTAAAAACGGAAAGACGCTTAAAAATGAAAAAAATATTTACAAAACAGACTAATTGTGCATTCGCCGATACGTAGTCATAATATGAGATCAGGGCAATATAACACTTTTCTTTTTTAATTTACGATGTATTTTTACAACTCGACATATATGAGATTAGATATTCCGTTTCAAATTATAGAATTTTTGAGAGATGGGTTTTTCTTGAGGTCTGCCGAAATTATATAAGTACAGTTGTATAAGCAGGCGAGCTTAAAAGCGAGAACTCGAGGAGCACGTGTTCTCTTAAATACGGAGAAGGGGAATCTCTTTCTTTCCTTTGGTGGCGCAAGTTGGAGGAGTCGTTTTTTCTCCGCGAACCGAGTTGCGGTGAAATTCAGATCGATTGAGAGAACGAGAGACAGAGAAAGAGAACTTATTTCCATATGGTAATTTCGCGCTACGATTGGTTAAAATATTCGCGCAAATGCATTATCCGAGCGTGTGCGGAGGAAGGGAGAGGAAACGGGAGGGAGAGCAAGCGGGGTGTGTGCAACCGTGTTGTTTCCCACACAGCCCCAGCTTTCTCTCTTCTCTCTCTCTCCCTCTTTGTTGTTACCTATATATCGTGGCGCGCGGTCGTGTGCCGGCTATATAGACCGCGAACGGAACATTGATCCTAGTCAGCGGCGCCGCGCACTCACTGCACACCATCTGCACACTTACATTATTAATGCGCCTACGACCGTCACCGCACCACGGCCCGTACCTGCGCGGAGACGATGTATGTTTCTGTTGTTTGCGAAATCTTTCCGCGACCAAGTGTAAACACCGGGAGAATATCTCGCGCGCGTGTAGCATTTAAGCGCCGTGCGACGATTCGCAATTCCGCAATTCCGTTCGAATCTTACAAGAGTTAAAACGGGATGTCTTTTCTTTTACCTAGATTTTTCTCCTTGCTAACATAGAATGGATTATCGCGGGGTCGATGTTCTCCTGACGAAACTTGCTACGATAGAGAGCTTAATATCGACAATTCAAAGACTCGGAATGATAAATAGCCTGAATTAAGCTTGATGCGTTTCTCTTTAACTAATTTCAAATTGAGTGTACTTCTATTATATTTCAATTTCGTATCTGCTTCTGAAAGGACATTGACGATTATTAATAAATATAGAACTCTCTCTTAAGGCCGGTTGTCTCATCTTCGAATAAACTATGTGATAACTTACCTATTGGATAAACAAAAGAGTAAGAGAGTAAGACAGTGAGTTAAAGTTTACCGAAAGGGTGTAACAACCCAGCCTTAATTCGATATGTAATTACTAAAACGTTTAAAAATTAAAAAGCTTCTACCTTCAAATCCTGTCGAAAGAAAATATTAATCTACTAGTGAATGGTTCTAAATACAGTGGCAATGTTTACAGCTTTCAAATCAATAGATTGGTCCGCTCATTGATTGAAAATGCCAAATTTATTTATTCCATATCATACATATACATCGGTCATTGATTATTCTTTAAAGGAAGAGTAACGTTAATGTCCAACGATAAAACATACATATATATACTTGGTACGTGAATAGCATTCTTTGTGTGTCGCGTATAATTATCATCGAAGCTCCCGCATAACTCAAATACAAATCGCGATCGTTGTCGCGGAGTTGCGCCACGCAGGACGACGCATAAGGCTGAAAAACGGTTGTATGTTACTTTAAAGAAATATGGTTTCCTCTCCACGAGTCTCTCCGTATTCTAGCGCAAGTGGTCGCGCTCGGAACCAGTTTGCCCGCCTTGCTATGGAATGTAAGGACGGCTGTAATTATTTGCAGCGCGTAGAGCCGCTGACCGCCGCGATCGAATCTAGGCGTGTAGGATCGCCGCTATGATCCCGCGATCTCCTTGCGGTATATCTCGACGTCCCGATTTCCATCCGCCGTCATCTCTCGCGATAGGCTCCCATTGTATCCGACAACGCCCGCCTCATCCTCCCCGCCTCTCCCTTTTCCTTCCCGTTAACGGATCCGCGTCGTGGAACAGAAATCCACATAATTCGCGCATAGTTCGCAAGCACTTTGTTCCAACACTTTGCGACTAGAAGTTAAAATTATTTCCAGTCCGGAATTTATCTCTCAGAGAGATAAATTCACTTCCGGTACTGTCTGCTGTCCTTTAATTAATAGTTACATGTATTCCGTATATCAAGTACAGACAAGCGTACATATTTGTTAAGTTACTGATAACGTTTTCATTCTTTATCTTCATATGATATATTCTGTTATACGCTAAGTTCAAAACGCGTACAATATTCACCGAATTATTGCAATTACGGGAGAACTTTTGTTGCGTAATAAAACGTATTTAGAAACAATTAAGAAAGTAGAGATCTAATAATAAGAACGCGACTAACGTTATTTCCTTTCTGCTTTGAAAAAGATTAATGTCGTTTAAAATAATTTTCCTTGAAGGTTTTCTTTCTTGGTCTGATATTCACCACGCGAACGATAATTGCGCGAATGATAATATCAATGTGGTTTCGACTTAACGCGGGAAAAGGAGAACCCGCGATAATACGCTTGAGCGTCCTCGAGATTCGCGAAAGCACCTTTCACTGGGCATTTGAGAAAAAGTGGGTGCCATGCGTCGGCGTCAAGTTCGTTATTTGGGTCGTTCTTGCGAAACACTGTTCAAGCGCTGTACAGCGCTCGCCGGCCTTGACGGGCAACTGATTTCAGTGGCGTAATCGACGATAGGTCTCGTCGGTTCAAGAAGATGCCATCTGTCCTTTGAAGAAATCGACTTTATTTAGTTAAATAAACTTGTCTTCTTTTTTCCACTTGAAACCTGCATTCGTATTCTAGACGGTTCTGAACATCATTTTGGATAACATATATACGGATGAGATAATTAAAAATGAAATCATAACTGAAAGATTTTTATTTCTGATTATGCTTAATGCGTTTACGCGGGTACCAAGGGGATCTTCTTAACGCCAACGAAACGAAATATCACGCGATAATGTGCCGTTTATGAGCTCATAGTTAACAGTGGTTTACGTTCGCGACAGTTATATGTATTACACAGGATGTCGTGGGTGGGAAGACAGTTAACGCCGCAAGTACACGAACGTATATTGGTAGGTAAAGCGCGAGTCGTGCAACAACCTGGTCGCTCACCTCTGCTATCACCGTCCCGTCGAAGGAGGTAACGAGAACCACTCGTTTACTCTGTTCAAACGGCTAATCGAAATAGCTAAGCAAGTTGTCTCGACGTGTAAACCTTTCGGTCGTGTAAACCGGACGTTAAAACCCGTGCTCCCGATAAAGACTCGAGATAGCCGAATTCATTTTCAATTCCCTCGCCAGCTACACCTCTGCCGCCACCTCGATCGCCTGCACCGGGCACGATCCATGAGAGATCTGGTTCCAATTCTCTCAAGGTGCGCCGCGCGCCGTGCCAGTTAGATCGTTTTTACGAGCGCGCCCGCTTAAAGCCGGGCGAAGCAAAAGGGCGAAAAAAAGGAAGGACACGAAAAACAGGCAGGGTAAAAAACTTTGCGTATACCTACCTATCTACCTACCCGATGAGGACGCGCGCGCGCGCACGCGCGCGTAAAAATTCTCGTCCATTCCTAACACGCTCGAATAAGCAACGACTGGCAACGACGTCAGGCCTCCGCTCGCTCGCGAACTCGCTTGCGTGTAACGCGCTGCGGTCTCGCAAACAGCATACACATGTATACGTGGTACACGTATATGTGTACACATACGAATGTCGTTTTCCCGTAGCGAGGCAAACTCGATCGAGATATCGTTGGCGGGTTTTGTGACTTGCGTGACGACTGCCATGTTTGCAGAGAGAGAACTTTAGCGCGCGACTCGTTGCCCCGCGTGCCCCGTTCTCGTGATACCTTCCTGCCTCCCTTTTCCTGCCCCCTGTTGTCCCGCATGTTCCTGCCACCTGCGCCATCGCGCTAGCTCGCCTTGCACGCATGCAACATAGTCGCCCTCCAGTGCTTCCCTCCCCCACCCCGCTCTTTTCGCCTCCGTACGCCGTGCACACATCAAGTTGCATCCCCCTTTTACCCTCCCTCTCCCACTTGGCGCACTCGCACTCGCGTCCGTTTTAAACGTGTACCGGTGAACCCGGTAATTTCGCGAAAACTGCCACCACCGTCGTCACTGTCGCGGCCTCGTTTTTCTCTCCCTCTCTTTTTTTTTCTTCATCCATCTCTCTTTCGTTTTCCCATAATAAATTTGCCTCTCTTCGTCCATCTGTGACTGATCTTTCCCTCTTCTACCATTTTTCTCGTTCGCTCTTTTAACGATACCATGAGCTACTATGACACATCGTTACGGGGCTACCCCGAGGCGAATAGAGCGCGCACACCACGTGTCTGCACGCGAGCCTATCTTGTACGTTTTCCTCGACGTCGGCGTCGGCGTCGGCAGCGATGTCGGCGAACAGTTTTAAGAGCATGTCCCCGCAGAAAACCGCGAAGAGCGTAAACCCCGAAGCCTTTTTCAAGTTTGTTAAAAGATTATTGTCTACCCTTATTTCAATAAAACGACGGTTGTCGACGCACTCTCCTCACCCTTATCGCGAGAATGTTCTTTCAAATCCTAATTCTTGCCCGTTTCTACCAAGAGACTACTGTAGATTAACTTTCATTTCGGTTCAACTTACTCTTCATCTGTTTTTAATTCTTAGAACTAGAAAAAGATGAAGAGTTAATTAAATCGAGATTAAAATTAAACTACATTGATAGAAATGGGCATCTGACTCCTTCAGTAAACCCTACGATCGTTTGCGCGGCACGGAAGGTGTACCTACCTCTCTCGTACATCTTCGTTTAACCGCTCGCTCGTACATGGCCATCGTCGATGGCCCTTTACAATTAATCAGTCGCGCGAACCGTCTGGATAAGAACCACGCATACGAAGGTTTACAGACGCGGGGGGTCGTCGCAGGCATGGGCGTCGCGAGTCGATCGTATTTTTCTCAGGAAAAGAAAACAAGAAAGAGTGGACGAGAGAGATGTGTAATTTAACGTAATAATTTGTCATGAGGTCAATGCATTGTGCGAAACAAATTTTTTGGGTCATGATCCCTATGTGTTTTTATCTTATTCTAGTCAAGCTTCCATCTGCTGACCGGTTTAACATGTCGGAGCAGAAATTCTCTTCCTCGTTTCAATATCGCGCTTTTGTATCTCGAAATTAAAAAGTCAATTCATATACAAGAACGACTTTGCACCTCCAACTTCCGCATTTCTTAGGTACTTAACGATAAATATGTATATCGTACATATTATGCGATTCTTTTGGACACAATATTATATACACTTTATTTTGCCAACAATCGTTGATATCGAATTTACAATGAGCTACAAATGAGGAACTTCATTAGAAGATTACGCGCTTTTCGAGTACCTACTTATTAATATTGTATACATCATATATATAATATAATTTATTATATTTATGTAAAACATATAATATTTATTTTATTTATCTGCCGGTTGGATACCAGATGTGCATTACGTTGAACACAAATTGTTTTTACCAATGTATAGATTAACTTTAATATCTCGATTTAACTTACTTTTTATCCTATTCTAGTTTTGAGAATTAGAAAAAGATGAAGAGTAAACTACCTCGAGATTAAAGTTAATCTACATTCGTAAAAATGAGCCTAATAAGGAAATCTCCTTAAATCCCTTAACAGAATTTCCTTAACGCATATGCACCCTCTTT
>NW_017257273.1:115787-121810 GCF_001594055.1 Mycetomoellerius zeteki
GTGAGCGTTGCTAGATTTATACGCGGACGCTAACTTGTCGCATATTTACCCCCTCATCGAGTTGTTGCCCCGCGCCCCTTCCGTCACAACCCTGCCAGCCTTCGCGAACCTGTCTGTCCGATAGACCCCTGAGTACTACGAGCGCTCACCTTTCGTCTCGCTCCTGCAGTACGAAATTTGCCCGATATACAAGGAGGGAGAAGTATACCTTATCGGTTCATAAGAAAATATACGCCCTAAATTACATATCGTTTAAAAATTTTGTAATTTTTTAAGGAATAAAATTTCGTATTACGCAATAGTATACATAATAGTCTCAAAATGAACAAAGTTAAACGATGTATCCATGTTGATGTATAATCAGAAAGAACATGATCGGAAGGATCGTTTCTATTATACTTTTCCCTTTTTTCTCTCTTAGAGGAGCCGCACAAGGAAGAAACTAACGAGTCTTTTCGTTATTTTCATCTCTTTAAGTTGGCCGAATGTCCCACTGTGCTGCTCCCTCGCCCCACAGTGACACGGTCCAACAATGCGGGGATAGACGGCCTGCCGCCGGATTCAGATACCGAATGTCACACACCGACGATGACTTTTTTTCTTTTGCCAGCCGGTTTCTTTTGCGCTCAACTGCGCCGCGTGGTAGGCGCGCGCTCGTAACGCGGTCAGGTAAGCCGGCCTGCGAACCCAACGTGCATCGACCACCCGTACAGGGTGTCCTATAAGATTTTCATTGAGCTCCAAGGAGCGTATTTCACAAGAAATGATTTGTACCCGGAAAGAACAGTTTTGTCGGGGAATCTAAAAAAAAGAATTCCGCATAAATTATATGAAAAAAATGACTTCGGACAAATTGGATGAAACTGTGATATTTTGTAGATTATGAGATGCTGCTCAAAAGTTTCCTTAGGTAAAACCATAAAAAGAAGGACAGATATTGCTATTTGAAAGTTGAGTCTAATCGGACTGAAAAGTATCTATCTTTGTCTAAACTCTTCATTCTTTTTCTAATTATATCTTGATACTTTCTATATAAAAAAATATATAATTTGCAATATGCATATTTACAAATATTTCTTTTTAAAGCAACTATGTGTTTTTTTTACATCGGTTTATTTATCTCATTATTCTGTGCATAAAGGTATTAAGGTACAGTCACAAAAAATAAATAGTTCAATAGATAAATATATTTTTCAGAGTATCTTATCAGTTTTTCAGCAAATGTAACCGAAATTATTTTTTCCATATGATTTATACAGGGTCCTTTAGCTATAAATACAGATCTGAAAATAATTTTGTTGAACCGTCAAAATAATTATGTAAGATATTGAAATTGATTGCTAGAATGTAAAAATTGTTTGCAGCATTTTGAAGGTGCAATAAAATTACTTTCAGATCTGTACCTAGCTGAATTTTAAAATTCTTCAGCAAAAACGTTCTTTTCGTGTATAATTTATAGATTTCTTTAAAATGCATAACACATAGAGTTTGGCAATCTATGGATATTTTGCAGGTTTAATTATTTTACATACAAAAAACTTTTTATGATTTCCTCGTGATATTTAATTGTAGATAAATTTTCAATGTAATTTATTCGAAATTGTTTTAATATTTTAAGACGTTTCCCAAAATATATTACCGAGTTTTAGTTTACTAGCTTTTAAATCTACTTCAATTGATACGATAATTGATACTTATACAAACATTTATATATAGCACGTTAATATGCAAGTTTTATTAAATAACGAATAAAAAGTATAATGGATTTTAATTGACACAGCTCAATTATTATATCATTTATTATTTATATATTCTAAAATTTTGAAAAAAAAAGTATAATAGTCGTGTCTTACATGAACTTATTCAAAATCTGCTTCGATCAAATATAAAATTTCTCTCATTTAATTAAATTTATTCTCATTGGTTTAAATCTGTATTATATTGTTTATTCAAGAACGCGTTTATATGATTCAAGATACGAATCTTATAAAACACCCAGTATATTCTACAAGCTCCAGGAGCCGTTCGGCGAAGAGATCAAACAGCGAATCTATCGTCCCTTTGTAGCGGTGGATTCTGTCCGACTCGGGACAATAAATATCCCTATCGATGGTAGAGGGAGGCGGGGGAAAGACATCGTGTCGGATAACGAGATATTGTTACTTGTTAGAGACCGTATTTGAAAATAGGTGGGGAAACGGGAGACCTAACACATTTCGGGGAATTATGTAAATAGAATCTTGTAAAACCTAACTCTCTCCCCAGGTTTCTCACTCACCTCGTCTTCCCTTCGCTCCTTCCGGCGGATAAAGTTCGGCGTTAACGTCGCGGAAGCTTGCGAAGTGGTGCGCGGTTTCGTCCGAGGCGCATCGACTTTCATCCGAACTTAGTTTTCGCGTGGAATCCGCGAAATTATAATTCCACGGAGTGTTTGTTTCACGCGGAATTTTCTCGTCTTCTCCCTCTCGCGAGAGCACGAGGCAGATTTGTCACCGCGTCGGCGTCGCTCTCGCGACATCTTATTTTCACTTGAACAATTTTTCATGACACCATCAATTTTTCATCGCCATCCGTTTTAACCATCCGCGCTTTCGTGCCACGCGATCAAAGGAACAAATCTGAAACTTGCCGTATTCTTCGGAAGGGCGCCTTAAAGCGCTGCCTTATTTGCATTATCGTTCTTCGTAGGTATTTGAAGGAGGTAATATGGGAACGTAATGCGACACTCGAGCGTCTCTCATCATTCTTGTACGTTCCCGCGTCTAAATAAGATCGCTTACGCGCGCACTTTCTTTTTGCCATTTCCGCAAAACACGCGATGGCGCGTTTTGTACTGACGTATGCAAACGCACATTGGAATTTTCCCGTCTTCGAGACCATTTCCACGACAATTCAGATATGGAAATTGGAAACGCGAATTGGAATTGAACATACAACAATTTTATTTATTAAAATTCTTCTCCTGAAGTTGAACGTATATGGTGCGCTGCCAATGGCACAGCAACACCCATCAAAAGTCCCAGATGTACGTTTAGATATACGTAATATTCATTTTATTAACTTTAAATTATACATTTAATTAATTAATTAATTGAATTTACAGTTACATTTCATCACAAATGAGCTTCGTTAACATCCAAATAATTTTTGTGAATTTGAAGGACTTAATGTTTCGGTCTTTGAACTTTTTAACTACCGCTTTTTAATCTAATTATTAACGAGTGTGATTGAACTTTTTAATTACCACTTTTTAATCTAATTATCAATCAGTACGATTGTATGTGTGTAAATGATATTTTACAAATTTGTTGATTTTATTAAATAGTATATAAAATTTTGTACACATTAGTACTCGCGACAACTATAGTTTGCTCGAGAAGATACATATATCATCGTACTGTCATAGCAATATTATATCCGCAAATTTATGAAACGACACCATGCTATTTCAGTTGACGGCTTTGGTGATCGATATCGCGAGTCACGATAAAAACCACTGTCGTGGAAGTGACCTAAGCGTCATTCTGCTATCGATGAAAATTTTCTGAGTCACTTCTGAGTTGGGTGTTCGACTCAGGGGACCGCGAGGGTAGTGAAAAGAGAGAGAGAGAGAAAGAGAGAGAGGAGCCTACGACACGAGGGATAAGGGACAAGCGAAGGGGCGCCCAAAGGGATGACGAAACAAGGCAGTTCGGGCATCAACGGGGGATATCTTTCGGAGGGGATACTTTCGTCTGTCGGTCGGGTTGATGTCGTAACAAAAAAAAAAGAAGAAAAAAGAAGAAAAAGAAACAGACTCTCTGGATCCCGATTTCCCGACTACCGCCCTCGTCTTCTTCGTCGTCGTCGTCATCGTCATCGTTCGATACGTATCTTCTCGTGGGATGGTGTGTGTGTGTGTGTGTGTGTGTGTGTGTGTGTGTGTTTGCGCGCGCACGGAACATTATCCGGAACATACACACACATACGTAACATGTACACAGGAATCTGCTGTATAGACAACGATGTAACTAGAAGAAAGATTTATCAAGAGTTTGTTGGATTTATACGACACTCGATAACCCATCAACTCGAATTTTTCCCCTTGACGAGGTATTTATTTATACTCGCACTTGCGACAGGAAAGAAACATGTTCATTAATTTATTACACTCGGTCTCTTTATTAATAACGTCTTTTTGTTTTCTGAGGTTACCATAACGATGGTACGCTCACATTTCAGTACACGCGGAAATGACTTGATGACAATAAAAATGTGAGGCTTGTTTGACAAGGCTCGCTCTATCCTTTACATCATCGAGAATATATTGGTTTAATTTAATGCTTCAACGATATAACAATGACACGCTTACTCCGAGGGGATGCTCGGACGAAGGGAATGTGCTTAATGAAGTACTGGGCGGGTGTGGATCGGCGTAGTTACGCCACTGCGTACAGTCATACATACGTTCCAGTACGAACGTACGTTAACCGAGTTCACCTCGGAACGCTCGGGAACGCTCCGCTCCGCTTCGCGCGTTCGGATTCGGACGGCTGGCGCGCCACGCCGACAGGCGTAGCTTTTCTCGGAGGTTAGATGCGCGTGATAATGCGATCCACGGCACATCGGTATCCTCGCGGAAGGCTCGCGCGCACGGAGCGGAGTGGAAGGAGCCTGGGCACGGGAGAGAAAGAGAGAAGGAAAGTGAGACGCGGCAGAAGGAAAAGCAGGAGAGCGCGAGCGGCCGGGAGAAGGAGGATGAGGTCGCGCGGCGCGGCGTAGGCAACGTACCGGCGTGAAGGAGGGGAGTAGCTCGTGGGTATACACCCTACGATGGAGTAGGTATGCGGGAGTCCGCTCTCGGTCGGCTATGGCTAGAATGGCGGGTGTGGTACGTGACTATGCGCGCAGGATAGAAGGAGAAGGTCGAAAAGATGGGACCAAACAGGGGAGCGGGCGAACGGGATGGGGGAAACGGGAAAGGGTGGCGTAGAGCAAGAAGAGGGCTACCGGAGAGCTGCGAGAGGATGCGTCGGTTCCGTTATCGACCTGCAGCAGGGCGTGTCTCTCGCGCGCGCTCTCTTGCTCTAGTTCTCTCTTTCTTTTTCTCTCTTTCTCCCTCCCTCTCTCTCGCTTCCTTCCTACTCTCTCTTTCTCTCTCTCCCTCTTTTCCCGCATCTCTCTCGCGTGCGCAGGCGGTCGTATCTTCCATCTCCCTCTTCCCCCCCCCTCTCCCCCCTCACTCTTCTTTCTCCCTTCCGTTGACCCTCTCACGCGGCTTTTCTCGCTTGCTCCCTCCGTTTCTACCTCTCTCTCTCTTCCTTTCACTTCATCTCATTCTCGCAATCTGCCTCAGCGGGCGCGATCGTGCGCGCCCTACTCCCTTTTCGTCTCTCTCTCTCTCTCTCTCTCTCTCTCTCTCTCTCTCTCTCTCTCTCCCTCTCTCCCCTTCGTTAATTCGCTCGCGGCGATTTCGCCTGCCGTCCTCGTCGCGCAGGAGCGAGTCGAACCGATTATGAGTCCCCGAGCGCCGTGACTCTAACTCTTCGACCCAATCCCGGCTATGCCGCCGTCTCTTGACTTCTCGGCCATGCGGCATGCTTTTGGGCCGTTGATTATATTGGCATTATTATTATTATTATCTGCACCTTGCTGCGCGCGTACGTCCAATACGCGCGTTACGATGATCGTCCGGCCAACCGACCGACCAGGCTCGTTGTCACCATCGACGAGATCGTATACGGTCGATCGAGGGTGCGAAGGAAAGGGGAGAAACTCGAGGCGCTCGTTTGCTCTGTAATAAGTTTAACGAGTTTAAAGAAGTGAGTCACCGTCGGTTGTCGACCGCATTGTCTCTTGCGAGTCTTCCTTGCAGACGTCTAAATAAAAAGATGCATCGCGACGAGAAGAGTCGCAGCGGCACGATTCACACGAATGGGACCTCGTTGCGATCCGACGTGGATTGCAGAAAGGTGCATCCGTTATGAAAGGCTTTTGAATAGAATCATCGAGAGAGAGAGAGAGAGAGAGAGAGAGAGAGAGAG
>NW_017257273.1:121894-135567 GCF_001594055.1 Mycetomoellerius zeteki
CCGCCGCGATTACGACGATGGACAATCACAGGAAGGCACGTAACGCGTACTTTTCGTGCCATTGTCGTCCCCGTGGAAGACGAGAAAGTGAAACCGGAGGAGAGCTGTTGTATTGTCGCATGGGACGGAGCACGGAAGCTGGAATCTTTCTCAAGCGAGAGGGTAATTGGTTGCGCCGTAATGCACTTGGGAATAATTCATACGCCGCGCGTGCACCGACCTCCCAAGTCCTCCCGAGTCCATCAAACATTAATATGTATAGTACCTTGGAGACACCTTGTTACCATTATTGCTGCGGCCGATTAGATCGGGTAAAAAATAGATAAGTGGGAATCCCCGATGCACCGAAGATCGCTTATTACTTCAAATTAGCCAGATTGGTAACAATTTGCCTTCCCTATTCTTATTTTTACCTGAATTGTATGCCGAAACCATCGCAGACTCTTACCCTGTATTTCGCATATTGTATGTCAGTTTTCTGATTCTCTGAAGTCTTCATATACAATGCGCTCTTTATTTCCTGTTTCTTGCTTTTTGTCTCTCGCCTTTTTGGCAAAAAAGGAATTAAACAAAGAGCTCATAGACTACGTTTACACCGTGCGCTTAGTCGCGCCGCGACCTATATGATAGGTGTCTTTGTTTAACCTACAGGATAAACAAGGATATCTATAATATAGGCCGCCGCCTAAATGCACGGTGTAAACATAGCCATTGTAAATTAGACTTTAGACACTTTTCCTTGCCGAATTTAGACTCGCGACACACAGCGTCAGATTTCCTTGAAGTTCTCTGTTTTATTCAGTTTTTTTCGCGTGGCTGAGATACAAGGGGCGCATCGAGTGTAACAGTATCGGGAGCGCCAGATTTGATTTCGAGAATGAGGATGTAATGGAATCGTTGATATCGCAAAAGGGACGAGAGAGGAGGGAGTAAAGGAGCGTCCCAACGACGAAAAGCTATTGTATCCGAAGACGTACCGTGCACGAATGTTACTCTCCTCGCGAATAAGATGATCCGTCTTCTCTTTCCTGGGACATTATCGATCAACGGAAACGTATATTGTTCCCCCGAGGGAACGAGAAGTCGGGCCCGGCGGTGGCGAAGTTACTGTTCCATTAGTCCGCAGCATCTTGCACGATATCCTAGCTTTATTGCGTTTCCGCGAGTTCTTCGGCCATTAGCGTGTATCGCTGCCTCGATATTGTACAACCGCACCCCGCGCGATCTTGTTTGCCCTCCATCCTCCTCCGCCCCTCTTCCGCTGCCACTCCGTTCGCCCGTCCCGTCCCATCGTAACGACTTCTGCATCTCGCGATCGATCCGCGCTCCGTCACTCGATAACGGTTCGCCTAATTCGTCGTCGGAAATGAGCAATTAACCTTCAAGTTCTGCTATCCTATTGTCGATGACTCTCGCTCGGTCGTGCTTCGTAATATCGCGATTGATTTATCAAATAACGATGAGAGAGAAACGCGGAGTGGTGATATCTTGCAATAGTTTACAAGAACAGTTTGCGAACGGAGAATCCGAAGCGATAAGATGTACGTGCAAATCGTGGACGATATAATTTTTGGAATTTATTTTTGAGAATAATACGTTTAGAAAGAAACTCAAACGCTGCAAAAAATAATTTAGAAAATTAGCGAATATTTATTCGATATTTCTGTACGTGAATCTCAAACGTTATTCGGACATATTAAATTCTCATCTTCTCTAACTTTGAATCATTATCTCATATATAATAATTTAAACATATTCTTCATCAAATTTTCTTATTTCCTTCGAGTGTAATTATATTTTTGTTCCTATATAAATGTTCAAAGTTATTGTGGTATTATAAAATACATAAAAAGTCCAATTTATATAGTTTCTTGATATTATTATATTATTCCGTGTTTAATATTTTATCGAATGAAGAAAAAAAATAAACAGTACTAGGGAAAGTTATTGAAGTTTGTAAAAACACAAACACACACGCACGCACGCATGCACACACGAGATACTCTACATAAGTTAGAAAAAAAAATTAAAATAATGAAATCTCCTAAATTATATCTCATTGGTGTATTTAATAGATTCGATCGAATTTAAACACGATAAATTAAATTATTAATGTCAGAGTTTGATATTGTCTACAAATTCACACACGCACGCACGCGCACGCACTCACTCACTCACTCACTCACTCACTCACTCACTCACTCACTCACTCACTCACTCACTCACTCACGCACTCACGCACGCACGCACGCACGCACGCACGCACGCACAATTGTTATATTATATTCGACTTATTAGCATACACCCTTCGAACGCCAGTAGCAAATGTTAGCGAATGTTAGTCAAGTTCAGAATGAGGGTGGTAATACGTAACGAGTTAACAGTTCTCCGTACTTGGTTACTCGCTTGTTGGGCGCAGGAATACATACTGTATACAGCGTTTGATTTTCCACGGCATATTTTATGATGGCTTCACCTTGGATATGTATATAGCGGCAATACGACGAACAAGAAAGAGAGAGAGAGAGAGAGAGAGATACGAAAGTTTGAATGGTGTGAACATTTCCCACATTTACCGTGCTATGAACCACCGACGCCGCTAACTGTTCGCGGCGCGGCCAACTTGTCGCTAATAATTCATTCAGCGTGCGACGTTCAGTTGCGTGACATAAATAAATACACGTATAAACCGGCGCGTAAACTTTAATCAGCGACGAGCCATTTCTGCGGTTTTACATTGTCGCTCGTCGGTAAACGAAGCGTGTAAATCGGAGTAACGATATATATATACCTAACTGTATAGAACAACTGAAAAATACTATAAATCATAGACGGATTTAAAGTAAAGGGTGGATGGAGGTGACGGGTGATGGTGCTCGGGGAGAGGCTAAGCCTCATCATAAACATGTCAATAAATAAAAGATATGCCATACAAGCTTTAGTACAATTTTTCCAGTTTACTTTTTTATGGGATTTCTACAAGTTCTTAAAATTATGAGAAAATTCCCCTCTACAAATTATTAAAAGAGAGATTCTGTTATTTTCTTAAATTTGTATTGTAAAAAAGATGTAACATTGTTTTTTTAATTGTAAATAATGAGTATCGATCTCACGGAGTTTCCACTTATATAAAAGGTATCGCTTTAAACCTTCCAAGTATAAAGCCTTTCGAGTATAAACAATTATGATACGAATTTAGACCGATGAGGTCTAATGAGGTCTAAATCTAATTGAATAAGAGAAATTCTATATTTGTAATAATCAATTTTAGTACTTAAATATTTCTATGTAAATTTATATACGTATCTGATTCTAACATACCGCCTGTTGAAATCATTTTCGGTTTTGTAATGTAATTAGCAGAATCAGTATTAATATCGCTTATTAAATTGTACAAGCAATTTAATCATTTTGATGCTAATCAGCATTTTATAAGTACGAGTATATTAATAAACTGATATATTACTGAAAAACCTGCTTAAATCTGCCAACAATTTATTGCGAAAAATATTGCCTCAACCTTTCGAGTATAATTTTTGTTAAAATGTATTTGAAAAGAAAACAGCGTATTATTAAGTAAAAATGCTCGTTTATCATTCTCTTTCCGCGAGTAAGGTATTAGTGTACAACGATCTAACGTAACGTGGTCGATTCGAGGAGAAACGATTCGCTCGTCACGACCTATCACGGAAACGCTCGTCTTATTAAAGCGATTTATTTTCAATCATTCTTAGAATAGACGAGGTGCCTCGAACTCCGATAGGACGGAAGTTATTGGCATAAAGAAATACGACTTGCCGGTTCATGAAATATTTTAAGGTTCACTCCGACTTGCGGAAAATCGGCACATTGCGCGAGCGGCACGTTTGGGCAACGAAAGAGAAGGAGGGAAGGAAGGAGGATGAGAAGGCTCGGGTGTCCGTCCCTTCGAAGTCCCTTTAACGTCCATTCGCTCCCCTTCGACCGTTCGGCGTTCGTACGAACGGAGTCGTTTCCAGCTTCCACGCAATTACCGTGTCTCGCATACCGGCGCGCGGCACATTTCTGGGCCGCGCGTCCACCAATGCGACACCGGGGTTACAAGAGCGGTACAATCGTGGAAAGAGAGACGCGGCAAGGCTAATCGATAAGTACACGTCCCCAAAATGAAACTAAGAAGAATGCGGACATCGACGATCGTGCCAAGCGACGTTCGCTCTGCGACTGGCCGAGACGAAGCCTTTGCCTAAGTCTTTTTCTGAGAGTCAGAATGATTTCTTGAAGATTGTAAACGCATTTTCCCAAACACAAACAAATGACAAATATAAAAGTGAAATCAAATAGAACAAACTACACTCAGAGAAAAGTTTCTTCGATTAAAAAAAAATTTGTTTGACTCAAAGAAATTTGTGCATTTTGTTACAAGGTTAAAAAAAAAGGTTTCTTTGATTTTTGAACGTAATTCCCGGAAATCAAATAAATTTTTATTTTTCTCAAAAGTATTTCCACTTCAAATTAAAAAAATCAACGAAAGAAATAATTTCTTCAATTTAAACATAATTTTTTTCTAGGTGTATCTTAGAATCTTGAAGACTCAAATTTTTTTCTATTTTCATTTAATATGAAGTATTCTATACATTTCTCCATAATTGTTCATGAGCTATAGATATTTTTTTTCCGTACAACCATCTTTATGATTGATCTCAATAAATTGCAAAGAATTATTTGTTATACATATGAAAAGATTTACCGTAAAAATAACTTGCCGCATTTCGAAAAGAAGCTTTTTTATGATTTAAAATGAAATATTAGAATAAAATGTCCTTTGCATACATAAAAAAGGGTTAAAAATTTCGATGTAGGATTAATTCTTAAGTCGTTGGCATGGCCGCGTCTTGCAATGGCTTAAGAAATGTTAATTAAGGGCGGATCTAGTGTTAGTGACCGCTTACTTGCCTTGTTGAATACTGACATGTACGATGGTTATCCGCAGGTAAGATTAATCACCCTGTTTGAATATTAATGTTTTTCGAGCGACTTTCCTCAAGTGGTGGATTAACCGGTCTAGTGGGATTCTGGCGCATACAAAGTCAAATGTATGTTCTGGCGGACCAATTTAATTAAATTAACGTGCCTTTTGCGATTAATATTTTTCGGTTACAACTCGAGGCAGTTCAAGACTTTTTTTTGGTCAATTATTTACTTATACCACAAGGGATATACGAAATATGTCAATATGAATTTTACAAATAATCGAAACTGGCCGAGTTCCCCGCAAATCCGACGGATATGATCTCGCGTCATAAACAGACTCGCAGAGGAACACCGTGCCCCATTATGCAGGTCTATACATTCGTATACGTGAAACACGACGCGTATATTGTTAAACGGCGCATCGTTATCCCGATAATGGATAACCGCATTAAATTGTACGCATAATCTATATACATACCAAACGTATAAATGCTCGTGTAGCTAATCGATAGGCATGATCCCTCGCCTCGACCCCAAATGATATCGTCGTTGACGAGCGATCTGTACGTGCTTTTTCCAACCATTAAAAAGAAGAATAAATCAAGAAGAGAGGTATAAACACGACTGCACTTCGAGCACCAGAAATTATAGGATTATTTTTTGAATTTAAATTATTTAATGCACGATTTATGGAAGTTACGGCAGGTTCTTACAATAATTTTCCGGAAAATGTCTTTGACAATATAATCTCTATCATGCCTAGATATTTAATTTTTTTAATATTTACATCAATTTTTTTATTATTGTATTTGTATACTGTAATTATACATGTAATACCTTATTATTGCAATATTATATTAAATGTTCTGGTTGTCTTTTTTGTCTATTTTACACATTTTTTTAATCTTTATATTTAATGTTTACTAAGTATATTTATAAAATAAACTATTATCTTATTATTATTTGTATAAGTAATAGCACAATAATATACTCAATTTGTTGCAATAAATTTAAAAGTATTGATATCGTTATCGAAATTTTAAATGGTAAAAATTTTGCATAATTTTTGTACTTTCTATACAAAGAAAAGTTAAATTTGGTTTAATTGAGTAGATTGAAATAAACCTCTTTTGACCAATCTAAATATAAGAAGAAATTAATTTATAATTATTCACGTGAGTTTTTCTGTGCGATCTCAAGTCATTTCATTTAACCATGTGTATATTTTCGCGCGACTAAAAGTTGAAATAAAATAAACATTAAAAAAAATCAGTTATTTTTCATTTATTTTCAGTTATTTACATCATGTTACTGAATATGGTGATCCGAAAATGTTTGAAGTTTTTCATATTTATTACACATTAGGATTACAAATATTTATCAAAAAAAATTTGTATTCTCTTATTTGTCCAGCAAATCGATTTTGATTAATTCAAGTGTAAAGACTAAATAAAATAATGTAAATATAAAGGAGTATCAATTTTTATATATAAAGATATGTTTAAAAAATATACGAAAATTTTTCATATTTATCCTATATAAGACTATATATAAATTTATTAAGAAAAACTTTTGTTTCCTATTTGTCTCGCAATTTGATTTTGTTTAATCCAGATATATATTATAACAAATATATATATACGTGAAGGAATAGAATCAATTATTTTTCCACACGTTGTTAAAAGGATCTGTATAGAGTACTTGAAATTTTTCATGTTTTCTCCGTGCCAAGGTCATAAATAAATTTATCAAAGGAGACTCTTGTTTTCCCATTTGCTCCAGCAAATGCACTATCCTATGGTGTGTTATTAGATTAGACTTACGTTGTGTACGGAAGGACAGCCGGCGCAGGATTGAATAATGGCGACCACGTGAACTGGCCGCGGTGGTGTTCGCTTCTCGATTGTGCAGATTGTATCTATTGAGTCCTGAATGGCTCGACTGCCGTTGTTATAAAGCGTGAACTGATCTCTCTGTTTCTCATTGCCGTGCGCGTTATGTATACCTGCCATCAATGATACGTATGTACATCTTTTCTCTCTCTTTCCTTCTCCCTCTTTCTCTTTCTCTCTTTCTCTCCGTTCATTCTTCCTCTCTTCTTGTGTGCGTGTGCATGTGCGTGTGCGTGCGTGCGTGCGTGCGTGCGTGTATGTGTGTGTGTGTGTGTGTGTGTGTGTGTGTAAGAAGCGTGCTAACGAATTCCGGCAGGCCGCAATTAAAAGTAATTTGTCGAAAACCGTTGCCGACAATGAAAATGTACGCCGGCTATTCATTTCCCGGAAATAAAACGAACGCTGTCTCGCAGCGCGAAATATAGTCGGGTCGTTTTGCAGTACTGCAATCTCTGAAGCGTGGAATATACATATAATGTTCTTGTGCATAGAAGGCTTCCGGGGCAGTGTCGAAAAAAATGTCGTTTAGATATAACGCAGCTGTATCAGTAGCTGTTGAAAGTGCAGCATCTGTACGAGAAATGTTTCGAGACATTTTATCGGGATATCGATCGGGATATGTATTTCTTTTTCTTGAATTCTTCTTGTATATCTTTCACTATCACATATCATGCATGTACAACACCCTAGTAGAAATATATACAGTTTTTTTAAACATTCATCCAATTATTGTCTCGCTATCACTGTATTCTCATTAGTTATAACATTATTGCGTAGGAAATGACAAGAACTTGATAAGAGTTTATGTTCAAGCAGTTTTCCTGTAAAAATATGTGCAACTTACATATACACCTGTTCAGTTATGGTCTATTATTAATTTAATAATAATTTATTAATTAATATTTTTACTTATTATCTTGTTTTTGTTCAGTAAATGGATTCAGATTTTAAGTATGATCGTTTGTGCGCAGTAACTGTAGACAATTAATGCATCTTGATTGGAATCCTAAGTAGTTTTACTTCTCAGTTACTAAACAGAATTAATGAGAGTGACTAATAAATATTGTATAAAATTTCTATCAGGAACAGTCGAGAAACTTTATATAGTAGTTCGAGATAATATTTCATATAAAGGTTCATAATAATGTTATATGGTACAATGTCAAAGTTAAATTTAATTATTCTAGAAATTACTAAAATGATTAGAAAATTCATTGTAAAAATAGATTGCGTAATCGAGAGATAATTCTTTCTGTTCTCGCACGATAGAAATGACAAATTGAAATATCGGATAAATCTTCGAAATAGAGAATGCGAATAATAAGATAACGATAAAAAATCGGCAAAAATAGCACGATGCGATTTGTACACGCAGTTGACGTACAGATTGCTGCTATTGATGTCCATTAATAGCTCGACATTGTTATAAAGTGCGAAGCGATCCTTATCTCTTAATGGCTGCCTATATATGTATACGCGAAGCCATTGATGTGTAACATCTATTTGCTCCTCTGATTCTCGCTTCTCGAGGCTGCGGCATGCATTGGCGGCCCGATTGATTTATACACAATATATTGTACAACGAACCGACAGAAATAGGTGACCAGACGTTTTCGAGATAAGAAATAAGCTAGAAAATAAATGAGAATATCGGCTAATATCTAAAAATGAATTTAGTATAATTAGATTTTTCAATATTTTTTACTAAAATTATACTTTTTTAAAATATTCCATTATCAATTATTCAATGAGTTTAAGTGTTTTCTGTTACGCATACATATATATCACTAAATGAATTATAATGAAAGATGTCATCTCATCAAACATTGCATTATTAATGGCATTATTAATGTTCGCTTGGGGCTTTGAAGCGTTAACACGTTGAATGTGTCACTATAGTCATCGGTAACTGGCACTATGACACCAATGTGTCTCATTGATTTATGTATAAAATACGACCATTTATATCCAAGAAATTATATATATCGTGAATAGAAAAATAATTAAACAGGCTAGTAATTACATCTAATCTATATTATATGTATATATAGAAAGTTTCATTTATTTATGATATTATTAAATATATGACACTTTTATTAATTACTAGGAAAGTTGATGATTTGTTTCATAATAAATAGTAACGACCAGTTTTAGTTATATCAAAATTGCTTATTTTCATCGACTAATATTTAAAATCTAAATTTTTAACAACTCTCTCTATGCTATTTTCAATTTAATTCTTGAAAATTTAATAAATAGAGTGAATCATATAAAACATAATAATATATGTACCATGTAATATAAAAACATTTTTATGAAGAATCAGAATATATACATTTGAGTCATTTATGTAGAGTTTAATACACACAAGTTTACTTTCTATTTCTTGTAAAATATCGATTTTAGTGTATATATGATTATTTTTCTCTAATAGGTTCGAAATTTTTTTTTTAAATAATTAGTTTATGTACATATAAAAAACGTACATATTAAAATATACATAAAATTCATAACATGCAAGTAAGTAGAATTTTTTTAGCAAATACACTTAGTGTATTTTATAGATGCTAAACTAGAACAAATTCATATATTTTTTTTTACTCGCGACGAAAGAACAACCAGAAGTAAAAAAAGGCCAACATTGCCTTTCTCTGAAACGAGAATGTTTGATCGTGCTAAGTGAATAATTGATTAAAATAAATAATTGTCCAAGAATGTACAATGAAGATTGTGATGAGAGTAAATACGAATCATACAATTTAAATAATTACGTGAATACTGATCGAAACGTCCTGCTACCTAATGCAAATTCGTATGGATTCACATTTGAATAGATCACGTATGCATCGCCGACTGCCATTATCTGGGGTACTTGCTCCCACTTCTTTAATTCGATTTTTAAATCTCCGAGCCCTAATAATATCTCTAAATGATTTGAATAAAATGTAATCTGATGATATGTATGTAGGCATGCATCAATTGGATCACTCTTCATGTGAACTTTCCATAGCTAATAATGAATTTAAAATACATCGAATTAATTCAATAATACAACAAAAATCTTGAATCATTTGAAATATGCAAGATAACAAAATTTTTAATCTGTAAAAGTCTCAAATATATTGAAAGTTCTAAATTGAATATATACGTATATTCATAATTCTTTACATTTTAATAGACGTAATAGATACCAATTTTATTTTTGTAAATTAATAAATATAAATATTGCATATGCTTCCGAATATTTTCAGAGAAAGATTTTTTAGATATTCGGGATTTTTTTGAAAGTTTCAGGACATAAGATCTTCAAGGTTTTCCAGGACTTTCAAGAATTTTCAAGTGATATTCGAGGCAAGACGAAAGTTTATACGATCGAATTGTTTGAAAACTTCGAAAAGTATCGAACGCCCATCGCTACCCATGGTGGACGTAGCCGGTGCTCGTAAAGCGCGAACCGGTCTCCAAGCGTGGATTCAGCCGGTGTCACATCGCAGCCGATCACGCCAAGTACGATATAATCGTCCAGCATATGCCGCTGAGATCGCACGCAGGAGACCGATCTGACTCACCGATCCGTATCGATGGAAACTTAACGTTCAGCGATTTCGGTTTCAATTAAATATATTACGAACAGAGTAAATTTCTCTTTAAGTGCACGACATATCTCGCGTTTGTCAGAGTAATATGGAAACACGATAAAAATATTTATTACTGATACAGGCCTGCGTATTTTTCCCTGATTCATCGTGACTAATAATAAAACCCGTATTAGACTAGAGATTCAGACTGAGATTGAATTTGATCAATCAAAGTTCACTTGACATTGATTTTCTCTCTTTTGGTTAAATTTAATCTCTAATCTCTTATAGTCTGTGATACTTTAATTTTCTAGCTCTAATATCTATTTTTACCAATGTAATTTAATTTTATAATCTTGGTATAATGATTAGATATAATAACGATTCTTTATTTTTTCTAGTTCTAAGAATTAAAAAATTTGATGGAAACGGATATAAGGTATTCACAATCGATTCTTATTTTAAGTCTAAAGTATAAATATCTTAAAATACTGATATGACTTTCTGATTGGTTCATATATAACATCTTAAAACCGTACTTTTATATTTAAGATAATCTTAAATATAAAAGAAAGATCGACTATATAAATGCCAGCCTATGAATTAGAAAAAGTTAAAGAGTGGATTGAGTCAAGATTAAAATTAAACTACATTAATAGAAATGAGCATAGGAGAGCTGCACACCAATATATTCTGCTCTTTTTTAAAATTGTAAAGAAAGAATAAAATGTAAGTAAGGTAAATGTACCAATTAGTGGACATGACCCAATTACTGGACAAAGCGATAAAAATTTTAAATATTAAACTTTTAATAGTACGTACGACTCAAAATAAATTCGTCCTATTAAATTTTTATAAACAATAAATTTATTTAGAGTTGTACATATCATTAAAAGCTTAATATATATATATATATATTTAAAACTTTTATTATTTATATATTCAATAATTGAATCATGTTCATTAATTGTCCACTAATTGGACATTTATGCGCTGTTTAAAATTAGGGAAATTCTATTATTCGTACTTATGCAATAAAATAAGAATCTGAGATATTTTTCTTAATGATGAATGATAGTTATAATATTATCAAAATATTATAATTATGCATTTAATAAATATCAGGATGTAACCTTTATTTCAATGCTACGATTACTTTAATTATTTTCCTGTTTAAAGTTTAAAGCACGAAAAGGAGGGGTGAGGAAAATAAAGATGAAAGATATAGTAACATAACCGAACGTCTTTGTTCGCATTGAAATACAACGGATCTGGTGACTAATTGCAGTTAGGGTTGAACTATATCATATTAAGGATTTTAAATGCGGGCGTGTGCCGCATGAAAAAGTCGAAATCGCCAGGTGTCACGGGTATATGTATAACTGGTCGCATAAAATATCTCGAGTTGAAAACGCCAGTGCGGACAATAATGGCCGCATAGTAATATAAGCGGTAACACAATGAAAATGATCGAATAATGGCCACTATGGCCAGGCGCCCCGGGGACTCTCTATGGATCTCTCTCTCCTAGAATATAATAAATTCCAAATTAAAAATCGACCGACGCGGCGACGTGTGTTACGTTGCGTACGCACGCATACGTGCATATATACAGTCGGCGCACATACCGCGTAATGAAATCGGAGCATAATGAACGAACGAATAATACATCACGCCGAGTTGGCGCTTAGGTGCAATAAATTCAAAATCGGCTAGAGAAGTCAATGAGGAGAGTGTGTGAGAGAGAGAGAGAGAGAGAGAGAGAGAGAGAGAGAGAAAGTGAGAGAGGGAGGGAGAGAGAGGGGGGAGAAAGGGAGGAGGTAACAAAATACAATGAAGCGATACAATAAAAAGTGCGAATACAACGGTTTACGACGTCGAGAGAGCGTAATGCCCCGACCACGTGGGCGGATTCGAAAACGGATCGCTCCGCAAATGTATAAATCGCATCGTTGCCGGTTCTCCCGCAACGTTCGACACCGTCATAAAACCTGAACCGGTCCCGGTTTCGATGCTCGAGAGCGCGCCCGCACGTACGACTGTATTAATATGTATTATCAGCCTCTCTCTCTCCTTCCTTCTTGATCTCTTTCTTCCTCTCCCCCTTCCTCTCCCTCTCTTCCCATCCCTCCCCTTCCTCTCTTTTCCTCTCTCTCTTTCTCTCTCTCTTCCTTTTTTCTTCCTATCCCTTTCTCTTTCTTTCTCACTTGCTCACACGCTTCACGAATGGACCGGCAATTCTGAGTGTATAAAGCGTTATCATTCTAGGATCGCGCACTTGTTCGGTGAGAAAATGCTGATGCGTCTTGCAAGACGTTTCACGTAGCAAACTGCGAGACAAGTAGACGAGAAAAGTTGATTCTTTCGACAATTTGTAGGAAAACGAGATCCGTTCGTTGTTAAATAACTTCGCGGTTACGGCTCGATTCAAATTGTTGTAAAGATATCGATTCGAGATTCTCATCTCATGTACAACTGTGAGACATTCAACGATATGAATATATCCTTAGCGGCCAAGTCTCGAGTTCACTTTAAATAAAGTACTCTTTAAACTGTTAGAGCGATAAGATTCCGTTATCCGTTTATTAATTTCTAATGTTAAACAACTTTATATAATTGTATCTCTGTTTATAAATATTTACGTAACCCAAAGATCGATTTTAAATTCTTACTTTCTTTTGAACTTCCAACGCGATAACTCAAAGTTAAGATTATAAAACTTTCTTATCTACATTCATTTCTTTTACACCTAATTCATCACGAGCGTTATAATTATGTACGATGAATACTTTTCGATTATAACAACTTTTGAACTTGAATGAGTGAAAAAGATTGAAATCGTCGAAGAGGATGATATTTCTATGCAAAGTTCTAGCAAGTCAGGACGGTGCAGCCTCGGAAGAGAGGTACGCGATGCAAAGCAACGAAACGGAACAGCAGATCTTATAGCTCCGTTACAACCGGCTAGTTGACCGATCCCAACGAGTACGACCGGTGGTACCACACCCGCTCGAGTATTTCGAGCGGAATGATGGAGAGATAAGCGAGCTCGCTAACTCGCTCGCTCTCTCGCTCGCTCGCCCGTGAGATGCTCGCTGGTAACGAGCCTCGAAGTCGCGCTCGTAGACGACGCGCCCTCGAGCCAGATGCCTGTTCTCGCACCGCAATTCGCCGCGACGACACGCGCCGCGCCGCGCCGCGCCACGCCACGCCGCGCCAGTCCGGTCCGATATTTAACTCGGCAGCCACG
>NW_017257273.1:135579-163801 GCF_001594055.1 Mycetomoellerius zeteki
CCGCGCCAGTCCGGTCCGATATTTAACTCGGCAGCCACGGCAGGTGGTGATTTTCTGGCCGGCCGGCCAGCGCGCGACCCAATAAACGGATCGTTCGCAGTTAAAAGCGCGCAATTTCACACAAGTTCTCGGAGAAACGTAAGGGAATATACGGAACGGTTTTTTCACCCGTGGAAGTGGATAAAATTTTCTTTTGTAAAATCAAATTTTTGTGAGAGTCGAGGAAAAAATAAGAACCATTTCTTACTTGTAAAAACGATAAGATATTTATGAAATAAATTTTTGAATAATAAAAGAATTTTATTTAGAAGCAATATTTTACATTTTTCCTACAAAAATTAAAAGACACATCAATTTATGATACCTTATAAATATTGCAAATGTTACTACTGGACTAATAGAAATGGACACATTTTTGACAAGGGTAAACAAGAAAATTTTAATAAGTTTTTTTAAAAAATCTTCTCAAAATGACATTGTCAAATTGATAATATCTTGTTTGAATTTTTATATAATTTAACAAGAACGTCAAAGATTTGTTAAAATAACTGATATTTTCTGACTGATATTTTCTATATTGTTAATTATATCTGTAAAAGTACGTATAAAAAAAAGAAATAGAGCATTTAAAAGAAGATCTGATATTCTAATTTTCGTTCGATCAAGAAACAAAATATGTTTATACACAATAAGCATTAAATCGATTTTCATTGATATTACATGTACAGTAAAATGTCACGGAGAATATTATACAGATAATATTCGGTACTTAAATTTCTACTATATAAGACTGCTGACGAAAATATCAGAGGTATTGAAAGTTCCAATTATATATTGCAAATTATTTTTAAAAATGTTACGGTTTCTTCTAATATAAGTAAAGTATCGACAAATCAATAAATATTTTATTTTCGGTTAGGGCAAACTAAAATTTGAACAGATTATAATTTCCGATATGTATTATTGCCGGTTATTTCGAGAGATACATGCCGTGATGATACACTATAACGTAAATTGTACAAATATGTTAATTTTTAATGAGTTTCAAGTTTTAAATAAAATACACATTATGTATATATAGTGTTAAAAGTAATCTACAATGTGGTATGTATTAAATTAAAGAAAAAATATTTAATCGCACAAACAGAACTGACCTTTCCGAAGAGAAATGATTTTCGGTTTTAGCGATACGGGCAATTTTAGCGGTACGGGCAATTTACTCGCTCCTATTTATCACACGCAGCGCGTAAACAAAGGATTATCTTGCTATAATTTTCCTCGAGTGTCTACAAGAGATATATCCTAAATATTCCCCTGCGATAATATCTTCTCAATCCTGAAATATCTTTCTATATATGTTTTACTTAAATACTACTTTTTACATGAACCCGATAAGGATATTTTATTTAAATATATAATTTAAATTACGAATTTTAATCTCGTTCTCTCTCTTCCCGTGTTAGAACGGATCAAGCCTGCTTTAAATATTACATATCACTGGATGGACGCAGATGTTCCGCTTTGCGCATTCAGTTCAAGAAGTCCTATATGCGTATACGGAAATACATAGGTACCATATACGTACAAGAAATCGATCTATCGATGACCCGCGGTTCTTCGACCGTTTTATGCCCGTTCCTACCAATATAAATTAACTTTAATCTTCGTTTTATTTACCGTTATCTTTTTCTAGTTCTAAGAATTAGAGACAAATAAAGAGTAAATTAAACCGAGATTAAAATTAATCTACATTGGTAGAAATGGACATTAGTCCCTTGCTTTCAGAGATAGGTAAGCGCAGCAACGGCGTCGACAAAGGCGACGATGTATTACGGTGTGATCTTAATTACCGTTTGAATAATGCACAATTGGAGTGTGTGTACACGTTTGATAGAATATATACCGGAAGCAATTAGAACGAACCGCCGCGAAAACGATCTTTATTCCCGTGCGATAGCTTTGCCGGAAATAATGAACCGACAACCTGGGAATGCGCTAAGGAGTAAACGAATCGCCGGTAAATCTTCCGTAAAGCCCGAATACGAGGCTTAATTCCAATGGAGATGTGAAAGGACACAAAATGAAACGGATAAACAAATAATTGCGCGCGCGTGTAAGTGATCGGTACATATGTATACATCGGTACGATCGGTACCCACAAAAAAATATCATTCCATTGTTCAGAAAAGTGATTACTTAATTTACTTTCTTCTTTTTAAGTAACGGTTATCTTTAAGAATATTTTCTTAATAATAATTTTAAAATATAGAAAAAGTGGTATTATGGCCAGTGTATATATCGTGGCCTCCCTTAATATCTCCGCTATTATATAGCGAATCCTAATGATTACTTATGAAATTATTTGTTCAGTAGCTCGTCGTTACACCATGACACTAATATATCAATACTCAATAGCCAGCACTTATTATAACGCATTTTTACTTTCAAGTATTTCAAAACGTTTCTGAGGTACATTTTAGCATTTAATGACACTTACTTCCTCACATTTTTCTTAAACTTGAGCGTATCATCACATGAATATATGTATTTTTGAGTGTGTTATTTGCTATTTAACATTTTATTTGACTGTATATATTTTGAGTTATGCAAATTTAAACAATAGCATGGCATCTTGCTAATGTGGCCCTCTATGGGTATTGATTACTCACGACCCCTTTTTGGAGGTTTTCATATCAAAATAATTATTTGATAATCGATTGCAACTCTACTGTTAATCTATACTTTATATCACGTGTACTATTTTTAATAGTACTGATATTTTTAGTACTGAACAGTTTATATGTAGAAGTTACGTGATTGTATATTATACATTTGTAATATACATTTGCATACATTTTAAAATGTTTTACTTTTTTGTTAATTTTGTAACCAAATACTATTTTTTAAACATAATTAATATTTTAAGGTTTTTTTTTGGAAGCTAGCTAGCTTTTTTTTCTTCGAGTCATTGTGTAATGTCGCTATATTTTTATTTATAGCATCCTAAATAATAAATATTTCGTAACTTTGAGTCAAGAATCGATTCAACAACATTTTAGCGAATGTAATTGTCAAGTTTTAAACTTAAATATTTATTATTAACAAAGTTATTGTGTACTTAAATGTAACTGGGAGTGCCATAATAGATAATACCACCTTCTCCTCTACTTATTACAAATTTTAGAAAAGTTTATTATGTATTTAAAACGCAAATTTATTTTGTAGATCATTATAAAATTGATCGAAGAAGTGACATTACATAATAAAGTAAATTGAATTAATTTGTTTGATTTAATTTGATCTTGATTGAAGTATTAAACTTACTGGAATTCAGAATATACTTTGAATAAATTTGATGCTTGTGGTGAACTTATAATAGGTTGCGGATCTATAAACTTTTGAAATATTTGAAACAAGTAATTATTACTTGCGTACTTTTCTGTGTGTATATTTGCGATCTTTGTTATCTCACGACGCATATTTTCTGAGCAATTGTTTTACTACTTTTCGTACGTTAACCTCTTAATAGAGCACGTACGAAAGCAACTTAATGAACTATGCACGAAGTAAGGCATATAATTGGTCTCAGTGCTCCGAACGTTGCGTGAAGTATAGTTGTGCGTGTTAGAAGTTACTTTCGTAATTGCATATATGAAAGGTGAAAAGCGGATATTTTTATGTATTATTACGATAATTACGATATAAGTCGCGATCTTAATAAACAAATTTAAGATCACGCTCAACAAGCACAAATTATTCTGTTTAATAATAGCTTGAGTTATTATTTTCCATCCCGTGCATTCTTTGATTTATCCAAGGGAAACGATTATAAAATCGATATTTAAGTCGGCAAGTTATTGGCAGGCAATAACTCATAAATAAAATATTCGTCAAAATAAGCGTTAACGCGCGAAATGTAAACGTTGAGCGCGTTCAAACTAGTCGCGCCTTTCGATGCTCGATTCTCGCTAGCGGTCACGTGACCTCCCTCATTCGAGTCGCGTCGTTTCTTGCGTACCGTCCTTACTGCTTCTTTCATGTCGCCAAACATTCAAATGCGAGATGTGATCCGACGTAAAGAAACAGTACAATTAAAAATGAATACGTTAAAATCGGAATATTCTAATAATAATATCGTATAATAATATTGCATAATAATATCGCACCCTAAAATTTTAATTTTATAACCGGATAGATATCAATTAAAAAATATGATGTAATTTTACGAATATTTCTCAAAATGAATTTAATTTTTGAAGTCGCAGTTGCAGAAGAGAATATACCTTACGTCATTTGGCGCGTTTCCATTGACGCGGCCAAACGTAGAAATCATTTAAGCAGTCGCCGAATATTAAATTGCAAATTGGAGCGTCGATAGGAAGCTCTGTAAATTTCGGACGAACGTCGCGGTCCGAATGCTGAAGGATGGATTTGTCATAAAGCGAGAAAGAGCGTGACGGCGCGGCGGACGGCGCGACGGCAGCCGTATTTCAACACGGCGTACTCCGCCTTGGTAGTCCAGGTTCTCTGTTTGACAAGTACGCGCGTATTTTGCGGCCGCGTCCGAGCGCGTCCGACATCGGCCGATGTCGGCCGAAGAGCCAGCGGGCCGAAAGACTGCGAGCGCGGAGAGCAACACGGCGGCTGCGGTGGCCGTGTTCATGGTGTTCATGCGCGTAGCAGAGCTAGTGATACTGTGCGTATTTGTTGTGTGTGTGTGTATGTGTGTGTGCGCGCTCGCGCGCGCGCACGTATATCGGAGAGCGTACGTTGGTGGTGTATAGTAGTGTTAACGCGAGAGAGTCGGTGCGCCTCTCGGCCGTGGGCACAAATCGCGAGTAAAATGGAAGCGGAATTTCGCTGCGAGGTTGAGGTTCGTCGTTGAAAACAGGTGAACATGGGAAGGTCCAAGTTTCCCGGGAAGCCGCCGAAGACGGCCACCAGGAAACGGATCAAGGTGCTGGGCCAGCCTGAGGCAGCGCAGAACGATCCGGTAACTGTCGCCGAAAACATCTACTACGGACTTTCCCTGTTCAACGAAACATTCGGCGACAACGAGAAGGTGAGGGGGAAAAAAGATCGTCGCGTTGAGTCGTCCGCCGTCGCTGTCCGCCTTCGCCGTCGCCGTCGCTTTCGTCGTCGGCGTCACCGTACCGTCATCGTCCACCGTTGCCGTCGTTATCGTAGCCGCTACCATGTCGCCGTTGCTCGAGGTCGCGGGAGATCGTCGAGCGTCGCGTCGCGCGTCGCACCGCGTCTCGCCGCTCGCGCGTATTCTCCGGCAAGCGTCACGAGGACACGCACTCGGTGGACTTGGCGATACGCGGCCCGACGACGAACTTTGGCGCGACGTAGCGCGCGGGTTAACCTATCGGCGGTGATCAACCGCGGTGATTGTCGAACGGCAGGTGCGCGACGCGTTCGCGGCCTTTACTTGCCGTTCAGTGATTCGTTTCTCAATTTACCATTACCTCCCCTTCCGTATGTCGATCGAGTTATAGAGATTTCTATACATTTTGTCCTGGCTGCTTTTGGTACGGAGTATGTCAGTGAGATATGCCTTCTGCAATTCTTGCTCCGTAACTTCTTATCAGCTGGGAAGAATGTTGGATTGTCAGTTTTTTTTTTTGTGAATAAAACTTTGCAGAAAGCAGGTTGTCGTGTAGACAAAGTAAATTTATTAGTCATTTGTTTACTTTCATGGTTTGACAAGTAGTTTGTTCACTGTACAACATACATACATACATACATGCACATACAAAATATACACGCTTAGATATAGTTATACTACGATAGATTCTAATTGTCAAATAGTTTGTTATTTCTAATACTCATCTAGGTGATTTTTCTTTAGGAACATCCACCATTTCACGGATTTAGCACTAAAGAGGCTAATCTTTCTGCATCTTATATAAAAACGCAGCAACATGATGCAGAGAAGACAAGCGATAGATTGCCATCTGTCACAGTCGAAAATCTTGCACCACAGTCCAGCACGAAGAAGGATGTTATTGATGTTAAAAATTCTCCTACAGACATCGAAAACAGCACAGAAAAGTTTACCAATTCAAATCCAAAACCAGTTAAAGACGTCACCCGGTTACAACCAGTTACAAATCCGAATACTAAGCATTCAAAGATTCACCGAGCAAAAAGTCGTAAGAATTGCAAGAACATTAAATTTTCGAATTATTTGAAAAACCCGGTGCTAAAATCAGTGAACAACATCTTAGATCAGCATCAAAGAACCAGACAGTTACGCAACAGTACTGCAAAAAGATTGCTTCAAAGGGCGAAATCTGGAAATAATACACGTAATTTGGTAGTGCAATCAGGAGAGAAGCCTAGCACGGTGAGAAAATTTGTTTTACCCGTTCGCAGCGTGCATTCATCAAGGGTTATAAAACCAAATAAAAGATTTATCGAGGAATTGGAAGAAATTTCTACTACGGAGTATAGCGAGAATGAAATTGGTGTACACGTAAAAAAGACTAAATTAAATTCAGATAAGCTTAGCAACTTGGAATCAAAATTGAAAGGGGATACTGTTAGTAAGTTGTGTACAAAATTTAAAGAGGCAAGAAGCAAGCCAAAAAGGGTGATTCAGAGTGTAGACTCCAATGCTGAGATAACTCAATCAGTAAAAAATATAGAGAAATCAGCGAATTCTGTACAAAACACACAAATATCAAAACCAGCTCATAGAGAAGTAAAGAAACCTCATACTATATCATGTAAAAATAAAGTATCAAACAGCACATCTGACAATTCTAATAGTAATCAAGAATGCTCACAAAACTCGAGCAGAACGACACAAACTGTGAAATCAACAATTTCCAGAAATCAGAAACAGATTTCTATTCCTACAAAAGTTCTTCCCGATTCCAATGTTCCACACTTCGAGTCTTCCAGAGTTCAGACGAGATCAGGAACTCAAAATGAAATAGCGAGCGATTTAATTAATAATCAGGTAAGCTTTGACAGTGGTGCAGGATTGACAGAAGGTGGCTGTGCAGAAACTGAGAATCAGCTTGGACATGGTAATAAAACTGCGGTTAGTACATTCAACAGTTTTGAGACGGAAAACAATTTATCTGAAAGCGAAAGCGAGCACAGCAATCACTCGGAAGGCGAGCCATCCGATTTCAGCGGAATGAAACTCCATGGCGGGAAAGTTATATTAAGAAAAGCAAGATTAAAGTTGGATAATAAATGTCTAGCTGGAACAGAAGGACCATTTTCAACAACGAGTACCAGTAACACTATGGGAGGAAGCACTAATTTAGGTATATATTTTACACTTTATAGCAATTTTGTAACTATTTGTTACACATGTACTTTCAATAAACTGTCCTATTTCTAAATATGATTATTTTTCGTTTTAGGATTAACAGGTACTATAAAATGTGGTGTTTGCGGAGCAGTGCGATTTTATCGATTCGTGAAACAGGCACGCAAATTTGGTATTCACAGTTGCGAATCTTGTCGAAAGTTTATAAGCAAAATGATCAAACGTCAGGCTTGTGCTAAATCCTCAAATAATGTTCTTCCCATTCTTCAGTGTCATAAAGGGGACGGTTTGTGTTTAGTTCCACCTGTTGTGAGGAGTCAACAATGGAATCTCATGAGATGCGTTTATAAAGCCAGATGCCCGGCGTGTTGGTTAAAAATGTGTTTGAAATGTTATAACATTCCATCTCCTTTGAGAACAGGTTTAAACGCATTGTTACCACCATTAATGAGAGACCCTTTAAGTATTTCTCTGCCACTTGGTCAAGACGAGGATGGTCAAGGACAAAAGTTGTGCTCGTCTAAACTCAGTTGGCCTGCGGAAGATAGCTCGGAAAGAAATTTATTTAAGTCTGCTATGAGTTGGAGAAATTTTGAAATGGGACATAAGACGAGTTATCAGGGTACTGGAGGTTTTCTCTATACAAAAATAGATAAATGTAAGACAAGTTATTTTATAAATGCTTTTTTGAACTCGCGTTGTTTATTTGTACTTACGACATGTTTTATTACAGTTGATTCTTCGATGAGTATATCGCCTAATAAAAAACGAAGGAAAAATAACAGGATTAAGGTAAGGAAGAAAATTAAAAATCCAGTGGTTGCTTCTTCGTCTGGCAGCCAACATTCGCAATCTCTTAGACAGAGACTTGAGTTGAAAGGACCGAGAGTTAAGCATGTTTGTCGAAGCGCCAGTGTCGCACTTGGACAACCCATTGCAACTTTTCCTACTGTAGACGCGAAAGAAGACAACGAACATGGCAAAAACATTCCAAAGACAGTGAAAGAAATTGAAAGAATAGAAAAGAGAGATGATATTATAAAAGAAAAGGAAATACAAAAGCACAATGAAGATAATAATTTAAATCTCAGCGTTCACACGGTACAACAGTCTCATTCGAGAAGAGGAAAACCGCAACAGAGTGTGTCAACGTTGCATTTTCCAGGGGTAAGATATCTTTCAGGCATAATCGAAGGAAGTGACCTAAGTATACGCCATATCAATATTTATTTTGTCAATGACATATTGGATGAGAGATTCTATTTTGCTTGTATGACATTTACATATAAGTTACTTTTTGTATATTTGTAAGTTGGTATTCCGTTTATTTGATTAAATATAAAACTTGCTACAAACTTAAATTCAGTTCATAAATTAATGTGATATAAAGTAGAAAGTAAAGTGATGTGAATAATATATTTGTCGTAGGTGTCTAAGGCAGCTGTGGATACTGTATATACAGTTTCCATAGATTTCTGGGAGCAATACGATCCTTCCGAGGTCGGAGCTAAGGGTTTCGCTCTTATCGGTTCTGAGCTATTTCATATACCTGCTATTTGTTATCTGTGCGGAAGCGCTGGTAAAGAGCCGGTAAGTAACGTATGAAATATCAGTTATAGAAGGATAACAAGTGTACATGTAATAGTAATACGCCTTCTCTTCGAGAACTATCAACAATCCTTCTTTACAGTTGATCCACTGTCAATGCTGTTGCGAGCCATACCATGCCTTCTGTTTGGAACCCAGTGAATGGAATGCTTGTGCACAGCCAAACTGGTGTTGTCCCCGGTGTACGATATGTCAGTCCTGCCATCTCAGATCCGGTCCGAAATTATCCTGCATTCGTTGTCGTCAGTCGTTTCACCATTCATGTTTGTCAAAGTCCGGTGTTAGCTCCAGATTGTACAGTCCCGATCGACCTTATGTTTGTCAGAGCTGTATTAAATGTAAAAGCTGTGGTAGCGAGGGCGTTAACGTTCACGTTGGTAACTTACCTCTCTGCTCTATGTGCTTTAAGTTAAGACAACAAGGAAACTATTGTCCTTTGTGTCAGAGATGTTATAACGAGAACGATTTTGACACAAAGGTGAGTATATACACGTAATCTTGATATAAAATAAGTTCACAATCGTAAAATTTGTTTCATATTTGCAATTTATATTATGATCGCACACGTTCTTTTAGATGATGGAATGTAGCGAGTGTTCCTGCTGGGTACATGCCCGTTGTGAAGGCCTTTCCGATGAGCGTTACCAGATACTTAGTTACCTGCCTGATTCGATTGAATTCACATGTAGCCAATGCTCTTCCAATTCGAGTTCCTCTATCTGGAGGAATGCCATAGAAGCGGAACTGAAGGCGGGTTTCATCGGGGTGATAAAATCTCTGAGTAAAAACCGCAAGATTTGCACGGCTCTCAAGTGGAGTCCCAGAAAGGAGTGCCTTTGCAGGCCCGTTTCGAGTGTGAGAAAACTTGAATTTCCTGAAGAAGACAAAAACGAAACGAACTGTATGAAAGATGCCAATTATAGGGATGGTACGAATAAGCCTGATTTAGAAGAACATTCAATAGACGGTCCCGTTAGAAAAGGTCTGCGACGACTACGACAGAAATTCCATCTAAAAGAATGCTCGGTTAGGGTGAAAAACTGCCTTCCGAAGGATAATCTCTCTCAAGATAATGAGAGAAAAGACTGGTCAAATCAAGATTCGTCAGTTTCTTCAACCGATGTCACGGAATGCCACTGTTCCGAGCAGCAAATCATCGCAAGGCCCTCGCCCACTTTAATGTCTGTAAAACGTAAGGTAAACAGTAACGAGTACAAATCGTTATTACAATTTCATTGTGATATGATGCACGTAATCAACCGTGTCGATTCAAGAGATCTGATAGAAACGTATCATGATATTCTACAAGAGGTTTTTCCATGGTTTACTCCGAAGAATTTTAAGAGCAGCGACGACAACGATGATACGTTAACGGCTACTAAAGACGTTGGCGAAGACATTGCTCTGACAACAAAGTTTGACGATCCTATTCTGGAGGCGTGGAAGGAGGAAGTGATGAAAGCACCGAAAGCAATCGCAGCAAAAACAGCGAATTTATATAATATTCACGTCGAGGACAGCAGATCGTGTTGTTTATGCAAGGGTTTGGGCGATGGGCACGAGACAAAAGAGGGAAGGTTATTGTATTGTGGGCAGAATGAATGGGTACACGCGAATTGCGCGCTATGGTCAAACGAGGTGTTTGAGGAAATTGATGGCTCACTGCAGAATGTTCACAGTGCCATTTCGAGGGGTCGTTTGATTCGCTGCTCCGAGTGCGGTAAGAAGGGCGCGAGCATCGGATGTTGCGCGAAGAATTGCAGCAATACTTTTCATTTTCCATGCGCGAGGAACGTCGGACTCGCTTTCAACGACGACAAAACTGTATTTTGCATCTCACATTCGAATACGAGTCACGTCTGTAAGTCTCTGCAGAACGAGAATGAGTTTAGTTTGAAACGACCTGTGTATGTGGAGTTGGATCGAAAGAAAAAGAAATTTGCCGAGCCCAACAAAGTTAAGTTAATGATAGGTTCTTTGATGGTTGACTGTTTGGGCACCGTCATTCCGGAATTCTCTGATACAGCTGAGAAGATAATACCATGCGATTACAAATGTTCTAGACTTTACTGGTCCACAGTGAATCCTTACAAGATCGTGAGATATTACATTAGAACTTATGTGCAGGTACATATGCCGGACGTCTCGTCCGACATGGAGAATAACATCACCATCGATCATAGCAAGGAGCAGGAAAAAGATGAAGTACCGACAGACGGTACATATTTGGTCGTCAAACAAACTCTAGATGCACTCATCGATTTCGTGTGTAACAAAGAAGTTGATGAGAATTTAGCGGAGCAGAACAATACAGATCTTTTACCGCCGGAATTGAAGGAGGCTATATTTGAGGATTTGCCACACGACCTGTTAGACGGAATTTCCATGCAAGACATTTTTCCAAAGATGTCGTACGAGGATTTTTTAGCCATGGATTTAAAGAATGATGGCTCTTTCAGCACGGATTTATTTAAGGATGATATGTTGTCATCAGAAGTCGAAGAGACGATAAAACCGTCGGAAAGCAAGATCTCCAAAATAGATTCATCTCTATTGGAATTAGGAGCGCACAATGACCTCTGGGTACGGTTGGAAGCAAAGACTGCGATGCAGGACCTCATGGATGACTTATTTAATTCAAAAAGCCAGAAACGTGGCGGTAGAGAACTGAAACGATCCAAATCAGAGGTGATGTCGAACAATCCGCTGATCGTCGGCGGTCAGAGGCATCATCAGCGTTCCTGTAGTCTCACATGGAGCTGCAAGCTAGACAACACTTACGGTTCTAACATAAAAAGACGAAAGTTGCCTCGAAATCCATCCAGTACCAAGTCCAGTGAAACTGGTCTTATTGTTCTTGATGCACAAAACGAACGCACGTCGATGTTTCATGAATTGAGAATCCCGGAGAGTATTATGGTCACTGTGGGAAGAGGAAACACGCCTAACATACTATCCGATTCCGTGCGCGAGTTAAAGTACTGTATTGAGGACTCTGCTGGATTAAATCGCCGCGTGTTGCCAGCCAGGGACGACGTGAAAGAACACAAGAGACTGCTCTGGCATCCAAGACAACAGCAACCGCGAATAGTGCAGGTCGACGGGTCGGTTGACGCTAATAGTGCCAGCGAGTGCAGTTCACCAGAATACAATGCCGAGGAGAAAAGCACGAGTCTTCAAACGTCCGAATCATTATCGATCCCGCAATTAGACGGCATTAACGATGAGCACTCGTCTGACGCGAGCGAGCCAAGCTCGGAAATGGAACTTGGCTTATACACGCGGCCTTTAAATCTTTTACATTCGAAGCGTATCTTTGGTTTCATCAGATCACATGTGTCAAGTAACTGTGATAAAAAAATGAAGAATGGCAATAGCAACCTCATAACCGCACCTATCATTAGGTGTACCTCGCACAAGGCGGAAGTCTTGTTCAAGGAGAAGAATCTCAAAGTGAATCTGCAGATCCCACAGGTGGATGGTGCAGGCGATATCTCGAGCGACGACGAGTGCGTCTCGTCGCAACATATGATAGCGCATGAAAGGTTACTTCATGCCTCATACGAGTCGTCGCCGTTCGAGGATATCGACGTCACTTGCAAGAGGTGTGGCCTCACGTATCGCAACGAAGAGAGTTACAATCGTCATCTGGACAACTGCGATACTATGATCACCAGTGATAGCGACTCGGAGACCATGGACAACAAGCTGGCGTCGCCAGAGTCGGGGTTTTCCCCAAATATGGGTTCCGTGTCATCGCAATTTATCACGCTTTCACCATCCGAGGGCCACACTCTAACAACCGATTACACGGACATTCAAGCGACATCACCCATCGAGGCATCCGTGGCGTCACCCCATCCGAGTATGATTGAACCGATCGCCCAAGCGATCATCACGCCGCAAATTCATGCGACACACGCCACCGTCGAGACCGTACACCAGACAGTATTAACGTCCAACGACGTGATCGTACAGACTCAATACACCCGTAGAACCACCACTCTGCCGAACCCAGCAGTATTACCTCCTCAGGAAAGCACAGTGCAGATAACGGAGATCACAGATCCACCGTCCATCTCCAGCGACTCTAACGTTACGGCGCATGGTATCGTGAACACGCCGATGAATTCGCCGGACAGCACGAGCTCGCAGACCGTCCCAAGCCCGGAAATGTCGCCTAGTTTTTCGTCCATGGGCGTACAAACCGCGCAAGAGTCTATGCAAACGAACGCACAGATCACCCGAACCTCTTCCAAGAAGAATTTACGGGTAGCCAAGCCTAAGATCAAGAACATCAAGCCGCAGCAACATGTTCTGAAGAACGTGATGCAGTCGTCGCAAAATGTCGCGCACAATGTCAAATTTCAACCGACAGCGATGTCGAACGGTCCACCGGTAATCCAGCTACATCAGACTACCCCGAGACCGCCCACAGTGATCCTTCAGCAAGTGGCATCACCGGGCATCGTGTCCGCTTATGTGGAAGCACTGCAGCAACAATCCGGTCAAAATTTACAATACATCACGACGATAGGTGACGGGCAACACGAGACCGGTTTCAAGCCGCAGCTGATCACTGCAAATTCCTTGGTGCCAGGCACCTATATACAGGCACCGTCCACCGACAATCTGCTGCTACAAAACGGTGGTATATCGATATTGCCGAGCGTGCAGATTGCGCAGACACAGCCTACTGTATTAGGTACCATCATACAGCAACAACCCAATGCGATCCAATGTGGTGTTATATCGTCGGAGCAATTGCTGTTGAGCTCTACGCCTACTTTGGAAATGTTCACCGATCCAACTGGCGGTATGTTCGTATCGAATCAACCAATGTACTATGGTCTGGAGACAATCGTAAGCAATACCGTGATGTCGTCTAGCCAATTCATGGCGGGCACCGTGCCACAAGTATTGGCCAGCAGTTACCAAACAACAACACAGGTGTTTCAAGCGTCTAAGCTGATGGAGCCTATCGTGGATGTACAAGCTATGCCGGGCGTACCTACTGTAACAACGATGCAGAATGTATCGAGCATGCCGAACATATCTGGTATGCCCAACATAGCTGGCGTACCTAACATAGCGAGTATGCAGAATGTGAGTGGCATGTCCAACATGTCCGGAGTGCCTTATGTAGTGGTGAATCAATCGGCGCCGCCGCTACCACCAGCAGCAGCTCCGGTACCATCACCAGCACCAACATTGGCGTCGGCACCGATGCCAGCATCGGCATCAATACCAGCACCAGTGTCAATACCAACACCAGTGTCAATACCAACACCAGTATCAATACCGACACCAATATCAATACCAACACCAGTATCAATGCCAGCACCAATATCAATATCAGCATCAACGCTAGCAGTGGAACCAATTGTAACGCCACCACAAATCAACATTTCCGCCACATCTCAGGACCGAGCTTACGGTGGCATCGCGTGTAACGTCGTGGCACCAGTACCGTGTCAAAATGCAACCATAGAGCATCCAATGGCATCGATTCAAGTAGCAGATGTGTGCTCATCGAACGCGACGTCGATAAGCGTAATGACGCCGACAAAAACCATCAACACCTCCATCGCCGTTACCGCCGCCACCATCATCGGTACTACCACCTCATGCAATGCCAACGATACCTCGTGTCGCTGTGAGACCCAGTCCAGTCACGCATTCGGTTCAGGCGAATCATGGAACTGCTTGGAAGATCACTGAGCCGTTGTTCGGCGCGGAGCAACCGATGAGCAACAGTGTGCGACCATACTTCGATTCGAAACACGTATCGGAGAACACTAGCATGATCAAATCTAGCATATCATCTAAGATACCACCTCTATCGAATCATTATGTTACGCAACGGAATCTAGTTTTAAATCATAAGTCAAATCACGATGTAAATAGCGTACATAAAAGCTATAGTAGCGGTACCGCGTTGAATCCGAACTCTGTTGTGAACGCAGGCATCAATAATAGCCCAATCGTCGTCTCCAATTCCAACTCCGTACAGAATAAAATTACGATGCCGACGAATAACATGCCGACTAGTAGACCGATGAACAGGGTGCTGCCAATGCAGGCGGTGACGCTTAAGCAAGATCCGGCAAAGAAAGACGATTTGGCGATCGAAGAGCCGACGAAACCGGTAATCAAGCCAGCCGAACCGGAAATTGTAGAGTCAAAGAAGGAAATCATAGAGCAGATCGTGCAAATAAAAAAACCTGAAACCACACTCAGCAATATCACCGACAATATCAAGCTGAATACAGAAACTATAGAGAAGGTAAAGGAGAATTTCAAACTGGAACTTGATAAGGAGAAGCTACAAAACACATCGTTGAAGATAGTGCTGCAGAAACAGTTACAGGACGGTTCTTACAAGATCACGCGCAACATGAAGGCAGTCACTCAGAGCAAAAAAACACCGCAAGTAACATCTGTGGAGATATTACCATCAAAACAGGTACCTCAGATTGCGTCATTACAACTGTTGCCGATCAAAACGTTTACGCTCAAAGCAAACAAGCTCGAGGACAAGGTGAAGCCTATGGACGCGAAAGTGAACATACTTAAGGCAAAAGCGCCGCCCGTAGCTGTCAAGAAACCGAGAATAGTGACGAAATCAATTAGACCGCTGCGAAACAATCCGCACCAGAATCCGCCGCAAATGCACAACTGTTCGAAGGGACCCATCTTAATGTATGAGATCAAGTCGCAAGATGGCTTTACCCACACTGCCTCGTCTATGACCGAGGTTTGGGAGACGGTGTATCAGGCGGTGCAGAATGCGCGCAAAATTCATAACTTGTCTCCTCTACCTCACAATCCGTTGTCCGAGGGTCTCGGTTTGGAGAATAATGCGGCTATCTATCTGATCGAACAATTGCCGGGCGTCAACAGATGTAGCAAGTATAAGCCCAAATTCCATACGTTGGAGCCGCCAAAACCCGACGAGATGGAAAACGAATTGCCGGCAGCGTGTGCCAACGGAGCGGCACGAGCAGAGCCTTTTAAAGGCAGGAAAGTACACGACATGTTTAGCTGGTTGGCGTCGCAGCATAGACCGCATCCTAATATAATTACAATATCGGAAACAGAGTCTAGGTAAAATTCACCACCACGCTTGTACAATGTAAAAACAAAATTGCATGCATTTTATAATTGTTTCTTGTGAATAATTTATAATTTCTGATATTTGATTATCAATGAGTTTTAACGTTTTCAATTTAATGATCTTGTGCATCATCGGTGTGATGTATTTACATTTTTTATTTTAATAATCACATTTTTTTATATACGTTATATATTGAGTATAAGTTATACTTCTTTAGACTATAAATAGAATCTGTAATATGAAAAATAAACAAGTGTTATTATTAATAATTTAATAAAACGTTGTGATGAATAATGTTACAGGCGAGCCGTGAGTACCAATTTGCCTATGGCAATGCGCTTTAGAATACTTAAGGAAACATCAAAAGCATCTGTTGGTGTGTATTATTCCCATATACATGGTAGAGGACTGTTTTGTTTGAGAGATATCGAGCCTGGTGAGATGGTCATCGAATACGCCGGTGAAGTAAGTAGCAAACTATTCATATTCACATATTAAAAGATCATGTCACGATACTTGTAATCGATATCGCTATTATTATTATTATTATTATAATCATTAAAATTATTGATTATCATTAGGTTATTCGATCTTCCTTGACCGACAAAAGAGAAAAGTATTATGACAGCAAGAATATAGGCTGTTATATGTTTAAAATCGACGATCATCTAGTTGTTGATGCTACTATGAAGGGAAATGCAGCTAGATTTATCAATCATTCATGCGAGGTACAGGAGATTTCTTTTCTTTATTAAAAAAAAACAAAAATTTACCTAATACTACAAATTGACAAAAGCTTTTATTATTATCTAATAACATTGCTCTATTTGTATATAAATGTTTTTAAATATATAAAAATCTAATTATTTTAAATTGCACTTTCTATAATTTGATTATGTAATATATATAATTAAACATTACGTTAATATTATTATAATCATCACATTAAAATTTTTGATAAATATGTATTATATGAAAATATGTATGTTATAGCCAAATTGCTACTCGCGAGTGGTGGACATACTAGGTAAGAAACACATACTGATTTTTGCTCTTCGTCGCATCATTCAAGGGGAGGAGTTGACATATGACTACAAATTTCCATTCGAGGATATCAAGATCCCGTGTACTTGCGGTTCTCGCAAATGTCGCAAATACCTCAACTGAGACTGCGTATATACAGCTTATCTTAAGCAGCCGACCGAAGACAAAGAAATAAAATATGTGCTATAATTGCGCGCGCGCTTTCGAATAGGATTCGTTTTATTGAATGTTATTCATTTTACTCATCATCAAACTATTTTCAGAGATTGCAGCTTTTTATTACTATAAAAGAACATAGATTATACATTTTAAATATTAGAAGGCCAGACGTAATACGCGAAGCACAGCGGTTACGACGATGTTACTTTAGACAGCTACGTTCCTGTAGTTGATTTAACGGGGGGTATATTTACACATATACCTATAGCAATAAACCATTCGAGTATATCCTGCTTTTGTATCCGACAAAGTCGTGCGTTTTACTAACGCGCTTCAGACTTGTGAAAGTGTTATTTTATTCACGCCTGTGCTTTCTCGCACGACTTTTAGACTCTACGTATTATCTACTGTTGAGGCTTAAGTGTACAAGTTATCTTACACTTTACACTAAATGCGAGAGCTCCTTAGTTCGCATAATTTTTGCATGATCTGGATCTCTCGATGCTTTGATCGGATTTGAAAATAAACTCTCCCTTAGACGAATGTCATCATAAGGATGAAAATGGAAAATGGAAAATAATGCCGCAAGAATACTACGAGAAAGTATAATAGCGGATTTTCGATAATGATCGTAGCTTTCTGAAAGCCACTTATATTTCTTTCAAATATCACAAGATAAAAATAACGCAAGCATAGTGTATAAAAGATCTTGTCAAGCACGTGAACATGAAATACGCGACAATTGTATATTTAGATGATTTGTAAATTTTAAATTTAGTGTACAGTGTATGACTAACTTCGTGACATTTCATGTCTACTGTAGGGCCAGATTTCAAATGTTTTTGTAAAATATGTAATTGTTAGACTAGATATATCGTCTTTGATGTAAGTACAGCAAATCAGTTTTAACTTAAGTTAGGAATGTAGGTATTAAGGAGAGAGATAGAGAATGGCAAGCGAGAACAGTCTCCTACAGCAGGATATTGTTCGAAGGTGTACCTACTTTGGCAGACATTGATACGATTTTATGTTTTATTATACACATGGCATCATTGACTAGAGAATATTTGCTTTCCAGAACAAGCTATTTATTCAGTGTAAAAATGAATGGCGCGAGTTCGATATTATTTGCCCTCTTTTCCTTTTTGTATATTTTTTTAAAATATCGCGTCTATATTTGTGCTTCCACCTTGCCAAGATCATATTCATCGAGTTTATTATCCGAATTTTATTATCTGAATGATACGAGACATGACATTTTATTTGGCGAGTATTGAATAGAAGCGTTAACAGTTTTAATAATTCTTTTAAAAGAATTTTTTTAATCGAAAAATCGGTTTGTTCGTCGATCGAATCGACGAAGATTTATGCATTGTTTGGGATAAACGTCTCCGGATACGTTTCTCCGGCGAACGTTTGTGATATTTTCCTATAATAGGAAATATATTAGAGATGCTTTTATAGGAATATATATTTTACATTTTTACGGATATATATATACCATATATTCCGTACCAATACCCTTCTGTGAAGTCCAGTTTTGCCTTACTTTTACATGTACCTACGCTTTCACCCGGTGATAGATTTAGATATATATATTTACGCAAATGATATTTTATATTCGAAACTAACACAACCGCAACGGCGCGTGGCACAGCGCCCTCCGATACAATTACATCGTATTTTAGCGCGATTAATCAATTTCTGCCGAGGTGGTAGTCCCTTAAATTTTGGTGCTCCATGGACACCGTTAAGTGCACTTTTCATGAAAAAATGGCCTAGAGTAAGAGATAGTAAGGTTGCAGTGCGGAAGTGTTTGATAATAATAAGAAATGCGTTATACGAAGAATATTGATCGTGAATTATTTAAAGAGATAATATAAAGGGGTGAAATGGTGGCACACACATAGGAGCGCATTATTTGAGCACACGAATAATGTCAGACGTGCTGCGATTTTAATCGGCCTGGTTTGGTACAAAGCGCGTATGCTGAGTTGTAAAAAGTTATAAAATCGCGGGAAAACGGAAACCTGTTCTGGTCACGTGAAATTGCCATCTTTTAGATATTTTGTGAATCTTTTTTTTAATATTATAATTATCGATAATTAATGACTATTATATTCGAGGAGATGAATATTGTTAATATAATGATAATTAATTTTAATCTGTACATGAAAAGTAATACGACTAGTAAGGATGGTAACTTACTTGAAAATATAACAATGTTAGATATTTTATTGATATTTATTGATTATAAACGATATGGTATTAGGGTTGACGAAAAAGTACTAATGTAAACTGAACGATTTAGGACCGGTGCACATATATGGTAGTCACATTGATTAACGCGGATACAAGGATCAAATCCTTTTTTTTTTATTCTAACAAACGAGCAATCGTGTATCTTTAATTCGATTACAGCCTCCTGATTGTTACGCTAGAATAATCGGACGTCAGAATTCATTTGGGCTTTACAAGGTGTATTCTCTGTAGGCATACATATATCAACTCGATTTTTACATCGCTCTGTATTATGATTGTAAGCTGTAAGCATCCATCATTGTCCGATTTCATTTATACAATCGCGAATAGGTTTAAATTTCTCAGTACATCGTTCCCTTTTCATTATTTGTATCACCGACTTCTGTAAAGTACCCACGCGAGTACTTCAGCAAAAAGTATCGAACAGTTTGGACGTATGCTTGTAGCGTAAGATGAAAAGCGTATGTGTGAAAGAGAGTGTGTGTGTGAGAGAGAGAGAGATTTACTTGTCTGCTAATAATCCTTACCTGATGAATTCGGACGAATATCTATCAGGTGCTTTCTGGAACATACTCTGTGTCTTTTTAAACTACTCTTTAAACTGCGTAAAAAGGGTGTACGACCCTCCTTAGTATTACGCATACAGCCTTCATTATTATTATTATTATTATTATCATCATCGCTATTAATTATAATCTATACACACACAAAAAACGAGAAAGAGAAAGCATAATACATCACTACTCAAGTCACTCGTATTTGGGCATATTAAGCACCGTTTGTTTACTACACCCATCAGCACCTTTCAAAAGTAACGCTGCGTGTAAAAAAAAGAACATCCGAAGAAACGGTACGATGAATAAACTGTTTAAGTAGTTTACCAATAATTAAAGGAAAAAAAATGATACTAATGTATAGATGTAATAGGTAGATTGTTTCTCTCCGACTTTTACGCATGTTTTACCTCTCGACAGATAGATTCGCTCCGAACGATTCGAATCCGTACGGACATCGCATTTCAGCGTTGCGTTTAAAATTGCGAGTGATTAAGTGATTTCGCGGAAACGTGACGAGCGCGCGATGTGTATTACCGCGTTCTTGCGACACGACAGTTTCGGCGCATCGTCGCGCTAATTGCGATCTCTCAACCAGAAATTTGGTCTCATTGCGCTCTTTAGATCTTTTTTTCTTCTTGAGAAAAGGATGAACTAAGAAAACTAATAAAATATTACAATTTAAGCAATTGAAGAGGAAACGGGAGAAAAATTGAAATATAAAACGCTTCTTAAAACGTGTATAAACCTACTATTCTAACGTTTAAACAAAGTGTAGAATTTTGAAATATTGTACTTGTTTAAAAGAAAAGTAAGAGGGAAGATAAATATAACAATTACTGACAAACTCGACGATGGTATGAAAGAGAAAAAGAAAAATTGAAAAAATTGTCTGTGATTATCAGTCATAATAATCTTTAGGTCGACATATTTTTTAGAGAATATTTTTTAGGAAATTACAAAATTTATGATATATCCCTATTATTGATATGATATTGGATCAGACACGTGCTATACGCATAATAATATTAAAAGTGAAATTGAAAAAAAAATGAATGATGAACTGTAAAAGTTGCAAACTGTTTAAATAGAGTTACAAATAGTTGAGATTCGATGGCTGTTGTAAAATATTCAGTGTTTGGACAAATAATTATTAAAAAACTATTTATAACTAATATCGAAGTACGATAATATTATCGCATATTACAGTAGCGTTTTTATCCCTTCTTGCGTTTGCATATTTATGACGGATATAGGTTGTAGAGAGAGAGAGAGAGAGAGAGAGAGAGAAGAATTTCGGTAAATGAGGCCCGACCATGGAAACCTGACTCGCGATTAAATGAATGCGATTAATTGAACGAACGAGGAACGATATTATGAAAACGAAGGAATGGGGGGATGACGATAACGGGACGGACAGGGGGCATTTGCCACACGTTTTTTGCGTGTAAATTGTCGTTATCAATCCATCTACTTATCGTAGAAAACTTATGAAGTTTAATCGTAATATCTACATTAACCAGAAAAGGTATGCGTACCGCATAGAAAAAGAACACATAGCTGCTTTCATCACAAGACACGTACTCGTACATACACACACACAAAACACACAGATATGCCCATGTTTTGTAATTAAATGTTTTGTTAGTATATATTATACGAGAAAATTAACAAAATAAAAACAGAAGTGGAAATATGAGAGAAACATGTGTGTGTTGTACATTTTGCCATACGCGATGTATTCCTCTCTTTTGTGTAATAGTAATTTGTGTGTGTCTATGTGTGGTAGACGGCATCGTGTGTACGGCATGATTATAGACTGATGCCTTGATATATCGTCCTCAAATACCGAGTTCGCATAAATTAAAAAAACATGAAAACATACATCATGCGAAACGTCAATTTCTCTTTAACGTAGATCTTAATTTAATTCTCAGAATTTAACTCAAATCGAGGAAAATTGTATATAGTTAGAATCACTTGATACTTAATTTATTATATTGAGGCTTCTTGGTATTCACGTTACGGCAAACTTTTTCGCTGTGTACGTTTCTTTTAATGTATGCATATATATATTTTTTTAAAATTATTTTACACGAGGTTATTTTGTGCTTTAATTGGAATTCTTGAAATTAAAAATGAAATTGTCAAAAAAGTATATTGGAATTCGGATTAGATATAATCGTAACAGGAGAGGCCGGTGATCCGGAAGACTTCTGTGTAACAAAAGCAAACGATATAGAAAGACAATTCTGTCTGTGTCAACGTTTATTTTACAAAAGACTTGAGGATTGAACCTTTTGTGCGGCAAGGCACGCGGCGGAACGAGTAATAATAGAAACGCGGTGCTACACCGTCTCATATAATTACGGGAACGTGTGAAATCCGCGAATTGCCACCAAGGAGCATCCCTTTCGCGTGCAGAAACGCATTTTCTTCGATCACCTTCCTTGATTATTGCGGCAACTCGCCTTGACAAAATCGCACGAGCATATGCAGCCAGGAGGGAACTCGCCAGTTCGTGTATCTCGATTAATCTCATCAGTCTAGTTTCTACCGAAGCATTAATTTGCATCTAATGCGGTGAAGAACCAAAAGGATTCTGCACACTTCTTAATAAAGAAACCGGTTTCTCTATCAACTTGCTTAAATTTTTTATATGTTGTTTTTGATAAGTTGGTTTTGATGTTGATGAAACATTTTAATGGATGATCTCAGAAAAGCTCAATTTTACAGTTATTAATTAATTATGACTTGGATATAATAGTAAGGATCATTAAAAATCGTTAGTCTATCTCTTTTATAGATTATAGGTTTTTTTAGGTTTTGCTTTGTCAGGAAGGTTGCAAAGCTGGAAGGTTGCAGAAAGAACCTAAAAAAAATACGAAAAAAGTTAATAATCTTATATAGAAAAAGAACATGATTTCTGTAAAATACATAATTTTGAGCAATTTAGGGCTAACCGTAAAAGTTGAGCTTTTTTGAGATCATACCTATTTTGATCAGCATCTTAAAAGCAACCACGTATCAAAAATTTAACTAATTTGACAGAAATCGGTTTCTTCATAAGAAGTGTGCGGGGAATGCGTTTGATTGCGTTCATTTCACTCCCGCTTCGAGCGATCCGAAGGCCTCTATTTCCAATGAAAACAGCATTCTGCAACCGAATTATGGACTTCGATAGAAACTAGGACCGGAATCCATAGTCCGGTCTTAATCTCAAGCAATGTCTTAAAATGCTAATAGGGCTCTCTGATTGGTTCATGCGCTAGCTTAATGCGTCGTCTACAATACACGGAATAAGAAGTAAGAGTAAGAAATTGACCAATCACAGTCGAACATGAGAAGAATAATCGACTGTGATTGGTCAATTTCTTACTCTTACTTCTTATTCCGTGTATTGTAGACGACGCATAAGACCATCTCGAATCTTGAGCAACATTTACCACGGATCTACAATAGGTGTTTTAAGCCTTAAATCGTAAGAAATTGCCAATCACAGTCGAATTCGAGGAGAATAATCGACTAGGATTCGTCCATTTCTTACTCTGGATCTACAATAGGTGTTTTAAGCCTTAAATCGTAAGAAATTGCCAATCACAGTCGAATTTGAGGAGAATAATCGACTATGATTCATCCATTTCTTATGGCTTAAGGCTAAAAACTCTATTGTAGATCCGGGGTTATGGCTTAAGACTTAAAACTCTATTGTAGATCCGGGGTCATGAATTTCGTCCTAAATCAATGGGTGCGTTCAGCAGAACGTTTGTTTTGCAACTGTTGGAAGTTTCCTTCGCGCTAATTGGATCATACTTTTAGATCTAGAAGAATGATCCTATCTCAGCAGACAATTATAAAACGGTTGCAAAACTGTTGAGTCTGCTGAACGCAGCCATTGTCAAATATCGCCAGGCACACACACAGTTAATGAGTGGTATTTATATTCTATTCTTATTTTAAGACCGTTTTAAGTAACGTCTTAAAATGTTAATACAGCCTTCTGATTAGTTCATGACACCTTAAGACTGTACTTAAGGCGATCTTAAATATAAAAATGGATTATGGCCGGAATCCATAGGCCGGTATTCATAGTCAGATCTTAAATTTAAGATTGTCTTAAGTTCAGCCTTGAGGTATCATGAACCAATCAGAGAGCCGCATTAGCATTTTAAGACATTACTTAAGACGGTCTTGAAATAAGAACCGACTATGAATACCGGCCATAGTCCGATCTTAAGCCCAGTGTCCACGATGCTAGAAATCCGTCCGAGATCTCGGATGAAGAAAGAATTGACCAATCGCATTGATCATGTGACTAAATTGTTTAAATGTAATTGGTTAATTCTTTCTCTCTCCGAGATCTCGGACCAATTTCTAGCATCGTGGACACAAGGCTTTAATCTCAATCAATGTCTTAAGATGCTAATACGGTTCTCTGATTGGTTCATGCGCTAGCTTAAAACCATCTCGAATCTTGAGCAACGTCTATGGATTCCGCTCTTATGAATATCGGCTAATCTTATCTCGCTTTGTCTCATTCTCACTAGAGACCCTCTAATCAGAGTCGCGACATCAAACATACAGTTTTAATTGGTCTGCCATTTTTCAGCAATTCCCGCCTATGTTCGAATGTCTATATTGTAGTTGGGCGATGCGCATATCGATACGGTAAAATTCATTCACAAATTAATCTATTTTGCGAAAAATCAATTTTTCCAACTAAGATAGTGCCATTTTAAACCGATACCTTTACAAAGAATCGTTTCTTTTTTTAACAAGGTTAAAAATTTCGTCTACTTCGAATCGATATAATCGTTTTTTTTTTAGTGTTCTAATACGAATATCGCCCATTCAAAGTATATACATTTGTATTATTGTTAAAATCAAACAAAACAAGATTATAAACATTTTAAAGTTATTACTAGATAGATTTCTCACATTATATGTGGAAGCAATGTTGCTTACTAAAAAAATTATGTTTTATCTTTTTTTTTATCAGTTATGCATTTTTATCAGAGATATGCATTTTTCGTTGGTGTTCAATTTTTTCCAACATTTGTTGCCCATAATGTTTGACGTTTAGCATCACGCGGAAATATTTTCATTAAATAGCCTTTCGCTGCAGAATTAGTGCAAAATGGGGCTGCACACCCAACCATTTTGTAATTATTTTTATTAATCTTCTAATAAGTCGTACTAATCTTCAAGAGCAGAAAGATGTATCACGATTCACGAGAAACTATCAAGGTTAGAAAGAGACCCTTAAGGGAAAAAGACCGTGAAGAGAGTCTCTAACTAGAGTCTCTTTTTCTTGTGTCGCGACTTTGATTAGTGGGTCTCTAATCAAAAAAAGGGCGGAATCCATAGACAGTGCTCAAGATTCGAGTTGGTCTTAAGCTAGCGCATAAACCAATCAGAGGCCGGTATATATTCATAGTCGGTTTTTATTTCAAAACCATCTTAAATAATGTCTTAATATGCTAACGCGGCTCTCTGATTGGTTCATAATACCTCAAGGCTGAACTTAGGACGATCTTGAATATAAGAACTGACTATGAATACCGGCCAGAGAGTAGTATTAGCATCTTAAGACATTATTTGAAATTAAGACCGGACTATGGATTCCGGCCTAATTTCTTACGAGCGAGGGGCGATGAGCGGCGCGGAAGCGCACTATGCGCAAAATGTTGCTTAGATAATTAAAAATTATCTAGATATAGATAAGATAAATCACACAAAAATGTATCTTAGATAAGATGAAGATGATTAACTTTACATTAATCTAGATAAAAGATGAAATTAAAAAATTTTTATCTAGATAATTTTTAAGATAATTTTGTTTTTAATTAACTATTAGGCAGTAAAACGATTTATGCCCAATTTCTTCACTTCTAATAACTATCCAAGAGACATCTACCAGAATACAATGGCGATACCTCCTGGATAAAGTTATCCGCAACTTATCTGGAAGTGAAGAAATTGGGCATTAGGTTACAAAAAATGTATTTATATTTTCATTAATCTTTATTTTTTATGAATAAAAGTTTTTTAAATATTTCGTCTAATAAACGGTTTCTATGGAATTGATATTTGTTGTTCACAAATAAAAAGGCGCTCTACTGGCGCTAATGGCAATAATGTGTCATACTTAAAAAAAATTTGTTTAACGTGTGGATACAAATTAAGAATATCTAATTCCTTAGATTTATCTTCTAAATATGAAAGTACCTCAATGTCACTTTGAATTATGACTGATGTCATACTAATTCCAGTTTCATCTATATCATAAAAAAATTCTCATCATTACTACCACTAGAAGTTATATAGAAATTTTTTTACAATACTCTTCTACAATCTTAGTTAATTTGAAAAAGATTTTATCTAAGATAAGATAAAGATAATCTATATTCTTAATAATCTAGATAAAGATAGGATAAAGCCATTTCTTCATCTATATAATTATCTAGATAATTTTATCTAGATATCGGAAAACACTGACTATGCGTTTCGAGCGACGCACTGTCGTTGCAGATCGCGTTTTATGCGTGTGAAAATTTTTCGCCTTGCACATGTCCGTACGTAGGTACAATTACGTACACGCGTACGGTCGAGTCACGCGCAAACGGCCACGGCAATGCGTCACGGACAGCGTAACGCGACCGGCTGCACTTCTCTGAGGAAATACGCAGCGCATTTACGCGCGATGCGTCGACATTGGCCCGCCGCGTGCGGTGTGATGAGCTTATTCATCGAGCAAGCAAATAAACGCATACGATCAAACGCAGGACATTCTATTGGATGCGCGTTCCACTGAATTCAACACGATGCACGTACATACATCAAAATTGATCGAAATCGCCGTTTGGGACATTTTATCGAAAAAAATTACAATTCTCATACTTTCGTACAGTTTAATCAAAGACATAGAGCATGGATTGCGCAATCCATGTATTTTTTTATGTCACAATCAAAATGTTAATTTTAGTAAATGTATACACTTACTATAGTCAAAATGTATACATTTATTGTATGTATAATAAATGTATACATTGATTACAGCAGACTACAGTAAATGTATATACATGTATTTACTGAGTTAACACTTTGACTGTGACCTCACATACAAAAATACAATTGATCGATAAAAATGACAGAGATAGGACGTGAAGATAGCCGGACTCTATCTCTTCCTATTTAACGGTGTGATGTTAGAAAAGAGAGGAAGATCGGCCATCTTCACGCTCCCTTTCTCTTATTTTTATTGACCACTAACAGTGTTGCGCTTAGATAATGAAAAATTATCTAGATATAGATAAGATATATCACCCAAAAATATATCTTAGATAAGATGAATATAATTAACTTTACATTAATCTAGATAAAAGATGAAATTTAAAAAAATGTTATCTAGATAATTTTATCTAGATAACGGAAAACACTGATCACTAAATAGTATATTAGATATACTATTTAGATATTGATATATTATCCATGTTCTATGTCTTCTCAAGAAATACATAAAAGTCAACAAAAAATCAAAATAACTTTATTTTAACTCTTAATAAACAGTTAAATTTTGTAACAAAATATCATCATTTTGACTTTCATAACGCCAAAATAAAGTCGTTTTGACTTTCTCTTAACTTGGTTTGTTCTTTGGGTTTAATTTCCGTGCGACAGCATCTAATGATAACGCTGAATGTAGACGTCAACTTAGACTAATATAACATTTGTCCGTTTTTCTTCTATGACATAATAAATTTTTCAAGCATGTTAATTGACTGTAGGACAGAAAAATTCTCGGATTTTTTTCTACCTTACAGTATAGCTAATCAGTCTTGAAAAATTTGTACAATAAAAACGGGTAAACATATAATATTAGCTTTATTCTGTTGAAGAAAACGAAGGAAAGATATATTTAAGAAAATTATACGTACGAGACGACTTTGAATATATTCCTCAAATGAATTATTTAACATAGCAAAAAATATACACGGTGGGCCATTTTAATCTCCCCACCTGAATTTCTCGGAATCTAAGCGAGATAGAGAAAAATGGTCTAGACAAAAGTTGAAGGGACAGAGGGGGTCACCTAATGGTGCCAAGGACCTTGATCTTGAACTTGATTTTCAAGGTTATTTGAAGGTTATGATCATTTTTTTAAATGGAATTATATGAATTTTTTTA
>NW_017257273.1:163920-166872 GCF_001594055.1 Mycetomoellerius zeteki
CATAAAAGTATTAAGGTATGGTTATCAAAAAATTAATAGTTTACGAATTATTTAATATTTTATATCAATATGTGCCACAATGAAATATAAAATATCTCGTAAACTATTGGTTTTTTGATATCGCTACCTTAATACTTTTATATGCAGAATAATTAGAGGAATCATATTATGTAAAAAAATTCATATAATTCCATTTAAAAAAATGATCATGACCTTCAAATAACCTTGAAAATCGAGTTCAAGGTCAAGGTCCTTGGCACTATTAGGTGACCCCCTCTGTCCCCTTCAACTTTTGTCTGGACCATTTTTCTCTATCTCGCTTAGATTCCGAGAAATTCAGGTGGGGAGATTAAAATGGCCCACCGTGTATATGTATTAGTTTTTCGTAAAAAAATTAGGCGACCATTTAAATGGCTATTTTCAATATCGTTGGATTGATGAAAAGCATCTTTTTTCTGTTTAATACTTCGATACGAGAGAAATAATTTTTCCTTTTATGTATATGTATAGACAGCTCATTTGTCAGGTTAAAAATATATATATATGAAAGAAAAAAAATTTTTTTTAATCGGAAAATATATCTACATGCAAAACCTTTCGTTATAACTTTTATGAATACATAAAATTTATACGTACATACTTAAAAAATAAAAATGATTTGCTCTCTCGTTGCAAGCCAAAGAATCAACCTACGTGAAATGTTAATTTATTTAAATGTTAATTTATTTATTCGATTGCAATCTCGACGATTAATTTTCTTCTGTACGTCAGACAATGTGCGCAAGTGATATACAGTTGTTTAAATTTTTAGGTAATAACGCACCTGGGGCTCTATTCTTGAAAAGAAACGTATACGAAAAACTAGGAAAATACTATAGTATACGTAACGTATACTGTAGTATTTCCCTAGACTTTCGTACATGTTTCTTTTCAAGAATAGACCTCCTGATCGGCGCAACATTTTGGCGTGCAACAGCGCGGCGTACGATGGAACGTTCTGCATTTGTTTACACGCAATTACTTGCTTTGCTTACCGCGCAGTCGACATAACTCACCGTGACGGATTCAATGGAACGCCCGTTAAAACAAATGCAGATTTGATGCACTGCGTTCGGCGGAATATTCTGCATTCAAGCGTGATTTACTCTAAAGACCGTACGCGGTTTACGCATCACGACGTGAAGCAGATCAGAAATAGCCATCAAGCAACACACGCGCGCGCGCACACACACATACACACACACACACACACACACACACACACGCGCGCGCGCGCGCGCGCGACACGTGAAAGAAGAATTATATTTGATCGAGGAGAGAGAATATTTGGTATAAATCTTAAAAATAAAAAAAAGCAATTGTATGGGTGCATAGACATTAGAAATTTTAAAAATTGACATTTTCAATTATTAGGCAGGCCGTCGATCAAATATTAATTTACGAGTTCAATACAAATTATTATATTATTATATATTATATTGTCAATGGGTTTAATATTTATAATTTATAATCTACGGGCACAGCACACAAGTTAGAAATTACAACAATTAGTGGACTGCAGTGAAAAATCAGTGTTAACTGGGTTGACAAAATCAGTAAGAAAAAAGCGATCAACATATGTAGGTATACATATACTATCTGAATGAATTATTCTAAAATCAATGAAAATATATTATCTATTAAAAGCTTATCTCACAAAACATTAATAGAAAATTTTGATTTATTATGTCCTTTACGGTACAATGTACAAAACGATATTTTATCGGTACAAATCTGAGTTTCTTTTAGTCATTCATTTTTTCACTTATTTAAAGTGATTTTAAATAAAGTAAAAACTCAAAAATTTATGGACGTCATTTCAAGCATCTAGATTATCTAGAATAAATGTCTGACCTTCATTTTAAAAAATAATAAAATGAATGTAAGGAACGGGAGGATCTGTTGAATATACGAGTAACTTGCACGAACTGTTGGAAGAAATGGTTGGACATAAAACATCCAGTACTGTACCGTAGGGGATATTATTACAATATAAATACAAGAAATATAAATACAATATATTTATATCACTGATTTATATTAAACAAATGTATTATGAACAAACGGTGCATGCGCTGTTTTAACATACATATACTTGTCAAATATAAATGCCATCTAAAATTGCCTGCAGTATTTGCACGCACTGCAGCGTGTTTTAAAATTGAAATATATATTAGTAAACATCAGGTCATGTCAGAAGATATTTGCACGTTACAATGAAAAACTGACACTTCGAAAAATCCGTTAATTTATTACGACATATTTACTGGGAGAATAAAGCCCAAACGAATCTACATTCACACACTGGCGTTTCTTCTTACGTGTGTGGAGTTCTAGGTTTACCTCCTGAAGGTTTGAGAGACAGATAAGAATGGATAAGGATAACACAAATTCCTTTTAAATTTTTTGCATCATTATCTCTATTTCAAATTAACCATTAACGTTCAATATCATTTTAAACAATTTGATTAATAGTTCAACGCCTGTTATATAAATCATTAAATTCATAGGTCTGCGGATTTTCGTATGCTGCAGCTTCCTCATTCTTTTATTTTTCTCTCTCTCTTTCTCTGTCTATTTATTTAGCTATTTATCTTTTTCAGACTCTGACAACCAATAATAGTCTCAGAACCGTCCAAATTACACGACGACTAGTGCGCCAAGGAACGCGCACGCACACACGCGTGTGCGTACACACATACATCCCACGTCTTCCTCGCTTTTGCCGCGCGATCCTTGCCCGTTCTTACGTCATGACACTGTTCCCTTCGCGCTCCACGCGCAAGCGGATCTAGCTCGAAAGCGCGGTCGCACATTCGTAAACGCGTGTATACGCGCGCGCGCACGCATTTGTTTCCGCGGAACAGTGAATAACCTCTCCCAGCAATTCTCATATACGCGCGCGCGTGCGTA
>NW_017257273.1:166913-187437 GCF_001594055.1 Mycetomoellerius zeteki
CCGCTCCCGTCGCCGCCGCCGCCGTCGCCGCCGTCGCGCCCCGCTGCGCGTTTTCTCCAGCGATTTCAAGAAAGCTATACAGTTCCTTTCTGTCGTCCCGCCGTCGTCACCCCTCCACCCGGCTTCGCACGACGCGACTTGGACTCCATCGTCGCGTGGTTCGCCTCGGCAACGAGAGGCCGCGTGTGTTTCCCCTTCTTCGACGATGACTCTCGCCCGCCTTCCTCTCCTGTTCACTCACCCTTCGTCTCTCTCACAATGGCCACAATGCATTCGTGTGTTCAGGAACGTGACTACAGATGCTTGTTCTCGAGAGGATTTTTTTGCGGTACAGCGGTTCTCTCGTCCAGTTTCAATATTAAAATAATGCTACTGTAATGCTGACATATCTTGGGCAGATATTCATAAGCAAATCACAAAGCTGTATTCGACATAAAATTTTAAAATAAGAATTGACCATGGTATTCAAAGTCAATTCTTATATTTAACACTGTCTTAAGTACAGTCTCAAGATGTCACGAACCAAAGGATCGTATTAGCATCTTAAGACATTACGTAAGAGGATGCTGGAGTGACCAAATTATCACATTACAGTCGTATAAAAATCTTCGAATTAACTGAACGGAATAAAAAATCCTTTTATAGGATTAAAGTAGATGCAAAATTAAAAAGTGATGCAGTGGACCTTGTACTAAAATCGAAAAAAAGTTAAAAAATTTTTTAACATTCTTTCGATTTTAGCAGGGTTGGGTAATGCTAAATTAAAAATATAAAAGTTAAGTTAAAAAGTTAATTAATTTTAATTTAACTTATTTACATTTTAGACTCTTAACTTTTTAACTTAATTTAGTTACATTTTATCGGTAACTATTAACTTTTTTAATTTGATTTTTTTTAAGTTAATCTTCAGACACAATGCGAGAGGACAATGAATATATAATTTAGTAATTTTATATTGTATAATCGTTATTTGTGAACAAAAATAATCAGATTCTTTAATGAATATGCTGTGAAAAAGGAAAAAATACGAAAAATTATGTATAATGATCAAACTTTGTTTTTTTTTTGGTTGTTCGTTCAAATTTAACTTTTAACTTTTCAATTACTTTTTTTATTAACTTAACTCTTAATTCAATTAATTTCATTATGGATTAAATTGTATTTTAATTAAGATAAATTTTCAAGGCTGTTAACTTTAACTTAACTTAGTTTCAAAAAAAGTTAACTTACCCAACCTTGGATTTTAGTATAAAATCCACTGCATCACCTTCTAATTTTGCGTCTACTTTAATCCTGTAAAATGATTTTTTTTATTCCGTTCAGTCAATTCGAAGATTTTTATACGACTGTAACGTGATAATTTGGTCATTCCAGCATTCCTTTAAGACGTAACATCGATTTTCATAAAAGTCGTTTACGAGATTTTCTTCTCTCATCGTTATACAAAAGCAATGGAAGATATTTATGTGCAGGTGCCAAATGTAGTAGGTATGATTACGGTGACCATCAGTCTTTTATTGTAATGGATTTTCTATAATAAACTATTATCGAGTATTATCTAAGCTTTCAAGTCGTAAGAAATTGATCAATCATAGTCGATTATTATTTCTCACATTCGACTGGAGTAATGGCTTATTGTAGAAGATCCATAAAGGACAGACTCTTTATTTCAAGTAGCTGTCTTTTAGATTTATTTGCTTTTTTTGGAAAGCTCAATTTTGTCCTGTTTAATTAGCATTTCAATAACGTCTAAAATACTAGCGATTTACAAACTTTTACAGAAATTTTTTGCAGTTTTTTGCAAGGGCAATAGAACAACAAAGTCACAATAACATCAATATACATGATTGATTGGAAAGTGAGTTTTATAATAATCAAACTTGCAGCTATCGACGTCATTTTGATGTTTGACGACTTGTGCTTTACTTGGAAGTTATCTCAGGTTTACACTACGCAAGAAAATTTTAGAAATTAATACGCAATCTTCTGACAGTTACTTACGAAACTAGTTTGGAAATATTTAAGAATAAAGTCCTCAATTTTTGTCAGGTTTGTCCTTTATTTTCTCCAAGACAATATGTTCACCGTAGGTGTGATAGAAGTGAAAACAACAATGATATACCACATGAAGGGTAAAATACGTAATAGATAATAACAAGTTGTGAATATTGTGGCGTCCACCTGTCCTCTCTTTCTTTCGCTGCGTAAATTTACATATGCTGTAACGAAACGGAGCGTCCGCGGAGCGTCGTAGTCTACATACGTCACTGTTCTCGCCAGCAGTGTTAGTCACCTCAAGGACGTTTGTTGTAATTGGGATAGGTCGGACGGAACTGTCGGTGCAACGAAGAAGGAACGTTACGCGTATGCGCGCGTGCGAGAGAGAGAGAGAGAGAGAGAGAGAGAGAGAAGACGGTCGTGCACTTCAATGTACAGTAGAAACCAACGCATATCGGTGGAAGAAAGAACGCGTGGAAAAGAGAAAGAGAGCATGGAATGATCGACTGGTGAGAAGGGGTGGTGAGAAGGCGAGCGGAGAAAAGGAACGCGCGCGCACGCGCGAGAAAGAGAGAACGAGGAGGGAGGGACGAAGAACGAGCGTGAACGATGGAGAAGGAGAAGGAGAGTGGCCGAGCTGGGTAGGAAGGAGAGGAGGAAAGGGCGAGCGAGAAGCGAGACCGATACGAATGCAGTGGGGGAGTGAGTCCGCGCGCCGGTGCTGGTGGTTGCTAGTGGTGCTACGACTGCTAGGTCGGGTATCTGTAAATGGCGTCTAGCCGTGAGCGTCGGCACGTCACAGACTCCTTTCTCTCTCTCTCTTTTCTTTTCTCTCTCGTTCTTGACGGTTGAAAGCGGGCTTTCCGCGCGCGTAGTCCGCGGTGAAACGACGTAAACGCGGCTGCCTCCTGTCTTTTTTTCTGCCAGTACGAAATAATAATCATTGGAAACCTGTGGGTGTCGTGCGATCGCGACTCGTGAGTGCGTGCATCATTTACAATCTTTCTCTCTCTTTCTCCCTGCCGCTCCTGTTCCCTCTCTTTTCTCCCTATTCCGCCTCTTCATCCTCCGGCCTATCGTTCGCTACCTGCCTCTAACCCCCCTCTCTTTCTCTCGCTTGCCGTCAACGACGTGTCCCCGACTCCCCGCGGCGCGCGTTGTGTCTCCACCGCGGTTCGAGGCACAATCGTGGATCTTTTCCTGGTGTGTGCGCGTCAATGCTTAGTGGCGCCCTTGATCGAATTCGCGTGCAGACAACATGGAGGAAGGTGCGGTGGTGCTACGATAGTGGTTTCCAAGCGAGGAGAGTGCTACGCGACGACAGCAGCGCCGTCGTGGTGTCCGGAACGACGACGAGTGTATCAGCTCCTATCGTCTGCTGCTACTCCTTCGCAACCTCCTCCTCCACCTCCTTGCCTGTCGTTTCCTTCGTTTCCTCCTCCTCTTCCTTGCTCACCTCTTCTTCCTCCTTCTTTTCCTCCGCTTCTTCCTCCTTCCTTGGCGACTACGACGATAGCGGCGGCGGTGGCGGCGGCGACAGCAACGAGTCAAAGCGCCGGTTTCCTCGCCTTTGTTCGGACCGGCGATCACCGCGTCGTCGCGGAGCCTACAGGTAAAAAAAAATATATCCAACATTTTACGATCCTTCCGCCTCTCTTCCCCACGTTACCAGGTACGAAACGCATCTTACTTCCTTCTCCTCCTCTTCCTCCCTCCTCCCTCCCTCCTCCAAGCTTCTTGTTATAGGACTCGACCATTGCGAATCGTGATGGAAATTGTTTATGCTCGTAATGAGGGAGTCGTTACCCTTCTTATCATTGCGCGAAAGAGACGCGACTTTAACCTTCTATGAACTATTTTCATGAATGTCGAAGAATGAGATTCGAACGATTCTCTTTTTGTTCTTTCCTCGCCTCAAAAATGTCCTTCTCTCTCCGGAGAACTAGGTCTGTTTATCTGGGTCGAAAGAGGGTTTAATATTTCCGAGACGATTCTGCGCGGTTAATCGTTTGGCATTTAATTAAATGATCCTGCTCTCTCTCTCTCTCTCTCTCTCTCTCTCTCTCTCTCTCTCTCTCTCTCTTTCGTTGTTACGTAGAATTGGGGTGCGTGTTTATAAAAATATAAGGAGAAACGATCATTAGATTTTGGATACGTGTACCCGCTTCTCGTGTGTTTGTTTCGCACTTGTTTAACTGGCGCGTTTTCAAAAATAGGTCACTATGGCACCTAACGATGTATATACATGTAGCAACGTGTATTCCAAGTTAATAATGACAAACAAATACGTTATGTTACCTTGAAGTCACAGGACTTGTTAGAGGATTAAGACGGATAAAGAACGCTTGCAAAACGACTAAAGGTTATTCCACCGATGTTGAACGTTAGTGTCGTAAAAGTCAATCAAACGAGATTGTCAAGCGAATGTACCTCGATACTTGGAAAATCACGTGAAAACTTTCCGTATTAAAATCCATTGATTTTTATGTCTCGGAATGAATCGATTCTTGTTTTTTACTCGGTTTTATAGAAAAATAGACTGCACATTTCCTGAACTTGTGCTCCTTTAGAAAAAAACTGAACATATCAGCAACTCTCTTTAACTCTGTTAGTATCTTTCTTCAATTCGATGCTTAAAAAAGAGAGAGAGAGCGATATGTGTCAAGCTACTTCACTCTTTCTAAATACTGTTAAATTTATAATGTGAAATTATATCCAATTTGAGTTACATTGAGAGAAAAATGTTTTGTGTGAATTATCTAAACTTTTTCTTGTTTCGTAATTCACATTTTTATAATTTGCACCAAAGATTGATTAGAATAGCACATTTTTTAAATTGAAAAAAAAAAATAAAACTAATTTACATATTAACTAAATTATATGGTTGTTTATATAAAACATTTCTCTCGGTGTATTTCTAATTCTTTCTATAGATCGCCATTGCTTTTATTCAATATGTGTCGTTAATTTAACTAAAACAATGAAGTCGAACAATTTAACTCAAGAAAATGTATTAAATTTGATTCAAATTTAATTTATTATTTACTAAATGCCTACGTTAATAAGGACATTGTTTACTTTGAAACAACGAATAGAAATGAATTGATTCACATTTTGACACACTGAGAAAAATGTCTGGTTGGATTAATTGGAATTCTGGTTGACAAAATGGGCGAATTAAAATTGTTTGGTTAAATTTACTAGAATTCTAGTAAAGATAATCGAAATTCTGATAGAAATAATCAGAATCGTCCATTTTCAACTAGATATTTTTCTCAGTGCATATATAGAAGTTAAAAATTAACAAAATGTTAAAACTGCAAAAATTGGAATACCATTGTTTATTGATATTTAACAGTGAACTGCAGTGAACAGAGAAGAGTGACAACTTTATAGAAAAACACAATCTATTTTTATTACGTCTATGCTCGATTCAATACTTACTTCCGTTGTATAAATAAATAAATATATATATATATTTTTGTAATTATTTTTTTTAAGTAAGCAGTCCATATTAATGTCTGCTCTATTGTTTTAGTTAAATTAACGATACATTGAGTAAGAGTAATGGCGACTTATAAAAATGATTGAAAATGACTCAAATTGGGTATAATTTGGCATTACGAATTTAACAGTTCATCATTCTTGTTTAACATTTGATAAACAACAAAGATGAAGTGATGCTCGCGAGCGTTGCGAAGCCGAGTGGAATGCACTCTTGGTCGCCGAAAGCGATCGAGGATCTTACGGAGAAAATCGCGGAATGAATTTCCTTCTCGCGCGGCTTGTTTCGCGCGCGCGAGTTCATCCCTCGGGCATCACGAGCGGCACGGCGACGCTTTTGCGAATCGATACGCCACTTCGGCCAGTTGCACGCTGCTGGCTCTTTAACGTGGTGCATCGATAAGAGGCCCCCGGAGGCATTATTATCGCGTGAATGCGCGGCGCGAGCCGTCTCGTATGCTATAATATTTCGCGACCTGGCGTCTCTGTGTTGCTTCGTCGCCCTGGGCGATGAATTTCCTTGTATAGAAGGGGAGAGTGGAGAGAAACGAGAAACACACACAGAGAGAGAGAAAGAGAGAGAGAGGGGGGGGCAGAGGGGGGAGAAAGAGAGTCCGATTATTTTTCAAATATTTTGTGTAACTACCTTTACACACATCCTACATAGATTTAAAATGCACAATTAAAATTATAAACACTAATGTAGTCCAAACCGATCGATTTTATACAAAAAACGGAAATTACAATTTTTTATCGCGGCTTCTGGCGTTTGAATTTTTAATCTTGGTTTGGACTATGAATTATATGATCAATTTTGAGTTCTTAGAATTAGGTTATTATTATTATTAGATACTTAATATGAAAGATTAGTAAATTTATATATATGCGCGCGCGCGCGTGTGTGTGTGTGTGTGTGTGTGTGTGTGTGTGTGTGTGTGACATGTCATTGACACATAAATTGTATACCATATGTGTAGGTCCTATTGATTCGATAAAATAGACGACTTTAGATCCCTTTAATGCCAATTAGCTCAGCAGGTATTTACTCGCGACGTTTTCCACCGCTGTGTGGTATTTTTTGTGTTTATTTTTATTTTTATTTTTTGAATTATATAAATCGTTGGATTTTCAGAGGAAGGATTCAAATGTTGATCGTTAAATGCGAAACGAATTTCTTACAATACGAGGGTATGACATAACCCATCAGAGTGTCTGAACATCGCGCAGCGTTTGAAAAAGAATCGTACAATTTTACTTGTCGAAACTTTCACGGGAATGTTAATGATAAGACGTGCGGTAAGTGAGAGTTAATAATAATAATAATGATTTTAATAATTAAACAAGATAGATAGGCCTTAGAAATAACAATGATTTTATAATTATGAGCTAACATCTAAAATCAAACATACATATTCACGTGCAACCAAGTAAGATACGTTCGTCTTCCTACATTCGCACGCACCGTAGTTCGTAATAAGGAACGGAGTCAGGGTCGTTGCGTGTTGTCAGCTAGAGTTCTTTGTTTAGGAGAGAGATCAGGAGACGATGATCCCCACGGCCAAGTGACGACAATCGGGTCGCGTTGGTTGGTCGTGAAACGCGTCTTATCGTCTGTTCGTCAGTCGGTCGTTCGGTCGATCGATCAGCCGGGAGAATCGACGATCCGCGAGAGACAGCGAACATGTGCTTCGCTCGTCGTTGAATCGCGGATAAGGTCGAGAGGGAAAGGGAAGCGCGCGTTACGTCGATCGCGCGTTGTACGCGTTGCGGCGTAAGCCTCGGCCGAGCCGATTCCCCTCTTTCGTATCAAGAGTTGCGTGCGAGAGTCGCTTTCGCGTAACACAATGGGAAAAGTTCACTCTTGCGGATCGTGTCTCGTTGCGTCGTCGGCGATTGTACCCGCTGTTGCCGCTGATAACGCGATGTGCGATGATCCTGAATAAAAATGTAACATTCATACATTGTAATGTATTATGATTTACATACATTGTAAATCACTTCTTTTCTGTAGTTTCAAAGTGAATAACATTTACGTTAACATATTCATTTAGCAAATACCTAATAAACAAAATTGAGTCAAATTTAATATTTTTTCTTGAGTTAAATTGTTTAAGTTTTAAGTTAAATTAACGGTATATGTATATAGGTCGGTATTTTTATACCTTTTTATTTCAATTAGCGTTTTAATAAAAATAATGTCTTAAAATATTAACACGGCCCTCTCTGGCTCGCGGTATCTTAAGACTATACTTAAAACAGTCTTAAACATTACGAATCGATTATGAATATCGATCATTGAGTAGGAGTAGTGGCGACCTGTAGAAATGATTAAAACTAACTCGAATTGAGTAAAGATAATGAATTTAACAGTTTATAGATATCTAATTATCCATTTTTTGTTAAACAAGCCATTGATCGAACGCAGTTCGATTTATCGTTTATTTTACTACCCGACTATCTGTATTAGAAAAACAGTTTTTTTAATTTAATAAATCAAGGATAAATAAAATAAAATATATCACAACTATCTTGATAAATAAGTGTTATTATTTATATAATTTTTATTTATTATATAATTTCTAGCGATTACGTGTACCTACAACGTAAAAAATAATACTGTAAATATATGTATATGCATGAAGTCTAAAACAATTTTATATCAAGGTGTGTTCCAAAATTTGCGACTCAAAATACTACAACAAGAAAGTTCTCGAAAAATTAAGTAAAATATTATTTGTAAATTTTCACTTTAGCAGTTAAGATAATAGCAATTGAGACAATAAGGATTAAAAAATGGTTAATTATACATTATATATATTTAGATGTCATGTGAGTATTAGTCAGCGCTGTTGAGTGCACATTTCAGGGCGCTGAATAGCGCACTAATATTCACAGGTGATTATAAATCCAGACGTAGTCTGTAATTGGCTATTTAAACTTATATTTCAGAAACTATTGTTTAAAATAAAAATTTTTATTGTTTAAAACAAATAACTTTTTTATTTAATTTTTCCAAAACATTTTTGCTACAATATTTTGAGTCTTGAATTTTGAGACACGCTGTATCTTGAATATATTTGAAATTTCTGACGCTTGAAAACTTGTCTGATTTATTAAGACTATTGAAGACTTTTAAAAAAATCTAAGAAACTTTAAACAAAAATTCTAATAGTTCAAGTGAAGATATAAAAGCGCATCTTGTTTGTACATTTGAAAGGATTTCGTTTCTTTATACAATAAATAAATTATGCGTTTTAATATAACCTTTGTTTAGTAAAATAAAAAAAAGTTGTCAGGACAGAGAGATTCAGCACGTATTCACGTTCATAATCAGTACGACCGAGCGAGCAATTCCTTTTTCTTTCTTTTCGAAGCGTATTGGCTGCTCGATTTCATCACACCGTCGGCAAGGGGAGAGAGGAAAGGGAAAAGGCAGGAAAAGGAAAAAGGGAAAAGCGTTAGAAACGAACGATCGCTCGCCGGTTGAAGGCGTAGGTGAAAATACAATTAGGTTCCGTGTTATGCGCGGCTGACGCGAAACCGCATGCGTGACGTGACGTGGCGTGGCATGCGTGCGTGCGTGCGTGCATGCATGCGTGCGTGTGCACGTGTGTGAATTGTAAATTCGAAATATATAAATGCATCGACCGCGCGAGTTATACGGAATCTACGTGAAAATAGACATCAGTGCAGAAGGTAGATGACCGTCGGCGTCGTTTTAATCAACCGGCGACGTAAATACTCGTGGATCGTTATCCGTTTCTGTAACGGCGTTTCGTGAGTCGTCTCATATCGCTGCCCAACTTAACGTCCGCTAATTGCGCGTAAACGCTGTGGATTAGATTACTTTGAGACTTTCGCTTCTGGACTGCAGGAAAAACATTTTGATTCCGCAACTATAAACCGCAGGCAAACTGATTTGAATATCTCAATTTAGTCTCGCAAATAATTCATACTTTAAGGTTAACAAATTAATTTTATTTTAATTATATATATAAATTAAACGATTAATTGTGATAGTATAGCGAAGAATTAAAATTTCTGACATTTTTAATATTCGATGTCTCATTTTCGTTTGGATTATATAATAAAATTATGTTATCACGCTAATGTGAAATTTAACCGTATTTTAATATTATAATAAAGTTTATTAGATTAGAAAGATCGATTATTATCCTTCTTAGCAAGAAAATTCGTAGTACGATAGTAGTGAAGAATAGAGATCTGTCGTGTCTATTTGAGAATATCTATATCTATCTATATAATATACACCATCGTCTATTTATGCGCGCGCGCGAGCGCACGTGTGCGACGCCCGTAGAAACCTGTTTCTCCGTGACAAGTTATTTGGATCGCGGACGATCCTCGTAGCAGGTTTAATTTCTGCACCGTGTTGGCGCATGCGTCACGACACAGCTCCTATTCTCACCGAATAATTTACGGCACGTGAGCTCCACGGGATCGAACGCGTTTATGAGAGCCCGGCCCCGGCATCGCCTATGAATCAGAGAGAGAGAGAGAGAGAGGGGGGGGGAACGTATACGGAGCGTGCGCTGGGCACGACAAGCCCGTATTTTTTACATTAAACGTCATCAGTTCTATAAGTACCACCAAGTATTCATACCATATATAAACAAAAATTTACAGTCATTGAAAGCGTACCAGATAAACTTTAATAGAACAATATTTTATAGAAACAAAAAAATTTCTGTTTAATTTTATTGAAGTTTATAAAAATGTATTTAATGTATACATATATAATTTATTTATTTTGTATTTACATATATATTTGTATTATGTACATTTACACATATACATTATATATAGTAACATATACGTATATAATAAAATACATTTTTTTTAAATAGGAATATATTTTATCTAAAATATACGAAATATTTTACTATTCTTTTTAAGCATTATTTAGTAACAATCACAATAAAATCCTTGTTCTGACAAAAAATATTTTGGTAAAATGGTATTAAAAGTGAGAGAATCGTCATGCAGGAATGAATGATGGTTCCGTTTTACGCATAAGCATCAAACGAGTATTATACACGCGATATATTACACTTATTGCTCTTTTATGGAGCGTTTCGTAAATACGAATCGCGTAAGCGCATGAAATCTTGATTCATCAGCGAACAAAAGAACTTTCGCTGTGCATGGGTCACCGATGCAGCACGCACGAACGACGAACTAGGTGATCGCAATTCCCTCCACATTCGATGATACTGACGACATTGACGCATCGAGAAGTGAGGTGTATCTTCTTCCGCAGAATCTTGGTGAGATCGGTGAAATCGAACCAAATCTGCACGAGACACCGCTCGTCACTTGTCATCGAGCACTCAAGATGACGTCTCTCGGTTTCTCGGAAAAGCATTATACCTGTAGTCCCGAACTAAAACAATCAATGTCATTTTATGCTGTGGAGATAAACGAGCAAATGTTTTATATCTGAATATCTAACGTGCAGATGACATAAAACAAATAATTGATTAAAATTTAAGATCTTTAAATCTCGGAAACATTTCGCTGAGAAAGGGAGAGATTTTATTTAATATATAATTTATATATGGCCTTAATTATATTTATTTATTTATTTCACTTTATTGGATATTAGGTTTAAGATAATCAGTTTTTATATAATTTTATTAAATATTGTATATGTGTATATATTCAGATATTGCATCATTTTTTCATGAACGTAAAAATATTGATTATATATATATTTTTTTCTGATAAGAAATTGAAAAATTTTAAATAATGGAAATAGTTGTAAGATGTTATTCTAATAAGTAATGAAACCTTTAATATTCGATATTAAAATAGGTAAACTAAATAAACAGGGATAATATTTTTTAATGTAAATAATTAAATTTTTTATAATTTTATTCTTTTTATCTTCTCAAAATTCACTTCAATGGACGTTTTTGCGTTATATATATTTGCTGGGAACTTGGGAAGAGATTAAAAGATTTTAAATAATGAAAATAGCTATAAGATGTTATTCTCATAATAGTAATGAAATTTTCTATTTTTGATATTAAAATGGGTAATAACCTAAATAAATTGAGATAGTATGTTTTATTGTGAATAATTAAATTTTCCATAATTTGATTTTTTTACCTGTTCAAAAATCACTTTGTCAAGTTTACATTAAGATATTAACAAATTATTAATATTTAATAATTACAGATCTAAAAAACATTTATACACAACTCTTTTTATTTACGTGTAAAATTGTCTTTTTGACAAATCGTCAGTCCTTTACATCTTTAATGTGAAAATAAAGCGCGGAATGCAATGTTAAATTCCTCATGAAAATCAATACGTTTCTCATATTTGTATTCTTAATGATCGACCTGCAAAGTGTTGTTTCATCAGAAAAAGAATTAAATAGAAATTGTCAAGCGACGCGCTTACTCTCGTTCCATATCCGCGGATCGATTCACGTTGCCCACATCTTCGCTCGGAACAAAACGGGCAAGAGAGCTCTCTCTTGTCTAGGTCACGGGGTACCAGGGTCCTTCTTATTCGACGGCTCGTCCGATCCTGGTGAAATCTGTTGCTAACCGGGCGGGCGGCGACGCTTCACAAAGGCCACGAGGAAGCGCGTCGAGACGCCCGCAAAACACGCAACCGTCGTGGCTTGCGCACACATACATACGCGCGCGCAAGCGCGTACCACACATGTACAACACACACGCGTACGTACGGGTGGTACGTCGCAAGTGCATGGCAGGTACGCGTATAATCGCAAGATTGCAGCCGAGCACTCTTTTAATAGACGACAGACTAGGCTTATAGACGCGCGCTAGACGTCGTCCACGGTCAATGCTTGGCACATGCCATACATACGGCACATTGAATGAAATATTTTCAGATACGAGCGTATGTCCGCGAGGTACGTGAATATTGTCTGCGTGTCAAGGCGGATCCGACCACACGCTAGCAAGGACGAACGATCACGAACGAACATTCGCGAACGTATAAAGCCGTAATCACACTAGTGTGATTGTGCGATTATGATTGGTGATTGACGATTGCTTTTCAACCAATTAGAGCAAAACAATCGATGCTTTGTTCTAATTAGTTGAAAAATAATCGTCAATTGCTAATCACAATCACGCAATCACTAATGTGATTACGATTTAATGTATGCAACGAACGCTTTTCCTTTGACGCACCGAGAAGACATAGACAAGACACCGTATATATTCGTTGATATGAATTTAGACTCGGTTATATTAGCAACTCATTGAATTAAGTTAGTTCATTCTCTCTCATGTTCTTTGCTTCATTTGGATCCGTATCATCTTTAGGATGAAAATTTGATTTGTAAAACAAAGTTTTGATATCGACAAATTCAAACTTTATATTTTTATGTGTGAACGGTAAACTTTTGTGTAATAAAATAATTTGAATGGTGTTTTTTTTCTCAATTTCGATTATCTGTATTCTATAGTTATGGTATTAGTTATGATGAGATGAACCGACGAAATAAAGTGAAATAATTTGTTTTCTTAAAATCTTTGTTTGAATCGTAATATACATACATACATATATATATTTTTTCCGATAAAGGGGACCAATCGAGATAAAATTGCCGAGCTTGAAATGCAAAATTGTAATAATCGTCCTTACATTTTTTACTAAAGTATCTTTTTTTGTTACAAACGATTTTACGTTATAAACTAACAAAAACTATTCGTGATAACGGAATTGTGTTCGTGATGTTGTTTAACCAGAAGATTCTCGTATTACAAAGTTAGATATCGGCAAAAAATCTTGGAATGCCAAACGCGGATTTGTGCCAAACTTTTAATGTTCCGTGTATTGGAAGACCTGTCGGTATTTTCAGTGTAAATACACTACTATACACTACTATACACTATAGATTAAATTTGCATGATAGTATTCTTATCAATGGATGATTCGCGCAATGAAGGAAGTGGAAATTCCATAAAAAGTAGTCATAACTCGTTAACTGCTATACCTATCTTCTTATGACTCACTTTTTATTATTATTCGTGAAAAATTACGATTGAACGTTGGCTTATTAGTGTACGTTTAAATGTCAATAATTGAGAGTGTCTATACGTCAGCAAATAGTGCACTGGAACGAAAATGCAGAACAAGATTAAACGATACAACAAACGGTATTTTTAAATATGACATTTCATTCGAAATAATAGATCAAGCATGGTGAGAGAGAAGCTTATATTTCACGATAATGTAGAGTTAACTATTCAAACATTTTAAACCAAACGACGTGGCGATTTAAACAAATTTCAACATAACTTCGAACAAAAAACATAATTATATAATGCATGTCGCTACATCGTTTGTCTTAAAATATTTGAATAGTTAACTATATTATCGTGAAATATAAGCTTCACCATGCTTGATCTATTATTTCGAATGAAATGTCATACTTAAAAATACCGTTTGCTGTATCGTTTAATCTTGTCCTGTGCTTTCGTTTCAGTGCACTTTTATCTAGAATAGTCCGTGTATATAATTTTTTAAAATCGATAAAACGGCGAAGACTTTTTTTATTCTGCAATTATAAACCGACGGTACGTCCTTAATCAATTTTGTGATTGTGTAAAAAGATAACAAAAACAGTATATAAATATGACAGTGACAGTATATAATTATGAGTATGATTGATATCGCATTCCTGGACTTTTTGATCCGTTTTATCTAATTAAAATAAATGTCTGAGAACTGAATTATAATTATATATATATATAATATCGTTTATAATGATATTTGATCGAAATATAAAGGTATATTTAAAGCAAATATTATTGCTAAAGGGATCTAAATTACAAGGGATAAAATGATTTTATCCTAAGGTATTTCAAAATTTAGCTGGATACAGCTAGATCTGAAAATAATTTTTTTGAACTACATATCAAAATAATGTAGGAACCTCAACCATAATAAGTAATACTACAAAAAGTTTCGACATCTTAGCAACCAGTTTGAGTATCCTACATAATTATTTTGATGATCCAACAAAATTATCTTCAAATCTGTTTCTACCTAATTTTTAGATATTTCAGCAAAATCGTCCTTCTCACGAAACTATACTTGACCCCTGTTAAGCTAGCCCTCCCACAAGCGATAAATAAATTCTAATACATCCTAAAATTAAGTGCTAATTAGGTGCTAATTAGGTGCCGAAGTGCGGAATTAGGTGTTCGAACCGTTTTGCAGAAAAAAAACTATTGGGAGGGGGGCTAGTTTAATATTAAGTTAAAAATCGACATTTATTGCAAACAAACAAAACAAATACATTAGAATTAAGTGCTAATTAGGTGCTCCAAGAAATTCTAAAATATTTCGAAAATATATATAATATTATATACAGAATTATATACAGAACTTAAGCACAGTCGATCAATCGGCTCACAAGAGAAAAGTTACCTTAAAAAATTAGGTGCTCAGACAAATTTGGTACTAAAATGTTTGTTTTTTAGTATTATTTAAAGATATCAAGTCGCCGAATTAGGTGCTCGTTCCGTTTAGCAGAAATTCGAACTCAAAGATAGGTCGCGCGGTCGGCTCACAAGAGAAAAGTTGTCTTAAAAAATTAGGTGCTAAAAATTAGGTAACTTGATATTTTTAAATAATACTAAAAAACAAACATTTTAGTACCAAATTTGTTGGAGCATCTAATTGTTTAAGACAACTTCTCTAAAATGTATAATGCAGTCGTTTTTTAAATCTCGATTTTTTTTCTTAAATAAGCCATATAATTTCGAACACATATTAATGAAAGCATCGATTGATGAAAACATTTAAACGGTTTCTGATAAATGATAATTTAGAAATGAAGAACACAATTGATAAAAGCATTTAAATGGTTTATTTCATTCAGTTTACAGAATTTGTTATCATTCGTAAGCACTCAGCAAAGATTGCATGCGAAACAAAATAGAATGTCTATTATTTGAATCTTCATCATTATATATAGGTATTTCAAGATTTTGCTAATTGTACATTCTATTATTCAGACGTTGTACATAGGTTCTTCACACAGTATAAATATTTTCTTATTTTCGAAATAAGAATATTTCACGCATTATTTACTAAAGATGAATATACGAGTCTTTTCATTTGAAAGCTCGCTCACTCATTTAGTCCGTATAGATATGAGAAAAAAGCAGTTTTATTTCGGAATAGAAATCGAGTAACAAAACCGGTTTTTTATGGTAAAATGCTATTTTTTATCAAAATCTCGAAAAGAAGTTTTGAATTACTCTTTTAATATTTATCGTTAAAACGTTTAATATTTATATTATTTTGATATTATTTAATATATTTCATCTGTATAACTTTATAATATCGAGATCGATACGTTTTTGAATTATTGCGGTGCTTAATGAGTCGATTACGCCTTTTCGAAACTGGTTTTTATTGATTTTTTTTCAAAGTTTTTAAATTTTTTCTGTAATGTTTATCTCTAGTGCTATGGCGAGAGGAGAAAATAGTTTTCCCTCGATGTTGTATGTACATTTAACGTCAGTAGTATACACTTCGATCACGCGTTTCAGTTGAGGTGTGTCGCCATGTGTATCTTTTCTCCCATCTCAATGGGTGATTAAACAAATGACATTATGTTGCGTTGGCTGTTCTCTCGAAAAAGCCCTTTTATTATGGTATGAATCCAAAATTAAGTATACGAGTCCATAAGTTTTTACGCGACAAAAATAATGTCCTATTGTTTAATTAAAATACTAATACTTAAGAGTTTGAAATAGGAAATCAGTTTTTCGATTTAATTAGATACGCAATTCGATTTCTGGTATAGAAGAAAGTATAACTACTACTCGTACAAATTCTCATGATGTACTCTCATGATGTATTCAACTTTGGCATCTAGGAGTTGGAAATACCTCGAAGCCATAGTATGCTTGGAAAATGCACGGGAATTATGACGCGAACGTGTTAACTGGTGCGAGTACCAGCAGAGTGACCAAGAGTAACATGCGAAAACGGGGGAGATACGTGGATGACGCAAGTGTGTACGGTGACTTTCGATTGATTTTGCGTCGGTTATAATAATAGCGTGCAAGATGAGATGGTGGGGTGCCGCTGCCGGGCAGTCTGAGCTTCCGTGCGATTGATTACGGGAGGGTGCGGAGACGACATATCGCAACAAGACGATCGACTGTCGTCCACCAATTGTCCCGCTCGTCCAGTACCACGTACCTTCTCGAGTGATACTTCTATCCTTGTCTCTCTCTTTCACCGAACGCGCGCAGATGGCGATATAAAATTGAAATTGAGATGCTTTTGTTAACTACACTGTTATATAGATATCAACTTGCAACCCAGTTCCTTCCCTTGAGTTAAATAACAGTCATTTTTTTAAATTAACAAACTGTAAGGGTGCCGTCACATACAGTCCGCAATCCGTAATCTGCACCGGATGTTCGCGAAAGTATCTAGGGATTGCGTATGTACGGCAGATATTTCTCACGTAATCCGCAACTACGTGAAAAGAGAGTTCTAGTGCAGTCTAGTGCATGTCAGGAAACAGACCATTTGTTGTATTTGCACTAATAACATATATCAAAGATTCATTATGCACTTCTAATTTCAAAATTGTTGTCAAACAAATTAATCACTATTTATAAATTAAAGCTAGGTTATGGCACGTTTATTTCTGTTTGACATCGGAGTGCAATTGCGTTGCGTGCTTACATGCTTCTTGTCCCATGGAGCCGCAAAATGCGAAGGTGTAAATGTAATATTTTTTATTTAAGAAGTTATACTGTTCATTTTTATTTTATTTTATAAGAAAATTACAGAATATATTTTGATTATAACAAAAGTTTTAATTAAATCGTCAAATTTAGTCAAATAGATAAAATTAGGAAAAGCATTACTGGTAATAACTAGTAATTTTTACGGAAATTTCATGGGATTACGGCTCCATGGGACACAAGGAGGTAAAACACACGTAACGTTACGGACGCAATACCTAGTAACTTTTGCAGACATCCGGTGCGGATTACGGATTATGGGCTGTATGTGACGGCACCCTTAAAGTTAACTTTTAAGGCTGGGTTGTTCCATCTTTCGGTAAACTTCAACTCACTGCCTTACTCTTATTCTCTTATGCTCTTATACCTTGTCCATAATTTTGCTTTAAGAAGCTATAAGTCGTAAGCTGTAAGTTTTAAGTGACGATATATCGGCTACAGAACTTATGCTTTAGCCGTAAGAATTGGGTTTTAGTCATTTACAATTCGCTTAAGTCTAACAGTTAAAGCCTAAAGATTGCGCAAAAACAGTTTAAAGACAAAAATTGTTGTCACTTAATCTCTTTCGACTTATGATTTAAGGCCTCTTAAAGGTCCACAACCTTGCTTTAAAAAGCCTTAAGTCATAAGTCGAAAGAGATTAAATGCCAATAATTTCTGTCTTTAAACTGTTTTTGCGCAGTCTTTAGGCTTTAATCGTTAAACTTAAGCGAATTGAGCAAAATCCAATTCTTGGCTTAAAAGCATAAGTTCTATATATAGCCGATGTATCGTCACTTACAACTTAAAGCTTACGGTTTACGGCCTCTTATGCGTCGTCTACAATATGCGAAGTAAGCTTGGTTTAAGAAGAGTAAGAAATTGATCAATCACAGTCGATTGTGAAAAGAATAACAATCGACTGTGATTGATCAATTTCTTACTCTTCTTAAACCAAGCTTACTTCGCATATTGTAGACGACGCATTAAAGCAAAGTTGTGGACCTAGCTTTAAGCAAGGTTGTGGACCGAGACTTACTCTTTTATTTTTTTGTTTATCCAGTATAAGGTAAATTACCTTATAGTTCCGAGGATGGAACAACCGGCCCTAAGTGTATCAAAATATGTCAAATCAATAAATCAATCAATTTTTCTATAACAACGTCTATAACAATGTTTTCAAACAACGTCCATATATACGTATACACTTAATAAATAAACTAAATTTGAGTAAAGTTTAATACATTTTCTTGAATTAAATTATTTAACTTCATTGTATTAGTTAAATTAACAATATATTGAGTATGGGCAGTGACGACTCATAGCAATGATTAAAAATAACTCAAATTGAATATAATTTGTATATAAATTTAACAATATACGAGACTTTTGTTAATAAGAGCGGGAACATAGAGTCTTGCATAACGCATGACGCATAATCCATAAGAAAATAAACCAATCAAACTGTGTTTCGTAGGACTAGAACAACTCGGAACAAAAAGTTCTCCATTGGAACACAAAAGAAAGCGTACGTTTACTCTTCATGGCAGCTGCAAAAAATACATTTTTTTCGATTTTTGAAAGAATCGATAACGATAGGAGATTCATACTGCAGAACTGTGTTTCGTAGGACTAGAACAACTCGGAACAAAAAGTTCTCCATTGGAACACAAAAGGAAGCGTACGTTTACTCTTCATAGCAGCTGCAAAAAATACATTTTTTTCGATTTTTGAAAGAATCGATAACGATAGGAGATTCATACTGCAGAACTGTGTTTCGTAGGACTAGAACAACTCAGAACAAAAAGTTCTCCATTGGAACACAAAAGGAAGCGTACGTTTACTCTTCATGGTAGCTGCAAAAAATACTTTTTTCTGATTGTTAAAAGAATCAATAGCGATACGAGATTCATACTATAGAACTGTTTCATAGTACTAGAACAACTGAAAATATAAAGTTCTGTTTTGGAACAAGGTGACGTTACGTTTATTTTTGATCTGAGAGTTCATTTTTCGAAAAATGTTTTTTGTTTTCCGTGATTTCCGTTTGACTTACGGAATTGTCCTTTTGGAACAATGTTTGAAACAACTAGAACAATCTATAGCGATAAAAAATTGCTTGAATACTAAAAAAAGGGGGGCCGGATATGAAAATGTTTTTTTTATTTTCTTCGATTTCCGTTCAACATACGGAATTGTCTTTTTGGAACAATGTTTGGAACAACTAGAACAATCTGTAGCAAGAAATTGTTTGATTTTTCAAAAAAGGGGGGCTATAAAAAAAAAATTCGTTTTTTTTTGTTTTATTGGAGTACCATTCGGAATAAAATAATATCGCTTTGGAACAATGTAGAACAAATTGAGAACAATCTGGAACAGTTGTCAAAATTATTTTCGAAAAAAGGGGGGCTAACTTCACACACTTCATTAAAGACCCTGATATCATCTTTCTTGCGATATCAAGATAAACATGAATATAATCACACTCTCGCGCGGAGCGACTGTTCAGATAAGTTAACGGAATCCGCGTGAGGTCCGCCATAAACATCACTCGAAAAGACTCACGGCAACCGTAAACACCGGCTGTTGTCAGTTATCTCTTTCTCTCTCTTTTCTTTGATCTCGTTTTTTCCGCGTTTGTCATCGCAACACGTGAGTACATTGGTTAAAGTGGCAGCCATTCTGTCTGTTGCCGTTAACGACACATTTGCGTTTGCAACGTCTTATTCTTTTTCTTTTCTTCTGCTTTTTGAAAGACTGAATCTCAATAGAAAGAGAGAGAGACTTGAAAATTATTTAAATAAATGCGATTTGTTGAGTGTGAGTTCGATTCAGATAAGATTTTAAGCTTGAATCTTACAATTTTTAGATGAAGTGAGCTCATAATTTCTTCATTTAATTATAATTTTATTCTAATTTAAAACTGGACTTATTGTGAATTCATTTTATTCGATCTTATAAGCGAGAGACATATTATAAGTATGAAATCATATTTATTCCAGACTATATTATTTTTTCATAATTCCAAATTATAAAATTATTTATTATGATTGCGTTATATGTTTGAAGTGCAGACTTTTGCTCTAAAGATTCTATTGATTCGAAGTGATATGTTTTGCGATCAATTTCTCAATAATAATGGAAGGTTTGCAAGATATTTATTAGCATAGTAAATCATAAATTAATTATTAATATATCGACTTAATAATATGAGACATTCTGGCTTTATTAGATAATATTATATCACAACAAAAGAC
>NW_017257273.1:187466-205744 GCF_001594055.1 Mycetomoellerius zeteki
GGGAAAGAGAACAGAAATGCAACACACAGTTGTCTTTATAAATATTAATATTAAACTGAATAAAAGTGCCGAATTTATTTATTCTGTTCTATAATTTTAATTTTTTTTGTTTTCCTCGCTCCTCTTTCTTTAATGTTTATCTTTGTCTCTCGAAAAAAAAATCGATGCTCCCATCGGCGGTTATATACATTGCCACGCGTCGCTCAATTCTGCTCCCTCCCTTTCTCTCTCTCTCTCTCTCTCCCCCCCTCTCCCTCTCCCTCCCTCCTTTTCTCATTCGCTTTGTCTCTCGCTATTTGTTTCGCAACTTTTCATTCATCCGTTGCTGTTGCAACGACAGTGACGAACAAGCGTTCGACTGTTACGCGCTTCGAGTTTCTTAACGATCCGCCGATATGCGACGGTGACTCTGGGATCCTTTTGCGACCTGCGGCCACGACTGGTTAGCCGCGCGACTTAAATAGCGATCGATACACGCGCGCCCGCGGTGTGCAACGAGCAATGAAAGAAAAAAAAGGAAGAGAGGGCCGAAGGGGAAAAGGGAACACGTCACGGATACTCGTAATCGTCCTACGCACGTACATACGGAATAAGCGAGGCGCGCGCAACGTAATATAATTTGCTATTGGCCGCTCGAGCGTCTGCTTCGTAATCTTCGGTAAGCTGATCGTGACTCCGCAAATCGTTTCAAATTCATATTGATAGATCCCGCGGGAGGTATGATGATCGCGCGAATAACTCGGAATGGTAATCGATTTCCGACATCTGCGTCGTTTTCAAACAACTCGAATTTTCAAATTTCTAAATTAACGTAGAATTCTAGCCATAAACGTGAAAATAGACATTTGTTTACGCTATAAAATTATATCATGTATAGTATATCATAATATAATACATACATGATAAAATTATATCACAAGTAAACGTGTATGGTGAAAACGTATGTATTTTTGTAAAAAAGTATGATTTTGTACTTACACACTCAGAGAAAAAAGTTGTATCAGTAACTATAAATTTGTAGTGAAATGGCGCCTCAACTATATACATATTATTAAATTCTAATAAGAGAATACTAGATTAAGTGAACTAAGAAAATATAGTACATTAACCATATAAAAAATTTATAAATGGTTAATATTACTATATTTTCTTAGTTCACTTAATTTACTTATTGTTCTTATTAAAACTTTATAATATATAGTTATAAATTTGTGTATGTATTTCTTATTTATTTTTGTCTTCCAAGTTTGAAACCAACGCTGCGCCTTTTATTATAAGCTGAGTGGTTTCCTTCTTAGGAGAAACTGAACTCCGCTACGTCCCTCTAGTGACAAAGCCGTGTACTACTCATACTGAGCAACACTTAAAAAATTTTTGTCTAAACTAGAAAAATGTAATTGTTATATCTATTTGCATGAAGTCCAAGTATAATAACTACTCAATGTAGTTGAGTCACTATTTCAGTACCAATTAATAGTGCATACAATTTGTTACCGTGACTATATTTTTATAATATTCAGCACTATTTTAGTTTCTATTACTTTGTAAAATTAGTTACAGGTACTTCAATTGCAAAAGTTGCCAAATTTATAGTTGCTGGAACTATTTCGTTTTCTCTCAGTGCACTGTTAAATTCATAATGTCAAATTATATCCAATTTGAATTATTTTTATCATTTCTATACCTAAGTCGCTACTGCTCCTGTCCAATATGTCGTTAATTTAACTAAAACAATGAAGTTAAACAATTTAACTAAAAAAAATTTGAATTAAATTCAGTTTACTAAATGCGTACGTTAATATTGATTACTTTAAAAAAAATAACTACAGAAATTGATTTACATTTTGACACACAGAAAGTTAAAAATAACAAAATGTTATTTAACTCAAGGGATTGGGTTGCCATCCCCCCTTTGATACTAACAGTATATATTGCTCATAATTTTATATACTTTTCTTATAGTATTATATTGTGTGTATATATATATATATATAAAAGCAGTAATAATCTCGTATAAACTATCCCTTGTAAGGATAAGGGTTAAAAGGCCACGTGCTATTTACGGACGATTTCCTTGCGCGTTCTCGTAATGTCGTAAAAGCGATTTGCGGTTTCTTGCATTCGCCCTTTATCCAGCTTGTCATAGTAAAGGTGGTAAGGATAATCGCGAACAAATATGAACAATTCTCAAACTCTTGATGCAAGCGAGGAATATGAAATGTAATTTGTGGTGTAAAGGTCCTCGCACACATTTCTCATAAAGAATCCGGCTTCTGTCAAATTGACTAAATTTTTGAACTCTGTAAAGCTAGCAGGACCAAATCAGCAGAATAAAATTGGACTTATCGGAGTTTTTAGTACTCATTTTGTACTAAATTGTACTATTAATGATAATTTTGTATCGTGTGCCATTTCGAAAAAAATCGTGGCGGGACTAGCTTAATATTATTAAGCTGGCAGGATCAATTCAAAATAAAAGAAGAAAAGAAAAATAATATCAGAAATCAATAGGATTGAACTTGTACTATTTTGTACTACCAAAAACAATTTTATATTATGTCATTTCCAAGAAAACAGTGGCGTTGCTAATTTAATATTTAAGCTGGCAAGACAATAAAAAAACAACACAAGGGTAAAAATTAATACAACTGTATTTGTACTAATTTGTACTAATTTGTGAATTTGTACTAATTTGTACAATTGAAAGTAAGTTAATATTTTACATGTTTTCTCCTTAAAATGACTTTATTAGTATATACTTACAATCTGAGGCATTCCACATCAAACTGGGCACCTTTGAAACATTGTCATTTTATTTTATTTTAAATTTGCTAACATTCTACAGATAAAAATATGAGACACGCGCGTTTCACGAAAAAAATGTGAGATTTTTTTGTGAAGTTATTGACGCAATTGAAAGTTGCAGAAATTAATAAAAAAAACGTCGCTCATGCGAACATTTAAATTCATATTTGCATTTTTTTTTTTTTTTTTTTTTGACAGAAGCTGGTTTCTTCATAAAAAAGTGTGCGGGATTCTTTCGACTAGCTTGTGCTCGCAGTGCCATTCGCATTCGTTGGGGCTTGTTCGTTCGCATTCGTTTATGCGGATTTGATCTGAATCCGCTTTAACGTGTTCAGGTGCTCGTATATACATCTACTCGGTGACTGTGTAGAACGGGCTCGTCATATCGGTGGCGGCGACGGCCGCGGCGGTCGCGCGCAGCCAAGGCATGCGTGTGCAAATTATACGCGGACCAGTTGCGAGGGGAGAATGAATGTCTAGCGGTGTGCACGTGACCTGAGACCAGCCAATAGGCCGCATACCATTCAACAGCATCTCACCGACCAGTGCCGTAGCGAGTAGCACTGCACTTTATTTTATTCCTGATAATCCTTTCGTTTTTAAGGGATATTCGTGTCATCATTTTTTTGAACGCTTCTTTTTTCGGATTTTTATCTGGCGTAATCTTCTTTTTGTCATTGCTTCGATCTCATCGATCGATTTTCAGTCCTAAGTGGATTCTCATGAGACTCACCTTGTGCCCATATAAACTGGGATGCGTTACAGAGTTGACAAATCGGTCCCGTAATAATCTCGCGGAAGAGGAGATGCACTTCTCGAGCGAGTCTGGCGTAATGGTACAATCGCAGTTCTATGTTTATCTACTTCAGTATTTTTGTTTGCGTTTCGATACCATCGGTGAGTATCGGTGTGCGATAATTCTTGGACCGACGTCGAAAATTCTGAGAATCCGCTTGACAATATCCGCACATTGTTATGCGTTGGTATACACATGCTAGTTGGTTATATATGTACACGTATATATATATATATTCCGCACATACTCTCTTTCTCTTCGCCATCTCTCTTTTTCCGTTTCTTATTCCGTCTACACATGCATATGTACGCCCGCAGGGCCGCACGTCCTTAACCAATATCATTTGGTCAGGCAGAAAGAAAAAGACAGTTGTTCTCCGTGAGGAGCAATTTAAAGAGCAATCAAACATATTCTTCCTCAGTTTATAAATGAATTATTTAGAAGCTTTATTACGTCTAATGGATTACGAATGAAATAAAAAAAAAGAAATTAAAGAAATGAATTTTCTATCATAATTTTATTTCTCTCTACTTTTAGTTTTAGAAATTATTTAATTATACATATACATATATTTGATTTTAATGTCACACATTTCTTACATATAATATATAATATATATTTTCTTACATATAACATATAATACATTTCTTACATATAATATTTTCTTAAATATTTCTTATGTATATTTTCTTACATATGACATATAATATATATTTTCTAATTATATATTTCTAAATAATAAAATTTTGAAATAAGAAGTTCTTTATTATTACGTTTTGCTTCTTTTCTATACAGCCATGTACAAAAGTATTAGGCACTTACAATTTTCTCGTATTTTATGAAAAATTAAATATCTCGGCGAAAAAATCTCAGAGGTTTTCGACCACGCATTTTAAAGCGTAAAGATAGGGCTTTAAATCTGCGTTTAAATCTTTTGTCTACGATATTTTGTTCCTATGTTACATAAAATTGAAAAATGATATTTTTGCAATATTTTTTCTTATTTCAAAGCGCTATAGTTGAATGAAACATCAGGAAATAAAATTTAATATAAAAGTATCTGAAAGTAGGCTCCCTAAGCTTTAAAATGCTTTTTTGAAAAAAATGTGTACGATAATTTTTCGCAAAAATATCGAATTTTTTATTATGTGAAATTTTATTGTGTAAGAACTTACTTTTCCTAAAATGTTTTTTAATTCAAAATTAAAAAGTATATGGAAAAAAGATAGAAGGAAAAATGATTGTTGTAATGTGCTTGATTCGTATAAATTAAAAAAAATTTTTTTTTAAACTTTATTCGATTATAAATTTTAAAAAAGTTTTTACACAATAAAGTTTCACATAATGAAAAATTCGATATTTTTGCGAAAAATTATCGTACAAATTTTTTTTAAAAATCTTAAAGCATAGGAAGCCTCCTTTCAGATATTTTCATATTAAATTTTGATGTTTCATTGAACGCATTAAAGTAAGACAAAAATATTGCAAAGATATTATTTTTCAATTTTATGTAACTTAGGAACAAAATATCGTAGACAAGAGATTCGAATACAGATTTAAAGCCCTATCTTTACGCTTTAAGATGCGTAGTCGAAAATCTCTCTGAGATTTTTTTTGCCGAGATATTTAACTTTTCATAAAATGTGAGAAAATTGTAAGTGTTTAATACTTTTACACATGGCTGTATATACAGGGTAGGCCATTTTAATCTTTCCACGCTGATAACTCGAAAAAGAAGCATTTTTCCAAAAAAACACAAGAGAGGAAAGTTGCGATTTTGAGGAGGGAAGAAGTTAGTGACTTTAAATTTGACCTTGGAAGCATATATCAAAGTCATTTGAAGGTCAACTTCGAAATTTCATATGCCCCCCTTTTTCATTACATATTCTTATAGATACCTCGAGAGCTTTCCAAAACACTATAATAAAATATTTTTTTATGAAATACTTTTCGAGTTATAGGACTTGAAAGTTACAGCACCGCTGGTATTAGCATTACCCAAGGTGTCCGACCGATGGCTAAACCCTCATGAATGTTGTTCAGGATCATGACCTCGATAACATTTGTCAAGATCAAGGCCATTGGAGATTATTCCTCTTATTTTCATTTTTGCACTAAAAATTCATTTTTATGTAAAAATGAAAATAAGAAATTGTTTTATTGTTGTGTGTGTTATCTAGGTCATGATCTTGAACAACATTCAAGAGGTTTTAGCCGTCGGTCGGACACCTTGATTAATCCTAATGCCGGCGATACTGTAACTTTTAAGCCTTATAACTCGAAAAATACTTCATGAAAAAATATTTTATTATAGTGTTTTGGAAAGCTCTTGAGGTGTGCTATAAGAATATGCAATGAAAAAGAGGGGTTTCCATATGAAATTTCAAAATTGACCTTCAAATGACCTTGAAATATGCTTCCATGGTCAAATTAAAGATCAGTAAACTCCCCCCCCCTCTCAAAACCACACGACTTTCCTCTCTCTCTCTCTCTCTCTCTCTCTCTCTCTCTCTCTCCTTTTTTTTTTGAAAAATGCTTCCTTTTCGAGTTATCAGCGTGGAAAGATTAAAATGGCTTACCCTATATATTCTTTGTTGTAAAACGAACTAAATATTAAGTGCGTACAGACGTGAACATTTTTGCGCGCACAAACAGTTTGCGCGCACGAATGCTCGCGTCTGAACATGTCGATTTTGTTTTGACGCACACTGTGAGCACGCACGAACGCGATCCGTCGCTTATCGGTACATCAAACGATTTTCGTGCGAAGCGGCGCTCAGTTTGGACGTGAGCTGAGGAACGAAAACGTCGTGTGCGAACAAAACCATGGAAAGTCTAATGAAAGAGAAATTAATAGATGAATATGAAAAGTTATCGGTATTGTGAAATCCTAAATATCCATTTAATTTCCATCGTAATAAAAAGGTCGATGCTTGGGAAATAATTGTGAAAAATATAAAAATAGACATATTAGCAGCGAAACAAAAAATTGGCAGTATACTAGGCTTTCGCAAAGAAAAAGCAAAGAGTAGAAAAAATATTGGAACAGGTAAAGGTATTTATTTTTTGCGCAAAATAGTATATATTACAATGTATGCTGCAGCTGCTCCGGCGATATTCTTGACGACATTTTGCTACTTATTCCGGCGAACTGCGGTGAATGACTGGAGCACAGTTTTATGCGCACGAACAATACGAATGGACATCAAAAAAAGTTTCTACGCGCGAGCATTCGTGAACGCAAACTGTTCGTGAGCGCAAAAATACTCACGTCTATACGCACCTTTAGACTCTAACATAATTATTACAATTTTAATTTCTCCGAAATTATTTATGTACCTTATTTTAATTATCACGTGTTTTTATCTTGCTCCACCTTTTACTATCCTATTTATGTAGATATATCAGGTTATTTCAAAATTCGCAACTTAAAATACTTAAAAATTCTTAAAAAATTAAATAAAATTATTTGTAAAATTTTATTTTAAGCAGTAACTTTTGATAATAATTGATGTTTAAATATAGCCAATTATAGACTCAGTTTAGACGGTCACTTGTGAGTTTAGTGAACGTGCTGAAGTGCGTGTTCACTAATGCTATCGCACGCGCGACTCTCATGGACAGGTGACCGTTTAAATGTATTTTGTAATTTTGCTATATTTAAATTCTCATGTCTCAAAAGCTAGTGTTTAAAATAAAAATTTACAAATAACCTTGGTATTTTGCTTTAGTATAGTGTATGTATGTGTATATAGTATATATATACACACATACATATATACAGGGTGTCCGGAAAATCGAAGTCAATACTTCGGAAAGTGATTCAAGATCCAAAAAGAAGGGAAAAAAGCTATATAAACATAGGTCCGGAAACAAGTCGTTTTCGAGATATAATTTTTATATTAAAAAAAATTGTAATTTATTTTTCATAATCACAATCGTAATTTATTTCATTGTGTTTTAACATAGATAATTACATTTCAGACTATTTTGGTGTTAACCAGGATGCATCACGTGGAGGTATAGTTCGTTTGGTATCCCTCTAGTAAAGTAAGAAAAATTTAAAAATAAAGAAATAAAAAAAAGAAGGATGCCAAGTGGACTATGCTTCCACATGGTGCATCCTGGTTAACGCCAAAATAGTTCGAAATGTAGTTATCTATGTTAAAACACTATGAAATAAATTACGATTGTAATTATGAAAAATAAATAACAATTTTTTTTAACATAAAAGTGATTATAACTCGGAAACGATTTATTTCCGGACCTATATTTATACAGCTTTTTTCCTGCTTTTTGGTTCCCGAATTATTTCCCGAAGTATTGACCTCGATTTTCCGGATACTCTGTACACACACACACACACACGCGCGCGCGTATATATACAGGATGTAATCGAAATAACGCCCACTAATTATATAGTGCTATTTCTAAGAAAAAACTGAGACGAAAAGTCCTCTATCATTTTGCAATTTTCACAATATTTTTTTAATGTCTAAAATCGACGTATAAGACAGCTTTAAAATATCTTTAAGAATTCTTTAAGAAAAATCTTCAAAATATTTTACAAAAAACACGGAAAGATATCTCAAAATTGTCTTATACATCGATTTTATTCGTTTATTCGGCAATATTTAGAAATTAATATCTCGTTAACTATTGCGAAAATTGCAAAGTGATAAAGGACTTTTCGACTTAGTTTTTTATTAGGAATAACACTGTATGATTAGTGGGTGTTATTTCAGTTACATCCTGTATATATATATATATATATATGTATACTTATATGCTATATACAATATATACACACATATATTATATAGGATGTCAAAATTCGCGCGACTCAAGATACTATAGCGAGATAGTTTTCGAAAAATTAAATAAAAAAGTTATTTGTAAATTTTTATTTTAAATAATATATACATATATACATAATATACCTGAGGAAATTAAATTTCATAATAAAAAATATATATCGAAAAAAGTGACATGACACAACGACAAAAGTTACGCATTGTTACATATCACTTTTCTCGGTATACATTTTTTGATATGAAGTTAAATTTCCTCTTGGTACGTTCGTTGCATCTGTTACGGCGCTCTATCTGTTCTGCGTGTAATGACCGCCCCTGCTTGGCTATGCAGATAGCAAGCGTGTGTAGACATGCAAGTGTGCGTGATGCGCACGAGTCGTCTCGAGCGTTTACGCACAGCGTACGAGAGGCCACTATTATGCCAGATGTGTCTACTTTGTCTATGAGTCTTGTCAATCTTAATGTCGCGATTCTGCGACACTTGACAAAGAACAAAAACACAGATTTGAGAAAGAGAGAGACAGATTCGCTCCTATATAAATAATGAAATGACATAGCTACGTTTTCCACTTTCTAAAAAATATTTTAAAAATCAAAACTTGCTGAAAGAATAAACAACAAAATAGATACTGTGCAAAACCCATGGCTATTTTGGGAAATGATTATTAACAATTTTCTTAATAGTGTGATTTGTTAAGAAAAGGATCCTTTTGAGATATTTGTGGAATAATAGAACATGAAGTTGCGTTTTTCTTTCGTACAAAAATCTCGCGCGTAAGATCAGAAAAATATTTGTGCTATTTTAAAAATCAAATTTTCTACAGAACGATAAAAGATAGATAAGTACGGAAGAAAAGAGAGTGTAAAAAGTTTAAGTAAAATATACTAGGAAGGAATAAAAATGTAATAGGTTAAAATACCGAAGTGAGGCATGTACAATAAGATTCAGCGTTACAAAAAATTGAGGCGGAATGTCAAAGGTGCTGATCCCTGTTGTGTGTATGACAACGGTAATAAGTAGAAGCGGAATTGGATTCGATTTCTTATTCTTTTGACTACTCGGAAGCAACTCGAGACTCCGAAATAGTATTATATGACCTGGTCTACCGATGTGATTCATAGTCTGTCGCGATCCAACTAGCAGTTGCTGATGCGAGGCTATCAGCTGTGTGTAATCAGCTCGCGAAGAGAAGGAGAGAGAAACAAGAAAAGAAAAAGAGACAAGCGAAGACAGAGCGAAAAGATATGAGATTCATAATCGGCTCGCTAAAAATACATGCATAACGTAACGCAGTCTGCAAGAACTTGTCCGTTTTCTATTCGCTGTAATCTATTATAATGTAATTATTGATGTAACGACGAGTGAGTCAAACAACAGTAAATTTACGTCTCGTTTTCTTAAAAATCTCGTTTCTATGTAATAATTAATTAAATTGATGTATGTGCGAATCAGACAATAACTTTTTATTTTTGATTTATATCATTACGAGACGATTTCTTAATTACGGAGATAATATTACTTGATGTTGCTGTTAATCTTTATTTTAATACCTATATTTGTACATGTTTTGTAGATGTATTCAACATTTTTAATTGGACGCTGTATTTTTGCACATTTTTTGAAAGCATAGTGTTACGTATCTTAATAATTATTTCGAATAAAATTTTTTTCAGGCCAAATTTTCTTAGAATTGAATTAGTTGAATAAGCTTTTTATTACCATTTTTTTAAGTAAAACACACTTTATTAAAACTCTATGCTTTTTCCAATCCTTCAAAATATTCACGTCTCAATATATTTTTATTGCGGAAATATCATTTCCATTTCCAAGAACGAATATCGTTGCGCACACTGCTATGTCCATATTAATTGAAAGCTTTTGTATAATAGTGATTACCATGAAGATTTGAGAAAATTAATCTAAATTTAATATTCCAACTGTCACTTTTCCCGAGTTTTTAAAGGAAGTCCTCAGAAATTGAACTACTTTATGTTTTCAGTTGACATTAACAAAACAAAAATAATTAAATTTTTTTAAAAAAATCGCGGAAATTAATCAATATTTTATTTTGGACAGAATTTTAAAGAAATGAATTTTAAAGACACTACTTGAAAAATATTAATAAATATATACTTGTTTGAAAACTGTGTGTGACAAGAATTAATCTAAATCTGATTCTTTTCAGTAGTGATATTAATTTCTCAAATGAAAAAAAATATTAAATTTTAATAAGCATTAAAAAAAATAGTTTTAAGTAAATATTTACTGAATGTAAACATATATTTATTTGATACATAAGCCATTAATTTAACTATCATTTTTTATTGAGTAAATATTTATTTAATATTAGTAAATGTTTACTTAGTGTTATTCAAAGAAATATGTATTAAGATTTAGTAAATTTTTTTTCAATGTACTAAATGTATATGTTAATGAACGTTGTTTACTTTGAAACCAATCACAGAAATATGGATTGATTTTTGACACATATGGAAATAAATTTAACAAAATATTATTTAACTGAAGATATTGGGTTATCATTGCTCCTTTGATTTGATATCTAACAGTGCAAGTGTAGTATGGGCGGACTACGCTCCTGGGAGGCTTACAAGTTCGTGGCGGCGGACCGCTGGTGGTTGGCCGTGTGCGTGTGTGCGTGCGTGCGTGCGTGCGTACGTAGGTGTGTTGCTCCGGGTTAGAAGCTCTCGGACGCGGACACGCATAGGTATATACCCTACGGTCGCGCGTGTCGACGACGAGTCACCGCTCGCGGAGTGTAGAAGACTCGCGCTGCGTACGCCTAGCGTACAAGTGCATTTGTCCATGTGAGCGCGGTCTGCTGGGGAGCATACGTGTGTGGAGGCCGTCGACGCGTGTACGTATGCATAACCACATGCATAAACTCACGCACGTTGTCAAGATATAGCAACTGTCAGTGGGAGCAAGCGTGTGTTTCTCTCAGCTGCGTGTGCATGTACATGCACGTACAGTAAATACGGTGTGAGTCCAGGGACTGTCTGAATAGAAGTGAACGAGCGAGCGCGTCGTTTCGGCTCGTCCGAGTGACTCGGTGAAGCGTATGCGTACACGTCCGCCGAGATACACGAGCGTAGAAGTGGAATCATAGGAGGAGGCAGCGGTCGGAAAAGGTGAAGGTGAAGGAGGAGGCGCAGGAAGAGGTGGGAGAGGAGAGGAAGGCACCCAGCGGGACGTCGGGAGTAGTGGTGCCGTATACTAATATCTCTCTCTCTCTCTCTCTCTCTCTCTCTCTCTCTCTCTCTCTCTTTCGCTGGGTGTGTATGTATGTATGTGTGTATGTGCGCGCGCGCGTACATGCGCGCGCGTGGTCGACCGCCTCGGTTATACGACTCCGGCTCGTCGCAGGCGGTTCAGTTGAGCAATCGAATCGGATAGTAACCGGTACGGGCGCGCGAGTGAGGAAGATTCATCGACAGTGATAGAGGCTGCAGTTATCGAAGGGAATCGTCGGGCGATACATTTTCAAACGCGTACGCGTACGCGGCGACGGCGATGTCAATAATTCGGTGCCGCCGGCTCACCCAAGCAGCAGCGGTGACGACGTTGCCGTCGTCGTTGCCGTTGCCGTCGTCGTCGTCGCCGTTGTCTCGGCCGCTCTGCTCTCCCGGTCGGTAAAGACTACCGCGACCGTAGCCGTACTTGGTGACGTGACGTGACGCGCGCTGCTGGTGCACGCGGATGCGCTTCGAGAGGCACTCTCCCGAGGCCGTCGCGCTGGAAACTCGGACGGGAAGCTACGTCGGAGGGTAGGTAGGTAGGTAAAAAAAAACCCGCTCTTCACCATCTTCCGGGCGACATCTCCATTTCATTCATTCGTCGCGTATCGCGAGTGTAGGAGTGGAAACGCGAATGGCCAAACACCGGGGATAGAGTGTGTAATAGCTACAAGCGACGAGGAGAACGTGTAGAGTGTAAAGCCGCGCGCGCGCGCGCGCGTGTGTGTGTGTCGTGTGTATAGTCATTATACGCGAGTGCACGAGTGAACTCGCGGATGGTATCGTGTCGCTGATATACAAGTACGTGTGTATGCATGTGCGCGCAGCGCGCGCCGCCTTCTCTCGCGCCCTCGGTTGTGTGCGCGCGCGCGCGCGTGTGTGTATGTGGGTATGTGCGCGCGTGCTTGCGCGTGTTCAGTAACTCCCGGTGTGGTGTGTCCACAGTCCACACTGAAAGCGAGTGAACGCGCGCGTGGAGTAGTCGGTCGCACGTTACGACGAGCATCCACACTATCTGCCCTAGGAGTCCGTGTACTATACGACGCCTCTCTCGTCTATTTATACGACGACCATATACTCGCCTCTCGTACTCTCTTTCCTCCCTCCCTCCCATCCTTTTCGTTCCTCTTCCTCCACTTTCGTTCCCCTCCTCCGTCCTCCCGTCTTTCTCCCTGCCCCTCCTTTGGCATGCATTAATTCCTTCCCCACCAAACGTCCCTACGGTATATCGGCTCCTTTTCTTTTTCCCTCGCCCCTCCCCCTTTCGTTTGCTACTTACCTCCCACCTCACTCAGACACATATCCTTCATACATACATTCTCATTCTCACTCCTGCCCCTTTCCCCTTCGAGATCACGTCTTTCTCTTCTACCTTTTCTGTTTCTTCCTTCGCCCCGTAAAGACATCCGCGAACACGAGCTAGTCGAAACCGAGCTGACTCCAGTCGGTGACTCTTTTTTTTTCTTTCTCTCTCTCTCTCTCTATATATATATATATATGTCTCATTCCCTCACTTACTCATTTCTTGTCTCTGCTCTCCTCGTACTCTTACATACATACGGAATGCGCCGCCAGGAATTCTCCCTCACAATGGGTTTATAGTGTTAGTGAGAGCGACTCGAGCGCGCGCGCGCGCGTTTCTCCGGCACGCTCTCGCAAGAGAATGAGAACGGATGGATATGCCAACGAACGAGAGTGAGTGAGCGAGGGGACGACTCGGAGAACGCGTGTGTTGCTACTTGCGCATACATGTGTGTGTGTGTGTGTGTGCGCGTGCGAGCGCGCGCGCGCGAGAGAGAAAGAGAGAGGGAGAGAGCGAGAGAGAAAAGGACTTGACTCCGACTCCGAAAGCGCCGTGTGACCGCCGCCGACTCAAGCGAGTCAAGATGGAGCTGCTAGACGCGTCGGGACCGCGCGAGTTCCACGGATCCTCCGGCGCTGCGATTCCTCCGCACATCCCAGCCTCGTCTCGACCGTCAGCCGTTCGTTTTCGCCGTGCGTGAAAGAAGTCACTCCGCTCTGTGAATTATCTCCGCGTCTCTCGGTGGAACGACCCGCTGTATTTTTCGGATGGTAACAGTCACCCTCTTCCACAATCCATCTCCGCTATCTTTACGCTGAAATTTTCAGTGCAGTGCTCGTCGGAAGTGCGTATGCGTGCAAGTGCCGATTGTGGTTTTGTTCCGAACGAAACGATAGCCGCATTGTGATTTTATAGCGAGCTCGATTGGACGCAGCCAGTGCGCCCTAGTACGTATTAAAGCCGTTGTACTCTGATCTAATCCAAGGGTAAAGATTAAATGCAAACATTTGGATTTATAAAATACATTTTTATCAAACAGCAATAAAATTATATATTGAGAATTTCGCGATTTAACTCGTTTCTATGGTTATGTTGAACACACATCCGTATGTCAAATTTGTATACGACGGCTTTGTGCACCCAATCGAATTTGCTGTTAGTTAACAATGCTCTTTTTTTATTTTCTTCTCTACGTCTTTATTTATTTATCTATGACTGCGTTCAGTAAAAAAAAAAAAACAGGTTCGCAATTGTAGAATTATTTAATATCATTGATCTTGCCCTCGTGTCTCACTTAGTATCTAAATGCATAAATCAATCATTATTTAAAGAATCTTACGAGTTGTATTAAAAAAAAATTACTAAATTTTAATACATATATTTTTTAAATTAGTAATAAATAAAATTTACTTACAGCAAATAAGTATTTACTCAATAAAAAGATGATAGTTAAATCAAATTAATGATTTTTGTATCAAATAAATATAAGTTCACATTTAGTAAATATTTACGTAAAACTATTCAAACAAATATCTATTAAAATTTAGTATTTTTTAGTGTACAAAGCTGTTTTTTCTGTTGGACGCAACCTATCTTGTGAATCTCGCCAGAGTGGGATTCTTGATATCACGCTTCAAGTTTGTTGTCGAAAATGCGTCGAAAATTTCTATGACGCTCGATGCATTCTCCAATGATATGCGAGATTACGCTTGCACGTAACATGCAATGGTTTTTTTTTCTATTTCTCTTCCTCCATTCCTTCGTCTTCTCTTTCTCCATCTTTCTCTTCTTTTTTCCACTTTCATAACGAGATTACGCTGCTTCTCTACAGTGCATCTTTGCGGCCTGGGACAGCGTGTGACGGGTCTCTTCAGTGTCGATGATTACGCTCTCTTTCTCTCTTCTTCTCTTTTTCACGCGCGCGCTTGTTGTTATGTGTAGGTGGATGTGTTATACGAGTGCAATAACGCCTTTGCACGGTGCGATTGATCACGCTGCGGCGAAATCGTCATCGCCACTTGAATGAAAAGTACACTCCCGGTGTGCCGAACGCGATTGAACAACGCAATGGTGATTATCTTCCGTCACGTTGCCAGCTGTGAACAGATTTACCGGTCTGGGATCGTCGTCGGTTTGCTCAGTGATCCTTGACGCTATCCGAACGAAAGTAAGTTTTCAAAACTTTGCGCTGTCATCACGAAACACCATCGTAAATTACGCACGTTCCCCGTTCAAGATCTCGCTGATCGTTGACCTTCCTCCGCGTGAAATAATCGGCAACGAGATGAACATCTCTGTGCTATGTACAATTATATATGTTATTCTCGGTAATAATTCCCTCGACGACTCGAGGTGTATTAAAAAGGTTTCTTTGTTACACTTTGTAATACTTCAAGATATTAAAAGCACACTGTTATATGGCTTCGTTCAGTGTGATTCAAGTGTAAATAATCTCAGTTTAACCGCATAATTCTTCCATCTTTTTTTCTCTATCCCTCCCCCCCTCTCTCTCTCTCTCTCTGGACTAGAGATGTGTGGAAAAGCATAGACTATAGATATTTTGTATCAATATGAATTGAAATACGCAATATCGATACGGCAATATATTGATAGGAAATGATTCGATATTCGGGAATATTGTTACTTTTTTGCATATTTTATTATATAGAGACGTGCGGAGAGCACAACTTTCGATTTTAAAGAAAAATTAAAAAAAAATCACTAGATAAATTCACTAATTTATCAATAAAATTATAAATATTTTAGTAAATTTATATATATACAAATAGGAAATGGGAATGGGAGAAAGATTAATAAGAATAAAAAATTATGCATTTATACATTTTATACAATACATATATTCGTCATTTTATACATATAAGTCTATCAACTAACAAAGATAATGTGAAACATAAAATTTTTTTTAATATTATTTCTTTTAATATAATTAACATTCATGATGGCGTTGATCGCGATGTCGTAAACTGTCCCCGAATTGACATCCTTGTTACGTTTATACGGTTGAATTTTGGAAATACAACCTTTGCATCGAATCAATTGATATCTACGTTCCAGATCCAGCTACGATACGGAAACTAAAAATTTCGATGCAAACATCGAATATCAAAAGGAGTAATGATATGATATTTCAAAATATCGATTATATCGGAACATCCCTAATTTGCGATCGTATACTGCATCGATACTGATTCAGGACCTGCAATTTCTGAACTATCTTTATTTAGATATGAACATTCAATCGCTTTCGTATATTCCATTAACTATAAATAACTTTTCGCTTTTTTATGTAAAATTAAAGATCAGAGGTTACGTTGCAATTGATATAAAAATACCGTATCTCGTAACAAGAATAATATTTCACACATAAAGATAAATGAAAAATAATATTTATTACGAAAATTCCTAATATTCTTTAATTCAATCATTGATATATTTATTACAAAAATGAGTACAATTATAAAATAAAACATATTAATAATTAAATGAAACGTAATAAAGGTATAGATAATATAAAAATAAAATATTAAAGAAAGAGATAAAGAAATGTGCGTGGAGAAACAAAAGATCGATAGAAATGCAAAAAAAGAGACCGTCGCTTCTTACTTGCAGTAGCAAGAAGAAGATAACCCATTGATAGTATTTGTGCTGCTTGACCAACGGGTGAGGTGCGTGGCCGTGCCCCCCTTCGCCCTTGGTATTTGACACCCCAGGGTAAGGCACGGCCTGACCGATGCTCATGTTGAATGCGCGCACCATGCTGTATGTGGTGTGAAGCCAGCAGAAGGTCTCCAGCACGGCCTTGTCCACGGCAGCGGTGGCTTCGCAGTGTATCGGCGAGCCGGAGATACTTTTGCAAGCGAGGGTGAGGCAACCGGCTAGCAGCACTGCTACCGTGGCACGATAATGCAATCGAAATATCATCGAGTCTTCGGCGATCCTGTGCACCTTGAAAAGTGATCGAATCGAGCCGAACAGATCGATCATTTTGAGCATTAGCGGCATGTTAAATAGACGGAGATCGGGAAGTGACTTTGCTCGAGTCGCCCGGTAATCTCTTTCGCGATGCCACCACGTCCTTCGTTCTCTTCGTCGTTTTCTTCCATCAGCGACTCTATTTTTACACTTACAATTAGTCCTACTGGAAATCCTTTGAACGAACCGCACGACGAGCACGAAATTAAATCACTTTCAGTATGTTCTTTTGTAGGTACTTAAATACTTCGAGATAGTAATATCGAGTGAAAGTATAATTTTTACATGGATTTATCACTTTCTTGTTGTTGATTTTAATTTTAATTGAAAATTTATTTGTCGGATTCAAACTTCCGTTTTACTATGAAAAAAGTAAAATTGCGATTATTGCTTTAATTAAAATGTCAAAAACAGATAACGAATAATCCTTGGAAAAGAGTATAATTAAAATCGTAAAAGTGGACCACCCACGATCTCTTCGTACCCTCTATAATCTTGAGGTTGGACCTAAGATGGAGTGTACATCGTATGCATTTTGTGGATATATAAACCGTCGTAAAAGTTACACGGTACTACTGTTTGCTTTTCTGACTTCCTTTTAACTTGCTTTTCTCCCTTCGTTTATTCTTGTCACTTCACTCCCTTCTTATCTTTTTGTCTTCCATTTTTGGATACAATGATAAACTCTCTTCAAATTTTAATGCTGACTTCTCCTGCGAAACATGTTGATTTCTTCCATTCTTCGCAATTATATCAATGAAAAAAATTGATACAATTATCTCTGCTACATTTTCATTTATATAATTTATATTTTTAAAAATACCTTCCATGTATAAGTTGTGTTGCTTACACAAAATCATGACACACGAACAATATTTATTCATCGTTAGAATTAACAATTTTTAATAGAAGGCTGTTGTTTGTATTTTTCGTACATCCTATCTATTCGTACACTTTTTTCTCATCTTCCACTGTCGTAGTTAATATTAATGCACAATCCTATCCACTTTGTTTTGTGAATTTAAATCAATTCAACGTTTTGACGGGACAGAACGATTGCGAAGGAAAAATTAAAGTCGATAAATGGAGTTAGAAATGAAACTCACGCACGTAAGTCTCGGGTACAAGCCGTCAGAAGACTGACTGGACTTGAGAGGTATCCCTTGACCTCGATACTAAATACACATAACTGATAATACTGATATTATCTTGCAAACGTCTGGGTTAGCATGATCAACCAAAGGCTGATCGACGAAACATCAATCTGTATTATTCGTAATCTAATATAAGGTAAATGTCCCAGTAGCCGGAC
>NW_017257274.1:0-2663 GCF_001594055.1 Mycetomoellerius zeteki
CCTTGGACAGTTGTCACATTATTAATCATTATTAAATCACATTATTAAATCATATATTATTACAGTTCAGACATATCCAGCAAGGCATTCAAATGAGTTGGCATCCAATTTGTACCATTGTGACATACAAATAAAACATTGCTGTTGATGTAAACCTGAACATTGCCCACTTTGTACACTTGCTTAGCCTCCTTATATCTATTCGGGATCGGCATAAATAATATACCTCTTTCTTCACACTTCTTTTGTACGAAATCTTTGAAACCTTGCAGTATTTGTGAAGCTGTTCGTACTGCCTCTGCGAGTCTCTGTAAGAAAACGATAGCATAATTTTATACAAAATGTATGCAATTATGCATCTTACTTGTGCCATTATTTAACATCACGTAATTTAAATGGAGATAGTGTGCCTCCTGTACCTCCATTCTCGGCTGTACAATCAGTGCCACCTGCGATTGTCGGCTGAGTTCTCTCTAAGCTTGTTAAATATGAAACTTGTTCCATTGCACCAGGTTGATGCGTTTGTGGCCCACTGACAGCCCTATTCATCATGTCCAATGCCTTCTTAAAATGCTCTGTAAATCATATTTGTTTCATATTTTAATAATCATCAACTGTGAGGAAACAAAAGATGTAAATTCAATGTAACAATGCAACGTACCTTTTATTACTGGTTCCGCTAGTAACTTGTCATTTAACATCCCTTTCCAACTCATGTATCAAATTGTTACTTGATCATAATTAGGCGAATGATTGAGCCAAAGTGCTAAAACTTGTAGCCATTTTAGGAAAAAGAATTTGTCAAGCAATCCTGCCATGATATGAACAGGGATTAATTCCTTCCATTCATACACCCAATTCCATTGATCTAAGTGCTGTTGATGTGGATTTATAACAAACTCGGATAAGGCTATTTGCAATTTTGGAATAATGTTTTTGACTAAAAATGCTTCCATGTCTCCTTTAGCAAACACTTCTGTCCATGGTTGCAACATTAATCTAGCGGCTCTATCTGATGGATGCCAACCTCCTAATGCAGATCCGAGTTTTCTACGTATTATTGGATAAATCAAAGTATCTAAACGATTTCCTTGAATAATATAAAAACAGTTATTATTACAATGTAATTCATTTGTATAATCAAATATACGAAAATATAAAAAATAAATTTAAGTATGTGTGTATATATATATATATATATTTATGTAATAATGGCAACCAAGGATGAATCCATGTATGATGAATAGGTACAGTATCAGTAAGAAGATTCCATTCTTCAACTTCTAATGTTAATTTTGGTAATACTAGTAAATCTAATATATTTTCTAAAATTCAATTGGGTAATAATGGTATCCAGTATTCTATTAATTCAATTAAAGGCTCAGGCTGTCTACAAGTCCACTGTCTAATTTATAAATAAAAAATATTAGAAAGCACAAATACATTTAAAAAACTATAGATTTTTACAGATGTGTATCATAATAAAATGTGAATATTTTCTTACATCCTTTTTTTGATTTACTTTAAATTATTATACATATATCTTAGTATTATAGAAATTACTTACTGTATGGCTCCTCTAACTGATGGCATCCATGCATTCCATACTAGTTGATCATATGACTGCATAGTCCGTGTCTATAATGTTGTACTAGTTCCATTCTCTAAGATATCCTTCCATTGTTCAAATAATTTAATTGGTTGTTTTGGTTGCATTGATGGATTCCAATTGAGCAAACAATCCTTTATTTTCGGTGCCACAAAACTGCTAGCTAATTCACCAAGTTCGTACATTTTGTATTCTTCATAATAATTGTTTTGTAAATTTTTGAAAGCCTCTGCAATTTCTTACAACGACAATTAGTTTGTTTCATTCATTAATTTATCTACAATTATAAGCACATTTTCCAAAGTATCAATAAGTTGACTATGTTGCTCCACGACTTTGGATAAATTCTTTTTTTCTGCGTCTAAAACAATTATTCTATCATTTAAATGTCTCGTTCATCGATCATTTTGAACAATATCTTGCTCGCACATATCTACAAGTAAATTTAAATTATGCTGCAGTTCAGGCAGGGCAAAGTTCACTTTAGATTTCTTATCAGACGTAATTACAATCTCATCAGGACACTGCTGACCACTAGCTATTGCATAATATCCACTAAGAATTCTTTGTCCTAGTCATATCGATAACTTTAACTCTACTCATATCGCTTGACACTGGAAGTTTCTTATTAGGTTTCAGTTTCCCATCTTCCAAAACTTGATTTACACTTCTATAACAATATCTGACTTTTTTCTTATTGCTATCACCCTTTCGCCATTGAGATACTTTAGATTTGGATTCTTTTATTTCCTCTCCATCATCGTCTTTCTTTTTCTCAAGAATCTTTGGTATTTTTTCTGGACCATATGCACCTATTGCACCTCTTCCTTTTCTGAGATGTGCTTCTACTGGTGCGCTTATTCCTTGTAATTGTTTACCTAAGTCCTTACCAGGTTCAAATCCCATCTCTCTCTAAATAAAAAATGTTTTTTATTAATTTACTACTTTTTTTATCTCTTACTCTGATTTATAATAAACAAATAACAGACATTATTTGTAAAATACCTGTAGCAATAATTTAGCAACCATGCCCTTTGTGTGCACTTCCCAACTA
>NW_017257274.1:3627-76545 GCF_001594055.1 Mycetomoellerius zeteki
TAAATTTTGCACTTTTTGAATGTGGTAGGGATAGCGATTATCTCCTTTTACAGTTCGCCAAATTGTTTGTGGTGACACTCCCAATACAGCCGACGCATTCCGAACGCTGGTCTCAGGATGATTGTCAAAATGTTGTAAAATACGATTCCCTGCCTGCAAATCTCTTCGTAACGCTGCTTGAAATCGGTTGTTTTCTTGTCGAATTGAAAATGATCCAGTCTCTCGCAATCTATTAAATGTCAACATAAACACTCTTCGGTTTGGCACTCTTCTGTTTGGAAATCGTCGTGCATATTCTCGCACCGCCTTTAAAGCATTACCGTTGCAGAAACCGTATACAAAAACCATATCAGCATATTCACTATTAGAATACGTACGCGGCATATTGCAAAAGACAAAATTCATCTACTGTTAAAGGCTTTCAAAGAGCGACTGACAAATTCATAACAGAAAGTGGAAAATGTAATCAAATATGTCGGTGCTAGATATGGCAAGAAATGTAAACATTTTTTTTCGATTTCTCTGAAACGGAGCAAAAACGAGCATATGTCTATAGGACTTTTTTTCTTAGTTTTTTACTCCTCTACACGCTCCCGAAGTTTTGCCATTTAATTTGGAAACACCCTGTATACATATGTATATGTATAAGTTTACCTTAATAAAGATCAAGGAAGAAAAAAAAACATTTATATTATAAAATAGTTATGTTTAAATTTCTTACCTCGAGCTACTGTGCTTTGTTTGAGAATCCCGCGTCTCTTCTTCATCTTCTTCATCATCTTTAGCTTCCTTTTCTTTTGGTTGTCCTGCTTGTTGGATACCAGCGAAGAAATTAACTGGGGCTGTATAATTCTTAGGACCCTTGTTTGATTCCTTCGATTCTGTATCTCAATTTAGTGTAAAAATAACATTATTTGTAAAGGTCATCATACCTAGCATTTGTTGTTTCTTCGACAGTTTGCGTCGGGGACAAGCAAAGTTAAATTCATTATCCAAATCATAATCAGTAACTTCAAAGCTTTCCACTTCGTCTGCAGACATTTTGCCGTATTATTTCATTAATTGCAATATTGTGTAAAAAAATTTCGTAACAATATAACCTTAAATTACAGTTTACCAAAATTCGAGCCAAAATTTTTATTCACTCAAAAATATTGATACGTATTGATATATCACTGATTGCAGTTAGAAAATATATAATTTGTGGAAATGACGCACAACATTTACTTGTGGTTGATAATTATGTGTTTTTATCGATATATATGAAGAAAGCACGAAGTCCGAGCATTCTGAGCAAGTCGGAATAAACCTGACAACAGAAAGATATAAAATAAATTGGATATTACGTTACAATTAAATAGATAATAAAAAAATTTAATTATACATCCGTAGAAATGTATGAAAATTATTAAAAGTACATATTCGGACGGAAAGGTTAGGCGAGGATAAGTGAGGAGATTGTTGGAAGTTACCTTAACTTTTTGTTAACGTGCGCTCCTGTTAGTCCGGATTTTTTTTTCCGAGATTCCGAAATGCCGAGAAATCCGATTCTTCGCTTACCTCCTCGCTACCATGCGCTCCTGTTACTCCGGATTTATTTTCCGAGATTTTCGAGGTGTCGAGAAATTCGATTTCTTCGCTTACCTCCTCGCTATCTTGCGCTCCTGTTACTCCGGATTTATTTTCCGAGATTTCGAAATGCCGAGAAACCCGATTCCTCGCCTTACCTCCTCGCTATCTTGCGCTCCTGTTACTCCGAATTTATTTTCCGAGATTTCGAAATGCCGAGAAATCCGATTCTTCGCTTACCTCCTCGCTATCTTGCGCTCCTGTTACTCCGAATTTATTTTCCGAGATTTCGAAATGCCGAGAAATCCGATTCTTCGCTTACCTCCTCGCTATCTTGCGCTCCTGTTACTCCGAATTTATTTTCCGAGATTTCGAAATGCCGAGAAATCCGATTCTTCGCTTACCTCCTCGCTATCTTGCGCTCCTGTTACTCCGAATTTATTTTCCGAGATTTCGAAATGCCGAGAAATCCGATTCTTCGCTTACCTCCTCGCTATCTTGCGCTCCTGTTACTCCGAATTTATTTTCCGAGATTTCGAAATGCCGAGAAACCCGATTCCTCGCCTTACCTCCTCGCTGTCATGCGCTCCTGTTACTCCGGACTTAATACTCGAGATTTTCGGGGCGTCAACAAACCCGATTCTTTGCCTTACTTTCTCGCTATCTTACGCTCCTGTTACTCCGAATTTATTTTCCGAGATTTTCAACCTGGAGAAACGTGACTCTCGTCTATCTTACCTCATCATCCGAATTTGTTTTATTTATCTTTATAATTTTTCAATCATTCATACACAAGTTTCCACTTTTGTTTAATTATTATTTCAAATAAAAGTATTCAATATATTTAATTATTTAAATAATTATTGATTATATAGTTATGTTAAAAATTCAAATAACTTATATGAGTTATGGTATCATATTACAGCGCATTGAGATGTTGAATGATAACGATTTGAAATCGCTTTCGGCGGCAAGCCGAATACATGCATATGTACTACTGAAGCAGTTTTTTATGGGTTTATGGAAGGGCATACATACTTGGCGCCTTTTTTTTACCTTTTTTTAAAAAGGTAACTTTGTTGAGATCTATTAAACGTTAAATTAAACAATAACTACATAGACTAAGACAAGATTTAAAAAATTCTTAATTTTAGATATTCGTAGTGGGACGTAGAGTGATGTTATTTGAGGGGGAGCAAGATTTCTAAGTTTTTCATACAAACAACGCCGCTTGATGTCTCACTACGAAAACCTACTATGACAAACTAATAATTTTTAAAGTCTTATCTCAATCTATGTAAATTTTCGTAAAAGTTTTTCCGTAAGGGAAGATTACATTCTTAAAAAAATTACATTCTTAAAAAAGTTAAATTAAAATTATTTTAAATTTAATAACTTTAACAATGAGAAATTAACGTATAATTGTCAATTTAATCAAAAAAATTAAAATATTGAAAAAAATATAAAATATTTTTTTTTTATACTACTCACAGATACTAAATCGTGTTTTATCTTTCACATTCTCTATACATTCTTAGATTTATCGATTTAATACATTTCTGATGAAAAAACAGTGATTACAGTGAGGTACAATTTATCTTCAGAGCAGCCAAAGCAGCTCTACAATTACCTCCGGGTCACAGTATAAGTATAACCAGTAGCGGCACTATTAATAGGATCTTGTCGGTGTCAATGGTCTTATTGATCCTTTTAATTCGATGTCTCGAAAATAGCGCGCTCTACGATACTTTGCGCTGCTGTGCACTACCAGCGTAAATATTTTCGGTATTATAGATTACTGGTTACGTGAAAGAGTGAAAAATTTACTAATAATATAATTAATTGTATTAATAATTTATATTATATATGTGATAATGAGTGAAAAACGTGAACACGAAGGCAGTGATACGGAAGACGGCTGGATTGGACCGTTACCTTCAGAAGCGGCTCCACAAAAGAAGCAACGAGGTTAACTAACCTAACCAATACTGCTTTCATTAATTTTCTCTTAATAAATGCTAAGTGAAATTCTGTATATCTGTTACAGTTATTTCGCATCTTATTTTCATGTCGAATATATGACGTAATTATTTTCTAATAATTTAATACGAATAAAAGTGAAAAATATAAAGCTTCTCTATTCCACAGAGAAAATTTTAATTTTTCTGTTGTCTCTCTCTTCTCTTCTCTCTGAGATCTTTATTCTTGATATTTCTTGAGATACAATGATTATGTTTTACTTTAAAAAATTATATGTATCATTTGAAATTTTATTTCTTTTAATTTTACAGTCTTGGAGTATGAACAAGTTTACATAGATAATTTGCCATGCTGCGAATGTTATGAAAAATCTTATATGCATAGAGATGTCATTACTCATATTTTAGTAACAAAGTTAGTATCATAATAATAATTACAATAATGTGTAGCAATTATTTTTCTCAAAATCTTTTTTATATTTATTGATACAGGTCAAATTTCGTGATAACCGCTAGCTGTGATGGACATGTAAAATTTTGGAAGAAGCAGGAAGAATTAATAGAATTCGTAAAACACTTTCGAGCTCACTTAATGACGATACAATCAATGTCTGCTAGCTGCAATGGTGTTCACGTATGTTCAGTCAGCATAGATAAAACTATGAAAATATTCGACGTTATTAATTTTGGTAAGTATTAAAGTTTACATATAACTCTCTTTTCAGACGTAGAGGACATATTTAATTTATTTTGTCATGTATGCTATTTAAGATATGATAAACATGATAAAATTGGACTTTGTGCCACTTTGCACTGAATGGGTTTACTCAGCTGGCGATGCTATAGCTGCTGTGGCAGTGTCTTCACAAGAATCAAATAAAATATATATTTACGATGGTCAGGGATCAAGTATGCCTTTACACGTGTTTGAAAAACTGCATACTAAACTAGTGATCATAATGAAAGTAAGTTAGGCTATAATAAAAAATCAATATCAATGTTAAAATAAGAAAGAATAATGCTCCTTTCTTTTACAGTATAATCCTGTATATGAAACGTGCATTTCCGTTGATAAAGCTGGAATATTAGAGTACTGGACAGGTCCAAAAATGGAGTACAAATTTCCCAAGTGTATATCGTTTGAATCAAAATTGGACACTGACCTGTTTGAGTTCGCCAAAAATAAGACTTATCCGTGCGGTTTAGCGATATCGCCTGATGGTAAACGGTTTGCGTCCCTCAGTGGAGATAGAAAAGTTAGGATCTTTAATTTCCGGACGGGCAAATTATACAGAATATTTGACGAAACTCTGCAGAGATTTAGCGAATTACAGCAAACTGTACAGCAACTTCCAAACATGGAATTTGGACGTAGGTGAGATGTTTGCATTTTGTGTGATCAAAGTTAAATTGATTTCAATTTTTCAATAACTATTACTTTAATTTCTATTATTATCATAGAATGGCAGTCGAGAGAGAACTGGATAAAACCGAAACAAATTTAGGAAATATTATTTTTGATGAGTCTGGTTACATTATTCTGTATCCTACTATGTTGGGTGTCAAAATGGTGAATCTTTACACAAATCGTTGTATTAAAATCATGGGAAAGCCAGAGAACATACGACCAATGCGGCTAGCATTATTCCAGGTATTCAATAAAAATCTTAATCATTAAAGCGCTAGTCATGAAGCAACAGACATAATAAATGTATAATTCAATATAGGGAAAAGCGAGGAAGACTACTGCCGCATTAACCGTCGAGATGGAGGCTTCCGAGAATCCTACAATGGAAATGAATCGGCCAGATCCCACATTGTTTTGCACGGCTCACAAAAAAAATCGATTCTATATGTTCACGAGACGAGAGCCGGAGGACACAAAGAGTCAGGAATGCGATCGCGACGTATTTAACGAGAAACCTTCTAAGGAGGACATTATATCTTCCACGGAGGCCACAAACATGCAAAAGATATACGACACGGCGATAATCCATACGGCGCTCGGCGATATTCACTTGAATCTCTTCGGCAAGGATGTTCCCAAGACGGTGGAGAATTTCTGCGTTCATGCAAAGAATGGTTACTTCAATGGTCACATATTTCATAGAGTTATCAAGGGTTTCATGATACAAACAGGTGATCCAACTGGGACTGGTACCGGCGGTGAGAGCATATGGGGAGGTGAATTCGAGGATGAATTCAAGCCAAACTTGAAGCACGACAGACCATATACTCTGAGTATGGCAAATGCAGGGCCAAATACGAACGGTAGCCAGTTTTTTATTACATTGACACCGACAGTGAGTACAAATTTTTTGAACAAAGTTTCTCAGAAATTGGTTATACTTATATGTTCTTCGGATTTTACTTAATATAAATATTTCGTTCGTTTTTTAGCCCTGGTTAGATAATAAGCATACCGTATTCGGCCGAGTTCACAAAGGAATGGAAGTTGTTCAGAATATCAGCCAGGTAAAAACAAATCCTAAAACTGATAAGCCTTACGACGACATACGAATAGTTAGCGTGACTGTTAAATAATTTTATAAAATAAAAATCGAAAAACATTAGTATAAAATCAATACAGTTCCTTTATTGATCCAATACAGTTCCTTTCTCAATAATTTCATGATCTGCATACTGATGATGTCCATTTATTTTTGCGCCATTTGATATAATAATCCTCTGGTGAAGTTATATGCTCCCGTGGCACAAGTGAATAAATTGACGCTGAACAAATTATAATTCTTTGGTATAATGACCAGTGAGTATCTAGAATTGTGCAAATTCAAATGAATCAGATCAATTAATTTTCTATAATAAATTATAAAATCTCAAATAAAAGATATTTATATACCTAGACCAAATAGCACCTGTAATCATAAGACTCGCGGTTTGGCTGAGAGAAATCGTATCTACGGGTCGATTAATATCTCCTATGCCCGCTATAACAAGGCCCCATTTAAATGTTGGCGCCCAGAAGAATACAGTTGTCGGACCTAACAAATTGATTTTTTTTCTCGAAACATTTTCGATAAATTTAGGCGCAATCTCCTCAGAGAAAATTTAATTGAACAGACCATACCTGCAGGATGCAAAAATGCGGCGCGAAATTTCTCGGGTAAGACCGAAGCGATCTTCAACATTAATCTTCTATAAGCACTGGATGATGCCATAATTTCTTCCGTGTAAAATTATTCTGCCAAAAATTGAATAAATATATTTTATATAATTTAAAAATTACATGAAATCTTCATGATATAGCGTGTAAAAAAGGATGTAAATAACAGCTATAATATTCACACATATATCATACTATTTCGGTAATGACTTCATTCAGTATTAATATACGTTGAGTACCAAATATTTTAATCATCCATGCATCATTGTGTTTATAAGTTGTAATTATTTGTGAAGCTTAAGGACCGCCAGCTAACATTCAATTAATGTGCAAATCACTTTCTTAATTTTTAATTTTTGAAATAGTTTGCGAGATATTTTACACACATTCCACATTCTTATTATATTATAATCATAATAACCTATTTTGTAAATAAGAATTCATAAAGAAGCAACAATGAAAGAATTTGAAAAGAAAAAGAAAGACAGCAGTGGAATAAACATATGGTTAATATTTTATTATTTATTTATTATTTTCGTATGTAGAATTAATTGCATAATTCTCGCAACAATTATATAGCCCACTACGTTACAGTATCAGTATCAGTATACATAATTTTTTTGTATTAAACTGCAATTTCATGTCGACAAAATTATCTGTCACAAAGATTTGGCCTGCAATGTAATTAAAAACGAAGTATAATTACAATTAAATTTAAATAAATTTTAAAAATAACATTGGGGTAAAACAGAGATAAAATAAAATGTCGATAAAAATAAAAGATAAATCTTGCGAGAAGAAATCAGGACCGTGCTGGAACGATATGGAAGAGCTAAAATATCTGATATGTGCTATTGACAGTTGGTACGTGCAATTTAATTTAGGAAATTTCAATGAATTTCAACGATCAAAATTATCGCGTGTAGAAGAAAAACAATTAACGTTTAGTTTCTGGTAATTATTAACTGTTCTAGTTTCAAAGTATGATAACATTTATAGCAAATGCCCAAGTATTCCATCGCCGCCATCGCGCAGCATAATTTTGCCCCCGAGAGTTGAAGAAATTCCTTGCAAAAGTCCACCCCGGAGGCCACCTTGCATTCCACCACCTCGATGTTGTCCGATAATACCTGGACCTTGTTGCCCCCGATTTTTGTCACTTCCGATACCGTACTGCAATCCTTACCATCCTTGCACTCCATTACCGTGTTATTTAAGCAAATAGAAGGATCAAGGAATTTAAGAAAATAAAAAAAACGTATAAAATTAACCCATTGATTGCCACGTCTTTTATATATGAGTGACATCCAATTTCATGAAAAACTCCCAGAAAGCCAAACACATTTTTTTTTTCATAATTTATTTCCTTTTTGCCGTAAAACATTTCAGATTTAAATATTAATAAAATCTGTAATATTTTTGACATAAAAAAGTAAATTATGGAAAAAAACATTTAACTTCCTGGAAATATTTCATAAGATTATATTTATGAGAGATATGCCATCAGTGTGTTAATATATCGTATATTTATTTTAGCTTATGCACTATTTGTCATTTTGAAATAAACAACGACGAGTATAAAGATCAAAAAGGAAACCCTTTCATGGCTGACATAAAGGAAGGAAATTTATTACAAATCCATATAAAACATTCATATTTTGCTTGATTTTAACGAAAAATCTGTACATGTATGATCGACAGAATCTAATCAAAATATCGGATATCTTTTTCTCTTTTTGGAAAAACAAGATCAACGCAACCCTACAACAGTGGTCCATTTCGATATCATATAGTCTGTTTTCTGTTCCTGCATTAAACTATACTAGAAAGTAGAACTCACTTTCTCGTTTTCAACAAATATCAAACATACCTATCTCACTTTAATTTCCAAAAGTGTATACTAGTTTAGTCGCAGAAAACAGACCTATAGAATAATATCGATAGTCGCATATTTCACAGGGTTGCATGATATGTTCCAAATAAAAACGTCACCGTTCTTATAAGCAATATCGACTACATTTACACGGCACCCTTAATAAAATTTAATAACATCCGTAGTTATGAAACTGGCCAATCACAGTCGTTCCATTCTTCCGAGGAACAGCTATGATTGGCCAATTTCATAACTACGAATGTTATTAAACCCGATTAAGCGTGCCGTGTAACAGAGGTCAATGATGAATAAACACCAATATGATACAGACAGAATCATATTCGTACCTCACGCGCATCTATATAGCTTAAATATCGATAGCAAATAACCGAGGCTACTTTGCCTACGAAATTACTTCGCTTGGTCGATTGTGTGTTTATTTTGTTCCCACCAACACAACAGGAATACCATTCATATTTCTATATTATTCGAAGATTCCGATGTTGGCAAATGTATCTTTTGTATTGATTACATTTTAACACATATACGCTCTCCTTTAAGTTCAGACAATTATTCGCGATCAAAGGATTCATTCATCGCATATTTCAGCGAAACCATTTCTTTTTGTTCAGAAAAGTGCTGTTACGAATTCCCGTATGTCTCGATTCTTTTGATCAAACGATTTTCATCTGCTGCTGGAGTTGTATCTTTGATCAATAAGGGGGAATACCACTCTTGAGACCTAAAAATGATATCTAATTTTGGCAATTTTTTGTAGTAAACTAAATAAAGTCAATCAAAAATCGTTTTTAAGGGCTTTACTATATGAACTTTCTTGAGAGTAGAACTTGAGAGTACAAAAAAATTTTTTTTTTAATTTTTATCACAAAATGGCGGTGCTATATCAGCAGCATCGAATCTCTTTTCTTGGCGAGTGAATATGCGGTGTACACGGAATGTTCTACACATTTTGACGTGGAACAAAAATCTAAAAATTTTTATTATCTACATACTTAAAGCTAGAGAAGTATGTAAGATTATTTCAAAATATTTATTTTTGTAAAAATGATAAATGTTTGAAAAAAAAACATTTTCGACCAAAAAAATTTCATCTTTAAATGTTAATATCTAACAAACAAAGTTTTCAATATATCGCAAAAATCCTACATATATACTTCTCTAGATTAAATATCTGAGAGTAATCTGTGCAAATTTCAAATGAATCGAATAAGAATTGTAAAAGTTATCACCGGCTTGTGAACCTCGTTTTGAGAAAAACGCGTTTAAAGTTTTCAGAACTGATTTTTTGCTTATAAAATTATAAATCGGAATTGTACCTTTAGTCTGCAATGCCTGCGCCATACACTTTACAAGTGGCCAATATCTATCTGCCAAAAATTGGCTTTAACGGGATTATACAGTTGAGATACCATACCGACTTAAAACTGAAATATTATTCTTAACAATGAACTATAAATTTAAGTAAAAAAATTTCGATTTTTTTCAAACCTCAAGATGTATTCCCCTTAAAGTATCGTGAATTTTTACTGCAGGAGATAGTTAAAATATCAATTAAACACAAATTGGTGTTTTTTCGGCGCGGAGGTAGCAAAGCGATTGACTTTCCCGTTACCAGCTGATATTATTAAGTAATAATTATTATTATCATTACTACTAACATGCTGCCTTATAAACATTCATAATCTACATTATTGACTACATTGTTGGCTTATTTATAATTCAGAGAAATAATGAGCTTACAGTAATATTTCAAGCAGATCGTTAGCACACATACATAACACAAATATGACGCGAAACATTAGATCTTTGCAGAATTTTCTTTCTGAGATGCCAAAACTAATTTTACGCCTCGAAGCCACATTATCGTAAATTACATTCGTCTGTTTGCGTGAGCTTACATATCAGATGCAGAATATTAGATTTGCATCTCATAAATGTAATTGTTTATCACATGTCCCGTTTCGTTATCGATGACTTTATTTCCGATATTACATCGCGCTGAGCTCTTATCCTATTCAGCGGCCTCGTGATAAATCACAATATATTCGCTATGATGGGTCACAATAAGACTTATTCGAAACGGAATATGTAATAACAGTCATTCTTTATATGCGCGGCGCGAATAGAAATGCGACGCAACGTCGTAGCTCTCTCATAAAATTGTAACTTATATGCGTATGCATACGAGTACATACGTATGTGCGTGTTTTTCGCTTTAAGAGGCTTTACTAGACTGCTTGGTGAGAAAAATGCATTTTGAGGATAGGTGGAATTAAAAATACAATATTTCGACATTAAAAATTTACGTATTTGAGATTGTATGTATTTATTTACACAATCTCATCTAAAAGACTGCAAAGTCAGAAAATTTTCCATTTTTTATCTTTCATATAAAATATTTACTGCCGTGCGAAACTGCGTCTTACAAAAGATTATGCTCGTGTAACTCCCAGATATTTAATCTGAAGCACAAAACCCAAATATCTTTTATACTATCTATCGAGACGTGGCACATTTTAACGTTTTGGCATTTCAATGAAATTATGACCTTTCTTTAAAACTAATTCTTCTTTTCAAAAGGTCATAATATTTATGGAAAACTAAAATCATAGATTTAAAAAAATATCGCATTTAACAAAATATTTGAATTTTGTAACAATTCTATAGTTATTCTATTTACAGTTTAAAATACAGAGTTTCGCATCAATAAATGTTATATTTATAAAACATTTTAAGAAATGTCATATCTAACAAAATATTTGGATTTTGTAACAAATAAATCCCAGAGTTATTCTATCTAGACAGTTTAAAATACAGATTTTCACAGCAATAAACATTATATATTTGCAGAAAAGATATAAGCAAATCGATTTGTTGTTATTTTATAGTTTTCCAAAAAATTATATAAATAAATACATTTTTAACGTTAAAATATACTTTATATTCCGTCCTTCAAAGAAAAGGAAAAATTCATAAAAAATTACGTTTTTTCACCGCACAGTTAACCTTTATCAAATCCTTATCCATTTGATTTTTTGAAAAGAGAAACGTGCCTCATTTAATTAACTTTTCAGGTTTTCCGATATTGCTGAATGTAAAAAATGAGATTAACCAAAAAAATTTGAAATGAATATAATATGACGAATGTAAAAAAATAAAATTTTTATTATAAAAATTTTTATTATAAAAGTTTGTATCGGGATGTTTTTGAAGTCAAAATTTAATTCGTAAAACAAATATATATCATGTTGATAAAAATTATGTAGTAAAACCCAAAAATTTTCAAATTAATCTGTATCCGCAAGTACTATCTGACATCATCATTAGATTCTTCCGTCATTAAGATACAATAAGAGAGTCTCATTTATACCTTTTATATATATATATATATAATAAACATCATCAGAAATTTATATTCTCAGAATCATATTTGAGTGAAGATAACACTGTACATCGTGTATCAAACCACTCAAACCTTTCACAGTTGAATTCCAAAACTTTACTACGAAAATAATTTTTTATATCTTGTAACATTTACTACAATATTTTTTTTATTAAAATTTGAATAATTCCTTTTAAATTGAGCCTTATTGACTCAACGTTCACCAGAGATATCATTTTTTTTAACTGGGACATGCACTAGAAAAGAATTATACTCATTCGGATCCATCTCTCTTGAATTATGTGCCAACTAGAGCGGCAAAATTGCGTTGCATTTCGACGAAAAAGCTTCTGGTCGAAAAGAACGACCGATCCTTTATTTTCCTACGCACGAATACAAAAGCCCCGAGGTCTATATAGTTTCATTCGTGCGCTACTTGCAACATCGTTACGTGTTATAGACACGAATTTCTTTGAATTCCAATTTCGCGTCAGGCATTCTGAGAATCCGTTCGATATTCTTCACGCTTCGCGTTACCAATTTGCTGCGTAGCCACCTCTGTCAGATACGTTTTCTCGCCTACGTCGCACGATCCTCACATATTCGCACAGGTAGTACACGTATTCGCGGACCGAAGAGCGACATACGCGGACGATCGATATCTGATGAAATCACTTTTCTGTCTTCGCCGTATACGGAGTGCTGTGCAAAAGGAACGTTAGAGAACGAAGAGGTTCTCGCAGCTCTTGGTTTTCCTCTTGAAGCCGAGCAGGTGCTTCAGGATCCGCCTGCGGTGTTTGCTACGACGGCGCCTAGTCGCCTGATCCCGGCTGCGCTGCGGATTCAGCTTGATCTGTGCCAGAATACCGACCAAGAGCTCGTCTACGTGATGAGCCAGACCCGAGGACGTCTCGATAAATTTGCAACCGCAACTGTTCGCCAAACGGCGGCCAACTGTCGGCAGCAATAGTGGACTCAAATGTCATACGAGTAATTAAAATTTTAAACTTTAAACAATTTCCAAAATTTAGGATAAAATAATTTTACATACTGTGTATTTTATAATAATATATTGTATATATATATAGATCCACTGTAAAATGTATATTTTCTGTGCATTTTGATTCCTCAAAATATTTTTCATATTTATAGGTCTATTTTAAACGATTTATGTCAATTTGTGTCAGTATTCTCAATAAAATTTTACAATTTTATATGCAGTGTAATATCAAAAGCGTTTCAAAAATCATAATACATATTTAATACATACGAAATATCTATTAAATTAAAATTTTAATACATATAAATATTTTAATACATGTAAAATATGTATTAAAATGCTCACATTAAATTTGTGTCGTATACATTTTTAATAATACTCTGATGTGAATACTAAAATTATCTAAAGCAGACTTTCCAAATCCTTCTGTTATATCCTCTTCTATTAAATTATATTTTTTATTCTATCATCTCCGTGATAAATTTTTTGTTTTTATAAAGAAATGAACATTAAAATTATGTAAGTTTGGATGTATAATTTTATTTATGACAGGACTTTTATTGAACCGAGTCTGAAAACTCTTGGTCTTTATTAATTCCGTTATGATTTGCGTTATGTGACTGTATTATAAGAAAATTCATGCGAAATCCATGTACTCACCCATCGATGGGACTTCCCGTTTCCTCTCGAGATCCACTTTATTACCGACCAGGATGACACCATGACTCACCATGTAATCGCTTTTCCACAAATAGAGCAGCGTTTCCTCCGCCACTTTTAAGCTTCTTCTATCCACCACCGAGTACACCACCACGTACACATCCGGATTATAAGTTGAACAAAAAGTCTCGACCTCGAAAAGATGAAAGTGAGGAAAAAAAATGAGAAAACTCGTGGAGAAACATCAATTAACGAACGAACGATTCGGTTTTCATTTCTCCACCGAACAATAAATTTTATTCGTTTATATAATGCAACGCAATATCGCAATAAATGGAAACCGAAGAGAGAATATTGTGATTTTTAAAGGGGCATCATTTATTTTTCAATAGCTTGCATACCTACGTTTTATTTTTTAAAAACTTTTTATGGTCCTGCAGTTCACCGCAAAATGTGTCCTCGTTTTTTTTACGTACATCTATGTATAGCTAATTACGATCACCTTTATTAAAACATCTGCAAGAACCTTCTTTCGGTCTATCTTGATAAATCCGAAGAAATAATTCACTTGACTCCCCTTACTGACTTAATATTCCTTGACCTTTTCGAATCTGTTAATCTTCTTTAATTGATAAAGTAACACCTACGTTTCTCAGTTTCTTCCCTTATCTACGCACATCATCGTTTTATATAAGACGATTTATATTGGGGCGTATATCCCGAGAGTTTACGCCAACATCTAATCGGCAATAATAAACTCGATAAAAGCGACATCGCGTGTTGTAATTCTATTTACGAAAGCGGCGAATGAATGCCTTCCGGTATCCGACAGTTATTCATTTAACGCAATTTCTCAGGTAATTGACCTCTCGATGCATCACTTCGGTACTCGGACATCGTGTTATTTTTATTACTTACGATAAAACATCGCATTTTACTCACTGACATCTCCGCAGCGGGGTGATCAATGATTTCTAATTCCGTTTCCTGGCCGTCGAGCATCACGGATACGTTCTTCTGTCCGTACTCGTCGTCTGAAAAACGCAGCGGAATTGACATTTGCAATAACGTCCGGCTATCAATCAGACTGGCGTTAGTATTTTCACATATGCATGCAAACACGCGTAATTAAAAGCAAAAACTAATGATTAATGCTTCGCAAAAAGCAGCGGTTGGGTCGAAAGATAACACACGTTCTCAAAGTATATTTTATTCTTTTTCTTTCGCAGCTGGAAATGGCTGGAAACGAGAATCCCTCATTAAAAGTATGTGCACGGATGTGTTTATTCAAAGGAAGAAATCTAATTACGTCCGAACAATGGTGAGAAAATTTTATAAAATTGTCATTGATCGTTCTCTTACGAGGGACCATTATGATCTAGGTTGAACTCTCATATCATCAAAGTGGACCACCGAGAAGAGAGGAATATATGTTGCCTCTTTCGTATACAGAAATACCGATAATACTCTCTCTCTCTCTCTCTCTCTCTCTCTCTCTCTCCCCCTCCCTCCCCCTCTTCCTCTCTCAGCAAGGTACTTGGCGCAAAATCGATACATCAGGGACTCTTTGAAGGTACTCGCGATGAGTACCAGTTCGCAACCGTGTGCGATTTCAATAAAATCGGCCACGAGGGAGTGACCTCGATGGCGAAAACACAGCGGAAAATACCGTACATACTTTTGTATTACGTACATGTTATATTCGGCGGAAGAACAAAGGAAAAGCAGAGAAAACAAAGACGAGTAAAGTATCTTTCTTTTCGGGTCAATAGCGTGTTGTCTTAACGTCATTTTCGCTCAAGTATCTGCTGTATTATTATAAATAGATGAACAGGGATCTCACCTCTATGTGCAGCGGTATTCGATACCAATGTTAAATTGGTTACCGGAAAGATTTGATTGATGCAAAATATTCTGGTGTTTACCCTAAGCGAAATGTAGGGGAAAGTGGGGTAATTGTGCGCGTCCTGGTTTGGTACTTTTCCAACAGATGAAGACATCACCATGGTGTAACACACCATTTGTACGCAGGAGGTCGTCCTCTTAAGATATAATTACAAAAGATACCTCGTAAATACGTTGGTAACTAGAGAAATATAAAAAAGTGAAATCATATCTTTTCTTGTTATTTTAGCGTTCAGAAAATAAGGTGGTATATATGTTATTAAAGTACGTCATTACGTGCGTCTTTTGAGCTGTAATTTATTAAGTTTTAGGAAGTGTTGAAGTAATCGTATTTCATATCGAGTCAGGTCGCGGCAGACAACTGTGCGTTTTGAAATACGTACAATTACTCATCTTCCATATACTATATAACTAGCACTAATTTTTTCGTTTCTTCTTTGCCTTATTTTATTTTGCCATTTTATTTTGTCAAAGTCTATGTGCATCATTATTATATTAGTTTTGTATTTTTGTGCTTAATATATAATATATTTAAAATATATTTAATATATATTTATATTCCAATATAATAGATATATTTTCTGATTTCTTTGTTCAACATCCATAATTCATTCATTTCTTACGACTTTTGCTTTACTCAACGTATGCGCACAATTACCCGATGCACGAGAAATTTTTTCGCTTTTCCGTTTTTTCCTTTTTGCCAAATCTTATTGAATAAAAATCTATTCAATGTGAGGATACATAATGATAGAAGAATGTTTATAGTATCTATTTCCATATTTATATCGCTTTAAACTTAGGAAACCATTCCAAGACAATAAATTTCTCTTAGTTGCGTACAATTCACCCACTTTCCCCTAATAAAGGGAATTTCGTTATGTATTCCTCGCTCGAATAGTTGGGATAAGAGCGATCGCTATGGTGAAATACTCATCGCAAATATCTATTACAACGTAAAACGAGCGGTTTTAATTGCAAATAGCTTACAGCTTGTTAAAAGAGCGAGTGAACGCCGTTGAGTTTGTGGGACAAAAGCGTCAGTGCGTCACGAATAATTCATTACAAAAGAAAATTGCTTCCAAACGAATGGTTCGTGCGAATTAATTAGCCCGACTGGATTGTTAAATTACAGGTTATTACTATATTGTTATTTGTGTACACACATGTAATGAGAGAGTTGCTTGCAGTAGAATGTTTCCCGATTAAATTTTATTCTCGCACGCGTTGAATTACGCAACACTGATCGCGTTGATTTTGATTTGACTGCGCGAAAAGTACGTAGATGTTTCACAAAAGAGAGTATCTTGTCATTCGTTCCAGAGAACATAAAGAAATGTAATGGAGTTCGAGATGGGAATGAAAACCGCGAGCGTAAGAGGTTAACGAGACATAAGACGCAACTTGCATACGAAACTAATTTCGCCGACACTGTTCGCGAAAAATAATGAACGCTGTGCACATTCATGACACACAGGAGAATATATTACACTATAAATTACATAGAAAATATTTTTCTCTTTACAGAATTTTCTCATAAACCTAGAATATAACGATATTCATTAAAATATTCATTAAAACTGGCAATCAATTATGGGTACATTTTTATCATGTAAAAAATTAAAAAATTTTATTTATACATAAACTGTACTGTGTACATACATATAAAATAATGCATGTTTACGTTGTAGTCAATCAAAATTTTATTACGTCTCTAAAAATAATGATATTATAATATATACTGCGTAGTAAAAAAATATATATAAAAATAATTGTTCGCTCAGATTATAAAAGATTTATTTCTCACTCTGGATATTTTAAATAGCATGTTAAAATATTCAAACGATAATTGTAAAATATAAAACGTACTTAACATTTCTAAAACTTGTCAGAATTTTCCAAGATAACACAGAAACTTTGCCTCTTATTCTACAATCCGTTCCTTGTGCGAAATAATTTATCGGAGAAATACATAATCGAACAGTTAATTAATGTAATCAAAGCGCTTTAAGGGAAATACGTATTTCATGCAAATATATGTTATACCGCTAACATTTTATCCAGCGGATTAATTAATTCTGTTTAATGGAAGTGTGCGATATCGCGAACAATCCGGTACAGTTCGTGACAAGTGCTACATAATTAAATGCGAAATAGCTGTCGCGAGACGATCGTTTGCCGCGTGCAGAGTTCTAGAAGTGAAGTCCATCCGGGAGTGAACACCCTAAGGACGCCTCTTTCGAAAGCAGAAACAGAAACGATGATCAATTTCCTTCCGGTAAAAGCGACCCTCCGGCTGGACGTGCGATTGAAAGCAGCCGATCTGTTTCATCGCGAAAGAAACGTAATCGCCGTTTTTCTTGATATCCATAGGTTTTAATCATGCCAGTTATTGTCAGAGAGTGACGTTTCACAAAAGTAATCCAACACGGAAAAAAAAACTTGTTAAAACAATTGAAGACCTCGCTGATTCAGCAAATCTACAGCTGTAATATACAGTCAGTTTTCCATGTTAAAGTAGCAAAGTTGTACAGCTGAATACAATTACAATTAGCAATTATAGGGAGTCATACTTATCGTAATAGCATAGCAAATTTAATAACATAGCAAAGATAACTTTCTATGAAAATCGATCCAATATATAATTCAAAATTTTTAATAAAACATGCTAGTTAAGATACCTTTTTGCTGCTATAAGGAAACTTTGTTACATCAATTTAACTTTTCATTGTAGCTGCGTTAGCATATTATAAAGTTCTTACAGACATAATTTCTGTGATGAACCTTCAAATCTTCTTATTATAGATGTTGTTATAAATATAAATGTTGAACTAGCCAAGCTATATCCAGATAACACAAAGTCTAAAAGACATAAAAAGCCTTTAAGACGTCTTTAAAACGTCAAAGACGTCTTATATTTCGATTTTGGACACTTTGTGTTATTTGGATAGCTTTGTTGAATCATCCAATCTATTTTTTCCATAAACTACCGATGACGTCGCGATTATTCAGGATCGAATTAATTCTTTGAGGTGTCGAATTTAAATCGGATTAAAAAATAGATTGGAATTAAATCAGGAGGAGGGCAACGTAAAAGCAACTAAAAGCAACCATTTGCTTACCGAGAGAGGCGTCGTAAGCGCATATGTAGTCGCTCGTGGTAAATTGTGCAGTTAAAGCGGTTTTCCCGACTTCTGACGCCCCCAACATGCCGACTTTGTACGTCGTCACCCGCTCGCCGCCAGCTTCCTCTTCTGCCTCTATACCGGAGAGCTGCGAAGCCGAGCTGAGGAGAAAAAAAAGAGAAGCATAATTCGACGAATGAGATATTACGTTTGAATGAAGTACACGATTCATCATTACGGCAGGGCGATTAAAATGATTCTTTTTCGTTAAAGTAACAATGTCGACAATTTTCATTGATTATATGCAACTTATTTGATACGTCGAATGCTTTTCCTTCGTATGATTTTACTTTACGTGACGTAAATCGAGACCGTCGTAGGATGGTCCGTGATTTTGTTTGTTTCGGTTATTTTCTCAAGAAATAGTATGTAATTTAAAAACAAGACAGAAAAAGGCGACATATGACTTATTTAGAAAAAGTATGTTAAAAGCTCAACGTGATCTTTATCAAGCTTGTCGTGGTTGTTGCATAGCATCAAATAATCTTATTTTTTATGATTCTGCGGAAATGTTAACATAATGGTAATTTATCCTTTGAGGAAGATACGTTGAAACGATTACACGTCACTTTTATGAAAATTAAGCTTCTCTACAAATATTAATTTTACTCCATATTTAAAAATTTCAGAATAATTTTTCGTCGTTATTAGAGTATATTGCTGTTTTTTTCTTTCTTTATTTATATATTATATTCTATATAATATAATTACATATAACTATATTTAACATAATTATATGTAATTAGATAAATGTGTAATTCCGTATTTTTATATTGTATGTACACAGAAAGAATGGTATTGCTGAAGCATCTAAAAAATTAGCTAGATTTGAAAATAATTTTGAGGAACTACAAATAATTACATAGAACATTCCAGCTGGTTGTTTTAAAATTTTTAACAGCATTTTGCTCATGATGCTCGAGTTTCCTACATAATTGTTTTGACGGTCTAACAAAATTAATGTATAATTTTCTCTATCTAGCTAAATTTTGAGACATTTCAGCAAATTGCTCTTTCCGTATAAAAGTAGATTATATATATATAATTATAAATATATATATATAATTATAAATATATATATATAATTATATAATATATAATAAAATATTACGTATTCATTACTTTTATTTATTGTACATCTTGTAATGTATTGCAGGTCTTTTAAATTTTCATTAAAGAACCTTTTTCTGTCTCGCTTAAATTACATATTATTTCTTGAGAAAATAACAGGAACAAACAAAAACGATATCACGGACCATCCTACAACGGTCTCGATTTACGTCACGTAAAGTAAAATCATACGAAGAAAAAGCATTCGACGTATTTATCTTCGTTTTCTGTTTCAAATTAAACAAATATATGTTTGCTTTGATAACAACAAGTAAAACGACGTGGAAAGGAATAAACTTGTGAAATGTGAATCTATAACTCTTCGTGGCAAGACAAAAGCTACAAAACGCGAATATGCAGTAATGCAACGTATTCAGATATAATAACATTACAAAATCTCTATCCCTTCAGGTCTGCTTTTCAGAGAGAAGCATATAGAGGAAAATTTAATTTAAATTATGTTGTATGCACAGATTTATAGAAGTCTGTGGTTGTTATGTCGCCACGTGTGTTGCATCTTCAAACCACCTTCTTCAAGCCTTTCCGAGCTCCCCTTCGCTCGCTTCAGAGAAGCACTTTCCAGGATTACTCGTCATCGTCACGTCAATCCGAGACGATCTCTCTGAGGATTTAGCGGTGTTGAACACGTAGTTCAAAGAACGGAAAGAAAGAGGACGAGAGAGAAAAGAAACTCTAAATTCTAAATCGGCCTAAATACAGGTATAAAATGCCTTTAATCTCTTTTAAGAGAACAGTCGGAACGCGGACTCTCTTTACAGTCTTTACAGTCTACTCTGATTCTCCACCCACTCAGGATGCAGTCTACGCGCCGTGTAATTATCTGAAGGCAATTAAGGTACCTTAATTGAAGCTCTCGTGCTGTCGCGATTACCCTAAGTTCTGCATGGCACTCATACGGCAGTTGGCGAGTAATCGAATACCTTACTGATACCACGGGCGAGACGGAAATCAAGCGGAAAAACGTATCGAATCTGCTCGCGAGTACCAAGCAAGAGGATCAACTCGAATCTCCGAGATGATCATTCCAAATAGAAGTTACCGGCGATAAATTTAGAGTGGGCAAATATCAACTTGTCGTCAAAGCAAAATAATTTCCACAGGCAATTTCTGATTTACTGCACAATCCATATTTAGAGTTTATCCAAATCATACGAATTATTAATTGATATAATAATGACATTTTATTATTATCTCGTACTTTATTTGTTTGTTATGTTAACATGTAATTATTTTATTAATTAATAGAATATAAATTTATCAGACATAGTTATTTTATTCTGAAGATCTACAAATTTAATGACTATATAAAATACCTTGTAACATTATGTTAAAACAAATATAATGTTCGATTTAAAAAACTAAGGGAGACTTCTAAATTATCTTTAAAAAAAAGTGATGTAGGATTATAACTCTTACATGTCTCGTTTTAGAGTATTAATTTACATGTCTGTGTCCAAGTCACCCACGGCGGTTTTGACTGGTTCTGTAATTATCACAAATTTCAATGGGAAATATATTTTCTTTTTCTAATGAAATGCCACAATATCAAAATATCAAAACATAAAAAGGTTTTGATAATAATTGAAAAAATTATGCCAAAGAATAATAAAGAACAATTTGTAAAAAAATTGCAATAATCAGTTTTTTTTAAATCATATCTTTAAGATAAAAAAAGATACAAATAAAAATAAGTAGTATTTTAAAAAGGGGAAAATGTGAACTTTAAGAAAAAAAAATAGAAGAAATAAAAAGAAGAAAAATTATATTGATTCATTCCAAAAAGTAGAATTATTTGCACGAGTAAAATGGAGGCATTTTTATACATGCTTGGATTAATGATATCGGTGGTATGTCGGGTATTTTCTTCTTTAATGCAATGAAAATATTTTATATTAAATATATAATGATTTCGACATTATTTACTCACGATTTTATAATTCCGAGAAAATAGAGGGATTTCGCCAAAACGCTTCTCTCACAAAAATGCTTTTTTTGACAATGAATATATGTTTTAATTATAAGAAGACAGTACATATACTTGAATACAGCACTAATAAGCAGGCACTTATTAAAAACGAATTTTCACTTTCGGCAAAAATCTCTCGAATTTACATTTGACGGATCCAAGTCACCCAAGCTAAACTTTTATTGTATCGCAATTAGTATTAAGACAACAACGAAACAATTGCATCACGGCGATAGACAGAAAAAGATTCCAAGTTTTTTTACCCCCTCACTTCAACTCTGCAATATTAACCGTACAAAAATTGCGGCCGATTAAAATTTTCACCCGGATCCAAATGATCCACTCATGTAGTTGAGGGTTAAATAAGTTTATATCATTATGTATATACACATCAGAATAAAGAAATTTTTCTTTGAAGAAGTTTTCTATATTTCTAATAGTATTTCTACTAAGAAACAATTACGCACATATTTGCATATGAAACGGACATAGTACATAATTATTATAGATATATATACAATTATAATAATTAGACAATTATTATTATATTTAATTATTAAATAATTATCGCATACAATACATTTGCCACTTTTTACATTTTGTTACATTTTGTTTTACATTTTGTTTACATAAAGACTCTTTAATTCGTCACGAAAAACCTCTGTTATTTCTCCGATTTGCATATATTGTTTTTCTTCGGACACAAACAAGTCGAGAGCCGTATCATGGTTTGGCCAACGGGCAACCTGTGTTTTACGTAAAGTCATACAAGGGAAAACATTCGACGTGTTTTTCTTTGTTTTCTAAACTGACAATGTCGGCATGCGGTGAAGCCCTCGAAGGAGAAAATAAACAGCCCGAGCCCAGAATGGAGATGAAAATGCGGGGGAGCATCAATGTCCGCACGTGTACCACGTGGAATTATTGTCCAGTGTCCCTCTCCTTTCTCTCTTTTGCGGTCGCATGTTATACTTTTACGTTATATTTATATACCATTATAGAGATAAAAACGTCTAATTATAATGTTCAGCCATTGAGCTTTAGTCGCATTCTTTTATAACCCTCATTATTATTATTATTCGCGAGCGATAACACGAAAGAGATATCATTATCTTCGTTTAATCTGGCGGCTGTTCTCTTCGCGAGAATAGTAGTGAGTTGTAAGCCGAGGATGCAGTCGTTACGCGCAATACTATGATATGATTCCGACATATCGCGCATTCAGGGCTGAGCATTTTATTTAAAAAACAGCATTTGAGACAAATTTTATATTTTGTATTTCAGCGGAGTACATGAAAATATTTTGTATTTTATATTTCATAGAAGTATATAAGTAAAGTATTTTGTATTTGCTATTTCAGTATTAGTAACAAAAGATTGTAAGCATATTTCTTATTTTTAGTGAGACAATTAATCTTATATTTGAACTACAAAATTAAAAAAATTTTCAATCTTTCAATTTTAAATACGAAATACATAATACTTTCATATTCACAGCTCCGCTGAAATCCAAAATACAAAATACACTTGCACCTCAAATACTATGTTTTAAATAAAAGTATTTGAAATATTATTACATGTCTCTCCAGCCCTGCACATATTGCAATTTCATAATACGTAATTGCAAAATGAAACGAGTCGTTCGTTTACTCGACATTTCGATCGAATTATATACGTAATTATTTCTCTGCATATTTTCAAAATCATTATTTCAGAGGAAAGCTCGAGTTTCAAGTCAGTATCCGGCCGCGCGTTCCGGTGAGGATCGATGTTGTAAGCGAGATTTATCGCACTTTCGACGTATGTTTATTCTTACCTGAGTAATCTGCTCTCCCGGGTGCTGCTACAGCAGCTGGTAGAGGAAGTAACGCTGTTGATGCTTCTGCTGCGACGTGTCTTCAACGAATCCCCCAAGTTGTTCACTCCATTTGCCGTTATGGAGAAAGACCGAAGTCTATAATACTCAATGCCGTCCTCTGTCTCACCTTCTTCACACCCCGTTACACCACCCCCGCGTCTTGTATCGACCAGCATCGGCTGCAATAAATAATAACAATTAGTTTGTCCGTATCATTTAGACGAGTCTCTATTGGTCCGTTTTCTGTGGCTGAACTAGTTCACTTTTGGAACTTATAGTGAGATCAGTGGCTGTGTTCCAAAATTCACTGCCAGTGCTGAAAATGTATAGTATACGTAACGTAAACTGTAGATTTTCAGCGCTAGCAGTGAATTTTGGAACACAGCCATAATATGTTTGATACTTGGCGAAAACGAGAAAGAGAGTCCTAGTGCAGTCTAGTGAAGGGATGAAAAACAGACTTTGTATCTATATGTAGATTCTTGGAGGAAGCCAATTTTAATTTGACAGCTTGGAAATCGTGGGAACTTAAAATTTTTATTCTAATTCTTCTGATTTTAAATTTTTCAACAAAGTTCTAACAAGAGAAGTGTTCTGGAAATCATTAAAATTTTCATTCTGATTTTAAATCTTTTTCGGTATAGTATTTTGACAAAGAAATACAGAAAATCCGCTCTGATTTTAAAGCTTTTAATCTGTTGTAATTTTATAGACTAAAATAAGAAACACGTATTTTTTTATACGTACTCATACGTTTTATCTTCTAAAAGTATGACACATAAAACAACCCTTTCAAGAAAATCCGTTATTTTCTTTTGAAGCGAATAGCATCGAAACTATAAAATATGAAAAAAATGAATGATTTCAAGAGTATTTCCATACAACAGAAATATATCCGAAATACATCAGAGAGATATTCTAAAAATATCATATATCCCAAATGTATGTTTAAGATACCTCTATGATGTATTTTGGACACATCTGCTGTGTGGGTTTTATAATAATAAAAAAAAAGTTTTAATAAAAGCCTTTAAAAAATAAAAAATTAAGATTTATTATTATAAAACACTTTTTAAAGCTATTCGACTTTTATTTAAAAAAATATTTCCATCTCTTATAGTTTTGCTTCGAAAGAAACTAACCGATTGAATGTTTACTCCCAAAGTGCATATGACCACATATAAAAAAAATACGTATTCATTACTTTGACCTAGATTGCGACGTATTATTGCTCATTAAAATCGGAGAGATATTTTTCTGTATTTCCTCGTAAGTATTATATGTTCCAACGTATAAACGAGAGACAATTTCTAATACACTGCATTTCGATACTTCACTTACTGTCAGTACTGAAAATTTACAACATACGTTACGTGCACTTTAGATTTTCAGCATTTAAACGGTGAATTTCGGAACGCAACCTGAAAATGAATAATCCCATCATTCGCAAACATCATCATTAATCGACAGATCCTATGTTGCCCGTAACATCTCGACGCGATTTGCCGACATTTATTGATTGAATCATGAGCTACGTGACATAAATCGATGTATAAAGTTCTGTAAATTTCACCGAGCGGCGGGCACGCCATCGACATGTAGATATGCTCGTCTGTCTTTCGCAATTACGAAACGGAGCGAAAAGGTGGCAGAAATACGCGATGCGTTCTCGAGTGGGGTATTAGGGTCGCGGTGAATCCTAATATGTTCACTAATCGATGCGAAACACATCCGATGACATAATTGTCGCGTTCCATTGTTCCATTTGTCCGCTTGTGAACAACGTGAATGCAGAAATTTAATTGAACGTCGATTTGTGAACATCGATAGTTTGAATCTGTCTCACATGCTCTTTCCCAATCAAGTTCATTTCTTTGACGGTAATGAGAAACTCATGGTGAAGCTTGAGAAATATATATCGATCACGTCGCTCTGTAGAAATCGCAATATTAATTTTCTCGTCCTCTTACTTCTCACGAGAAGTTAACATCAACCATGTTTTCATTACAAAGACCCTTCACGTATGTTCGAATTACACCTCAGCTTCAATTTGCTGAGTCCGAAGTCGCTTAACAAAACAAGAAGGCACGACCCGACGAAGATAAAACGTGAGAGTCAAATTGGAATTATCCTCAGTCTAGATAGAATATTAAATATATCTATGTGGTTAATTAAATATAGTATTGTATAATATTAACCTAATAATAATATTTACAGGATTATAAATAAATTTGTTAAAAATAAATTAAAAATAACACAATTATATATAAATTCGAAACACGTAATTTCGAGTCTTTCGACTTAGATAATTAAAACTAATTAATCGAGAAAACTTTTGTAATGATATCCGTAAAAATGTACTCCATTAGTGTTTTTTTAACATTGTAGCACGAATATAATTTATCTCACAACATACTGAATTCGTAATGGAAGTACCGAGTTTCGCAGATCTTGGGAAAAACGCAAGAGACGTTTTTAAGACGGGATATCATCATGGCAAAGGTCTTATCAAATTCAATATTAAGACCAAATTCGCCAAAAGGTTCCAGCTGACGAGTGATACAACGTTGAATTTCGAAGTGTCAAAGGTTGAGAATCATTATATGTATACCTCTCTCTCCTTAATTCAGATATTTTTAAGTCCATAATAACTAAATTTTGATCATTTTATCTACATTAACGATATCACTCAATATTTACTTATTATTTTGTTAATTATTCGTGGGAAAAGCAAACGAATGGTGCGGATGATCGCTTTATCTTGCGAAAAATTTTGCATGGAAACATAGCTGAATCAACTAATTCAAGCGGCAATATTTGCGTTTAATACATATCGGATTATGCAGACGATATACGCGTGTCACTGAATTCGAACTCGCAACAACTGTTGCTTTAAACTCGGAAAACTGTAATGGATTTTTGTTTTATACAAATTATACTTATACAACAATATTTTGATGCATACAAAAGATTTATTAACATTAATAAATTTTGGATAAACGTAATTTATCTTTATTAAATCACGTATGATCAATTTATATGGACATCACATGTATTTCAATAACAATATAAAATAATACATCAGAATTGTATTAACTGAATATTTAAATTAAATATCTTGGGTATCTTATTGGGTTTACTTGGGTGTTTCAAAGCAAGGCAGAAAATTGGATAATTTATTCATAATGAATTAATGTATAGTTAAGCGGATTAATGGAGACGAAGTACAAGGCGAATGCTGGAGCTCTGCTATTAAAATGGACGACCGATGGTGTGCTTTTCCTGGGATATGAGTTTAATGGGCTGCTAATGAAGGGCGTTGATTTGCTCTCCGAGTGCTCTTACAATCCGGAAACGGCTGCGAAAAGCGTGAAAGTCGGCTCGAAGTTCATCAACAAGAGAATCAACGCACGCTGCGAGATCTGTTAGTCACGTTAATTTCCTCAAACCTAATTAACTTTACGCATCATATTTCTTTCGCGTTTGAAGGCGTGCATGATCGCATTCTCTTGAATGTTAATCGCTTCGTTCAATAATGCCCGCGGACTTACCGGGCTTCCCTGTGTACGAAGTACGAGCGGTAAAATTCACAGAACAAATTCATCCTCTATTTATAAAGTTTCGCAAGGTAACGGCTTTGGCTAGGGCGCTGTTTGAATGATGGATAAAAGGGCTTCACATATTGTGTTCACGTATTCTTGTCTAAGGGAAGAAGACTAATTATATACCGTAGTCCAAACCTTTTACCGGCCTCGTCCGGAAAAATCTATTAAAAACATAAAATAAAACTAAGCCGTTAAAAAGTATCTACTTCACATGTAACAATTACTGCAAAAGTACACGTATTAATAATATTAAATATAGAAAGTGGCACGTGTTCTTTTTACACAAAATCAACTACTTTCTAATATTACGAAATACAAGAGGCATTTCCGTAATTAAATACTCCGTTCGTAAAATAGTAAAAACATCGAATATAAAAAATTACTGGAGAGCGACGAGTTTTCTACAGTAAATCTCTCTTCCTCCACCCCTCTTCTCCCGTCATGTCTAATTAATTATTTCAGAGACGGCAACGGCAAGTGATATTTCCGATGCTCTTTTATATGAAATGAATATAGAAATTTAATATAAAATCAAACTCGCACAGAAACGAAAGAAACGTGTATTTAGTTCGCTATAGTCCTCTCTCGAGTAATTCGTTTCAAACTTTCTCCCTTGTCTCGCGCTTCGTAACAGAGGGAAACTTTAATAAATAATTCCTTCTCCCCGGGCAAACTCCTTTCCAATATCACGCAAAGTTCGCAGGAACAATAGCGGAACCGCACCCCGAATGTTTACTAACAAGTCGCGGCAATTTCCGTGAACATAAGTTTCCGTGATGGCGACCGATACGAGCACTTCCGGAAGCTTGTGGACAACCACGCTGTCGCACGAGGCAGTCACGTTCGATACGAAAACATATTCGAAGGAAGAGTTTGTTGCCTTTGCATTTTTTTTTAGCAAACTAAAACGCATTGTAAATAGACGCGCGTGGAAAGACGGGTGAATTAAATTTCAGGAATTTCGATAGCGACAGCTTTTTTTGCGTCTAATTAAATTTCGATAAACGGAAGAATTAGATTCTCTTTTATTTTTCGAGATAGAGAAAACGCGGAAATCATCCCGTATCTTTTCCGCCCGTACTCGGTTACATTGTGAGCAATCCGATAGTATCACATGTTGAATCGTCGAAATTACTAGATTTCTTGTTTGCAGCCAACGATTTGGATTCGGGTAGCAATTTGCTCGGCTCGGTGGTGGTGAAATGCCGGGATCTGCTTCTGGGCTACCAGGGTGGCTACGACACGGCCTCGAACAGGATAACGAAAAACGACGTCGGTGTCGCTTATAGTTGCCCCGACATTGACCTGCACTTTCGGTGCACCTGTATACCACACGTGTATGGGCTCTCCGTGTTGTACAAAGGTAAAAGTTGAAAGATTCGCGATAAAGATGACGCGATTTTCCCATAAACGACCCCCGCGCGATGTTCCCTTGAAACCGCCGACGGCGACGTCGCCGACGGGAGAATAATCATCCTCGTGACAACAGAGTAATTTCAGTCTTCTTCGTAATATCCTCCCATTATTCATTGCCTCTTGCGTCGCGAAATCGCGACGTCGTCGTCAACTAGAACGGAACTGCTAAATTACCGCCGTCTTTCCCACGTTAAGTAAATGGGGGATTAAACGTGCCTGTCTTAGACGAGCGTAATGAGATCCTGTCGCTCCTGTGTTCAGATAGGCGGAATACGTGTAATACAAATCGTTTAGCACATATCGGCTCACGTCATGGCAGCGTTATCAATTTTCTCGAGGGAATTGGGAGGACGAAGGTAGAGAGGGCGATAATTAGTAACGTTAGCGTGTAGAGAGTCCGTGACAACGTTGCGTAATGGTGACATACTGACGTATGTACAACAAAGCTCAGACCGTAAACTGACATCATCGGGATTACGTGGGAAATTACGTAATGCTACATGTCGATGACCTCGCTTAGAATCGGATTATATGCTTAAAACGTAACTTTTAATTACCCCAGATAGCTAAACCTGTGTCAAGAGCATATATTGCAAAATTATGTTACTTATCGCTCACTTACTACAACGACATAACTAAAAAATTGCCATTCTTTAGTTGCTTGCAGAAAAAGAACGGAAACACAAAGAAAAGAAAGAAAGAACATAAAATAACTTTTATTCTTCTACAATTAATTATTATACTCCAAAATTGGATTTTAAAATCAATGTTACAAAATTTTAACGCTTTAAAATGTTAAAATTCATTTTCTGGATAATTTTGTTTTTTAAATTGTGCCATTATTGTAAAAATAATATTATTTTAGTATCTCCAGGAACAGCCGAACAGAGAGTCTGCTGTTTTTTTAGTTATCAGTGTATCAGAAAATGAGCAGACCCTATATTATCTATATATTATGATAGCAAAATATGCTCCATTCTTGCTGCATTTCTGTGATTATGTTAATTGACTGGCACATTATAATAGTAAAAATCTTTAAAAAAGATTCAGTACATAGAAATCTGCTCTCTATAATTATGATTGAATTTACTGGCGCATATGCTAGCATTTTGCTATCTGAGATGTTAATTAATAAGAGCTGCGTTTTCAGGACGATATTTCTAATAATAATAACAATAATAATAACAATAACGATGATAATAATAATCCGGTTTGTGTATTTTTCATCAAATCAAAATGTTTGAGTATTTCTCAATTTATCGCTTCGTTTTACCAATCGTGATACTTTATCTGCTTTTCAGCGAGGCGCGACTTGGACATCGCGGCAAACGGCATATACGCGAAACGAGGCGACGTGCAAAAATGGACAGTCGGCGCTGGGGCGAAGTGCAAGATCGACGAGAGGTCGACTCTGCGATTCAAATTCAACACTGATCTTCAGTTAGCCACAAGTCTCCTACAAAAGATCAGCGACGGTGTCACACTGATCCTTTCGTTCAACATAGACTGCGCGAATGTCACCAGAGGTGGTCACAGAGTGGGACTGGCACTCAACGTCGAGGCTTAAGCTCACGAATCTTACAATTAGTCTACGACGAATTTTGCATGTCGGATTTGTGATATCCTTTATATATTGTCTATTGCACGTTAGTGGTTGTGAAATCTGGCCGGCGATCGATCAACCACGTATCAAACAAGGGATATAATTGAATTTTTCTTTTATGTAGAAACTGTGAATCTGTGTGAGAATTAATAAAAAATTATTAAGAATTAAAGTTCGTTAATAAAATATTTCTCTTGAAATAAAAAGGTAAAATAATCTTTTTTTTTTTTTTTAATAAATTATATACTTTAAATGATTAATTTTTCTAACACTTGCAAATTGATAGTTCGCAGAATTTTAAGTCTCAACGGTCGTAATGACACGTCAACTGCAGTTTCCAGGGAAATGAAAAGAAGAGTTAATGAATGACGCAGAAAAGCCATCGTTTCTCCAGGCACCTCGTCGTTCCGATTTTTCATTTTCAGCGCGATTGCGTTACATGGAATATCGATGAAATTCGGAAAGGGTGATGTTCCCAGCTCTATTGTGTGTTTCTACCGTACACTGTTTAGCGGAATTTACGCACTCCGTATTTATTTCATTTTTCAATACGAGTGAATCACCGTCATCGTTAAAGTGAACGCACATAGAAGTAGAAGTAGAAGTAAGCAGCAAGCAGTAAGACGTACGAAGTAGGCAATTAACATTGCCTGCCAGTATATCTATACATATGAAAGATGGCGGTCTTACGTCTTATTGCAAGCTTACTGCTTTCTGCTTACTTTTACTTCTATGTGTGTTCATCTTTACAGAGAAAGTCTTTCAGCCACGGTTTCGCGGTATCTTTCACAATGGCCGAGGAAATTAACTCAGCCACGTGCGCCATCGATCTATGTACAATATGTATACATACATGAGGCTCATCGTTACGCATTCCGCTATATTTGCTTCTTCACTGGATTCACAAATTGTTATAAATTATTCTCTCCTATTCTATTTTTCTCTCTACCCTTCCTCTTATGATGAGAGAATACGCAGGTTATCTCTATACACGGAAAAAAATAGATTGTGGTTCAGCAAAGCTGTATCTTTATTTCGCGCGAGTTTAGCATCTATTGTTAGAAGATTTGATGATTTAAGAAATTATGTTTGTCAAGTAATTATCAGTATGATGATTCAGTTAATTTTTTGTTATAATAAAAATTGCTAATGAAACGAGTTTCCTTCATTATAGCAGCAAAAGTACGCACGCAGTTTTAGCCATTTTAGCTATACTGAAAAAAAAATTCACCTAATTTGAATAAATATTTGTTTAAATAGTACCAATGGGATCATTTACTTGCAATAAATAAATATTTGTTCAATTCAAGAAAATTATACTTAATTTAAATATAATTTATTTATCATTTTTAAAAATCGAATAAATATTTAGTTTCTGTAAGCAAATGGTATTATTTAAACAAATATTTATTCAAATTTCTTAAATTTTTTTTCAGTGTAGCATGTTTTGTTAAAAATTTTGATTTATAGGCAGGATTGATTGTTATAGAAAAATATCTTTGCTGTATTAATAGATCTGCTGTGCTATTACAACAAATATGATTACCTATAATCGCTAATAATATAAGTGAAGTTTTAGTTGTTTTAACAAATTCTGTTTTTTCCGTGTAGATTTTCTTTACTGAAAATTTCAGGAGGTCGATTTTTTATCCCATATATTCTTACTCTGTGACGTGGGACCGCCGGCATACTGCTAGTTCTGCTGCGATACTGCTTGGGACCGGCACCTCCACGAATCCCGGATGCCAAGCCAGTCGAACTGGAAGGACTCGTCGGACTGGGACCGCTTGGACTCGCGTTCGCGCTTAGATGCGATGACGATGACGCGGCACCAGGACTCAGCGAGGGTGTTCTGGTCGGGCTCCTAGGCGACGGCGATAGGTGACCCCAAGGACCAGCCTCCGCTTGCAGAAATCTGCCGTACGAAAATAAAACGCTGTCATAGGCACGTGCCGCGTCGTGGTGTAATCCTGTCCTCGCATAAATCCGAAACTTTTCAATCAATTTACAATTCCGCGATTCGCTGAAAAGCTCCAGAGTCAGTAATCGGTCCCGAATTTAAGACGCTAAGGATTATATTTGAACGCTCGTTGGACAGATTGATTGCCGTGCGGACGTCAAGCGGACTATACTAGTCAACAATGAATCACTTTTACGAGAAGACAACCTGTGTAAGTCCGGCGTGGGTCTGGCAACTGCAATGCTGGAGCTTCTACGTCTCGAGGTAGTCGGTGACTTCGGTCCATCCACGCAGCTGTGACCCTGAGATCCGGACAGCGAGGTGTGTTGAACGCGGACCTCGACTTCGCTGCTCCGCCTTTGGAAAGCCCTTTTGTTCCAGCGTCGGCCTTTCCCTTCGACGCTCATGCTGTCTGGCTTTCTGCAAGTTTCCGGCTTTCTGCAAGTTTCCGGCTTAGCAGAGACAAGGACTACATTCGAAAAACATCACCCGAGTATCCCCGCGTATCCTTGCTGTTCGTCCAATGTCAAACAAAGCTAAGATGATATACAGGGGCACTCGGATTTCCGAACGCAGCTAAGAATACCCCCGGATACACAACGTTCCCTGGTTTCGCGTAGCAATTTTCGGAGCAGTATAATCCTATTTTTACACACGCATTGCGCTATCGATTTTCTTTGCGTATAACTGCTCTATTTCCGCTCCTCGCATTAAACCCAGTTTCGGTAGAAGATTGATTCGTTACCCGCGGCAGAGATTAGCGTAAAATTGTCCCACGACAAATCTAATTAATCCAATTGCGAGAATCTCAAATGACTTCAACCAATACTAAAGACTTCCTACGCGTGTTTGTCACGTGCCACGAACCCCAGTACAACATCGGTGTACAACAGTTCGGATTACTCTCCCCAAATTGAGAAATATGATTTCGAGATAAAGTTGCTGGATTATGTTATGATATTAAAGTATTATTGAGTTCGCAAACTTTCAAATCGTTCAAATGACTCGAATTTCATATATATTTCGCTCGTTAAAAGTTAAAACGTTCATATATTTTGAAAGATTAACGAAACTTTTAAAATTGCAAATAACAATGTTGAGATTTGTAATGGTTAAAATAAGCTTCATGTTTCAATTATCTCTTGTTTCAGTATTACACAACATCTATTATTATTTAATCGCATTAGCGATTCTAATCTGATCAACGCCCATAATGCTCTATTTATAATTATTTAATTATACTAATTTCGACGTTTAGCAGTTAATTAAGTCTTTAACGCCTCAGTAAGAATATTTTAATATCGTTTTCGTTGCTAATTGACAATTGCTTTATAAATCTGGATGAATATAGCTTTGTTTTATAGTTAATTAAGTTTTTTATGTTTCAACGAATAACATGAACATTGTTTTTTGCTCTGACTGACAACCAATTTATGTATGTCAATATTCTCTTTCTCTTCTCTTTTACTTTTTTTTAATTATTCTTACAAAAAACGTTTTCTCATTTACCCTTTCCGCTTTGAAATAGAACTACTTGTTGCCGTCTTCCGCGAAAGAGAGAGAAAGAGAGAGAGGAGGGAGGGGGAGGGAGAGGAGAGAGGAGAGAGAGAGAGTGTTATACATATATTTTCTTACAATTTAGACAAGCCTTTACTAAATAAACTCTTTACTAAAAAATACTTGCCATATTTACCTTGGTATTAGTTTGTCTTCAAGCATGCTGGGTAGATCGTCGCCGTCTTCGGTAAGCGCCGCGAAAAAATCTTGAAATTTATCCGGGAAGCTGCTCGGCGGACAGACGTTCATGGAAAGAACGCGATCGGAAACATTCCGGGAAGTTCTCTCGACGATCTCATGACGATCCGCCACACTGAATGTTGCCATATATTTACTAGAAACTTCACTAGTTGTTATGCACCACCCACGACTTCTTTGTCACAAATCCGTTTTTCCCTCCATTCGCGCACACCGCACGTGGCCCTTCGTGAAAACTTCGCGTAACGATAAACGGATCAGCAGAATCCAATTGCCGGTAAGTTCCAGAAAGTGCAACGTGATCTAAATTCGTAAGTGCACAGTTTTCACGCTCCACCTAGAAGCTCTCAAGAGCACTTAAACAACACAGAAAAAACGCCAACTATGTATTTGTAACTACTGATGCAATTTTTATTAATTTACAGCTAATTAAATTTTACGTTTGCGAGATCGACACAGAAGTGAGTCACGAATCACGTTACGTTTCCGATAGAAATCTATCGTTTCTGCATGTCGCGTGATGAAGAGCAAAAGCAGCCGCATGCAACACTTGCGCTTTCACTCTCATTCGTGAGCAGCTCGCGATATGTTAAAGCACCAAATTTGCCGGCTCCTATGATTTCGGATGGGCGACGTATGATGAACGATCTACGGATCGAAGCACGTGCTCATCGCTTCCGTCCTTCCTAGGAGTAACTATAGCATCACGAGGGTAATTAAAATACAATGAGAGCGCCTCTCACCCGTGAGCGACCCTTTTTCCACGACGAGGACCTGGCGAAAACTAAAGCTCTCATGGTTGTTGCACGTCGTTCTGGCTCGGTACCTTGCCGGACTTGCGCAAGCGTGGTTCACCCCAAAACTCAGCGAACGGGTGGATTCGCGGTAACGTCGTAAAAGTGATCGTCTCCCTCTCATTCGCTCTAGCCACCGTAATCGTCACGGAGCGAAGGGAAGCTTTGTGGCGACCGGCAATGTGGAAATGAGAAATGTAACCTGTCACGAAAGACTTAACTTCGCAATTTCGTAATTTATCTCTTCGCCCAAACACGAAAGAAAGAAGTATGCAAATGTAACGAGAAATCTTTAGGAAAGATTTAAAATTATACCTCGATTGCGAACGAAAAATCGTGAAACATGATAATTTTTCAACTTTATCGAGGAGAGCGCGATAACGAAATTGCTGGGACAGCCTTCCTCGATTAGATTCGTGCTACTTCGGGTGCGTGTCACATGAATGGGAGAGGACATGAAGAGTAATTTGATCAATCTGGAGCTCATGGTCACGAAACGCGTGTAACGCGATAGAAAACCCACGATAAAATTAAGGATGTATGCATTTGAGATTCCATAGAAGCTTTTCTCATCCAATAATAGACGATGTCTATTAATGTCCTGTATAACGCAAGAACATAAAGCCCGATCGAAATAGAGAAAAGTAGATTAACAAAAATGGGATTTTTAAACGTCCCAAAAGTCAATTACAAAAAGTCTATTTGATTCTTGCATGTGAGCCTGAATTCGTTGAATACCTTCGCGAGGAAGTCTTCATTTAGCTTCCATTGAATGCACCGCTCACAGTTTTACACATGCAATGTTTTATGAGAAATTTCACAAATTCAGTGTTAGAAGCAATGTTCACTGTGTTTCTTTTGTGCAATACAAAATGCAATATGCTTTGAATTGATTAAAAAGCTCATTTAATCTCATCTCATGATCCCCCTCGAGAGAGACATGATAGAGAGGGGGTGAAAGAAGAAAGAGAGCAAGATACGTGAAAGGGAAAAGTAATTCAAGCAGCGTCGTAACAAGGAACATTCCCTCGATTTCAATGAGATCCCCGTTCCTACATCTTCCTCAATCCCGAAGGGAACAAGTATTGTTCGAGCTGATTACATAGTCAACGTATATGGATGTGCGCTGCATATAAGGGAGGGACATACGAATGTAAATTCACGAAATAAGAACGTTCTTGATGTATACTGACAAGAGGAACGGCGCTTCGTAACGACAAGCTCCGGTTTTGGCACAAGAAGAGATTGAATGCGAGTTGGTTTCCTCTCTTCGCGTTATTACCACGTGAAAGTCGTCTTCACTATAAGAACTGTGTATTTTTCCGAGAATTATATTCTAAGAGAGAAGAATATATCACTGTAACAATCTTCACGTACAGATTTACCTTTGACGACGGTCTTTATTTCCAACGAGGTGACGTTTCTTTTTCCTCGACGCCGACAAAGTCGAAGCGAGATATTAACATTTCGAATCAATTTAAATGCTTCGCGTATCGTAATCAGACGCCATATGGCCTTCGACATGTAATCTTGGGGATTCGCGAGGTTGACTGTTTGCATAATGGTGATACAGCAATGGCGACAAAAGGCTGTTATTCATCCTGGAAATTGTGGGGAAAATTAGATATTAACAATTAATATTATTACGAACACGATGTGTAATAAATCTATAAACGATTCGTGACACGGGCAGCCGAGCAAATATTAATATCGTTGCGAGCCCAAGGAGAATTATTTAGGTGGAAATATCAATGACGAGCAATGTCAACATTTTCCGGATTCCGTAACGGAGTGAGTTACGGAATTAATTAACTTAGGAGACATGTTAACGCTACGTGTTAGTGGCTTGTACATCAGCTCTTGCCGTACATGTTTTCGATACTTTGGATACTCAATATTCAAGATTGTAATTATTGAAGCGATAGTAATTACGCAACATGGGTCCGTAAATCGAAAACAATGATCGCAATTGAGCAGTATAATAACTTCAACAAGATAATAACAACTATCAACAGAATAATGATTCGTTACCGCTACATTCCCGGGCAAACGAGATACCGTTATTTCGTAGAGAGAGAAGAGAGAGAAGAGAGAGAGAGAGAGAGAGAGTCCGTAGTTATTAACTACTTTAAATGCAAGTAAATGAGATTTATCGTTCTATTATCGAAGAATTTTTCTTCGTAAAACTTGAAGAATTTTCTGCAGTTAAAAATCATAATAGAATTAAACTGGAAATTAATTCAGGAGGAGTCGATATAATTCTCGATAATAATAGAAAATGGAATATGCGTACCTCATTAATTAACGAAAGATATTTCACCGCAATGGTTTAATATTTAAGAGTATCATTATTATTATTATTAATGATTTATAGGGAATGGAGAAAAGAAGGGCCGGCCGTTAAGCATGAAGAGGGAGAGAGGAAAGGAGAAGGCGATCCAGGCGAGCTCGATCTGACCCCGTATGGCTCGTGTTCGGGAGGCTTTCCCAATCCAGGAATCGATTCACGCACGTGGAGGGCTACGAGCTCGGAAACCAAACAGCCCGCCTCGTGATAGGAGCAACAGTCTCCCGGCGGAACATCGATTAATACCCAGCTGTAGCAAATCGTGGCATAAGCCGCGACCCCCGTCCTTTGTGGGAAACACGTTTTGCTCCGATTAAAGCAACTAATTTAGTCTATGAGGGTATTTTAAACAAATAATTCATCCCTTGAAAACGCAACAATGGGCTTTGTGAAAGGAGCAACAGTCTCCGAGCATCGATTTTAACTCCAAGCAAGTCATGACACGTGTTGTCCTAAGCCGTGGCTCCTGTCCTCAGTAGGAAACACGTTTTGCTCCGATTAAACCAGTTAATATAAACTACAGTTGTAACTATAAGGGTGTCTTATAGTTACCCGTTTCTACCAACATAGTTTAATCTCGATTCAACTAACTCTTCATCTTGTTTCAAGAATTAGGAAAAAATGAAGAGTAAGTAGAACCGAAATTAAAGTTAATCTACATTGGTAGAAACGAGCATTAAACGATTAAGTCATCCCTTGGAAACAAAATAGAGCGCTTCGTGATAGGAGCAACAGTCTCCGAGAGGAACATCGATTAATTCCCAGCTATAATCAATCGTGCACGCGTTGTTCTAAGCCGCGATCTACATCCGGCCCTCCGTAGGAAATACGTTTCGCTCCGAATTAAACTAATCAATAGACTATAAGAGTATATTAACAGATACATTTTCTCTCCTCTCTGCGTTATTCTCTGCTTTCGTAATAATTTTACGTAATTCACGGCCATAAAACAGAATTTCAAATGGGCGAATTACGTAAAATTATTATCCATTCGACACTATACTTACCATTAAATTAGCGCAAAATGGAAGAAAATACAAAGACAGAGACTCGATGGTTTCCCGTTTCCGGAGGAAATTAAATACCAGCTGCACGAGTCTGCACGAGTTCTCAAGAATTCAAAAGAGAAGACAGGCACGCAAGGTGCAATCCTTTGGTATCTCTCAAAGCTTATAAAATCGACATGTGTTGCGGATTATATTACTGGAAAGTTATAATAAATTATGATACAAACTGGTGTGCACCGTGGAAGAAATTGCTCCGCCTCTGCCTGTCTCACGCCCTTCGCTTTTACCTTTAACATAACACGACCTTCGCTTATCAACTTCGTTCACGAAATCTTTGAAGTTTGGAGGAACGCAGAATTTCCTCTACAACCCCAAGATTCAAGCCCTCTCGTATCTTCCTTCCCCCTTCTCTAATTAGTTGCTTCTAGAGGAATGACGACGATGCGAACGTCCGCTAAAGTATCAGAATTATTTTTAATCCAATTACTTTGCCGATTTCTTCTTTAAGTTCTCACATTAGAAGTCTCACTCTGAATCATCCGTGCGATGAAAAGGATGTAAAAGTTAATCTCCAATTCTCTTAGAACTAAGAGAAACTAATAAAAAACTCTTAGTTACTCACCAAACGACTGTCGCAACCTTTCTCGTTGCTCTCTCTCTTCCTATTCACCGCCCTTTCAGAAAATCTCAAAGTCCATAACGCGCGCATTCATTGTAACTCAGTTCGTAATATCGATAACCATCTGCCACGACGCACGATGACATGTCATATATGTTTGTGCATCCCGGGAGTAAATGTACGCACACCTGTACGCACGGCCGAGCAGGTGACAAGCGTGTCACTCGGTTCGGTGATTGGTAGATCGATAGGACTCTTGATTGAGTCTGGTGGTCGGGACCACCCCTGCCGTCTCCGTGATGTCAGCAGCCTCTGGAGTCTCCGAAGCGCGATAAATAAAAGAACAACGATAAGCGGCGAGGTACGGAGGCTCCTATTCACAGACCGGTAACCCTTTCGAGAGTTCGCCGAGGCGAAAGGAGACTTTCCGGCCGCGTGAAGACAATGCACCGGCCTATCTTTATTGCTTATACCCGCTTTTTTTTTCTTTTTTTCTTTCTTTTTTTTTTTTTACGAAGCCGCAACGCGTCAGCGATGCATCGTCAGTGATGTAGATAAAGCGCGTCCCCGACGGCTTTGCACGAGAAGTGGTTCTGATTAAGATCCGCGTACAAAATATCGGAAACTCAATATGCTACATTCAACTGGAGTAAAAATGAGGATGGACGTAATAATGCAGTGCACTGATGGCTAAAATTTAAACTTTGATTGACGCGATTGTTTGCCAACACCGATTAATTGTCACGCTTTATTTATTCAATCTCTGTTCGGATCTTGATGATGGTGCAAGACGAGGATTAAGCAAAGAATAGTTGCGTTCAGCAGAGAAAGCAGCTTTGTAACTGTTGTAAAATTCTTTAATATGATTTGCTCTTAGTTCTTCACCGAATCTAAATGTACAAACCAATTATGTTAAAGAATTTTACAACAATTGTAAAGCTGCTTTCTTTACTGAACTGTCAATGAATAATGATCCTGCATTTACAACATATACAGAAAAAAAATTAAACTTAATTCGGCAATATTATGCTCATATATGTGTAAACAACAATGTTGCAATCAAAGATTTTATTCTTCAGTTAACTGGCTCGTAGCCCTTCTTTTATTTATTGATTAATGTCAGTGTTGTCAAAGACACATTCCAATCACAGCTATTATTTCTAAATGCTTTAATATTACTCTATGATATTTAGTCGTTTACTAACAGTAGACGCACTAAACATCGTGTTTATTTTAAAAATGGAGCTTCCTAAAGAGCATTTTCGACATGCGTTGCTTTTGTTTTTTTAATCAGAAGAAAACGGCGGTTGAAAGTCATAGAATTCTGATAGAAACTTATGATGATATTGCTCCATCAATTGAGATGTGTAAATATTGGTTCTGTCGATTTGAAAGTGGTGATTTCAATGTTAATTAACGATAAAAGCTGGAAAATGCAAATTTGCAAGCATTATTGGACGAAAATCCAGCACAATCCACATCAGAGAATTAAATGTTGATCGTACAAGTTATTAAACGTGATATGTTGTTTAAATAAATCAGTTTTTGAGAAAAAACCCTCAAAACTAAATCACACTCCTAATATTACGTTCCACTTTTAAATAAAGACAATTTAGATAAAATAAAATGATGAGATCACTTTAAAACAATCGCAAAAATGAACGAAAACTTCTCTATATCCTTATCTCCCTTGATAGTCAGTATAAATAATCGTGATAAAAAGTGATGAAAGGCACATGAAGTGCTTTTATTCAATGCATAGCCTATTTTCACTTACGTGCCTTTTATCACTTTTTACGATTATTTACTGACTGTCAGGAGGGCTAAGCATAGTTTTCATCCATTTTTACAAATGTTTTAAAACGATCTCATCATTTTGTTTTATCCAAATTGTCTTTATTTATAAATGGCACGTAACAAAAAGTAACGTGTCATTTCTCGTTTCTGACATCACGACTCAATATGGCTGTGGAGTTTAAGGAGACTTAAACTCTAATGTTTTTTCTGTGTAGTGCGGGAGGATTAGAGGTGACATCTGAGGGACGAATTAGGATAAAACGGATACAGATGCTTGCCTATATTTATTACATATATTAAGGACGGCAAGAAAAAGACGTAGAAAAACGAGAGACTTAATCTGGAATTTGTAATGAATCTCGGATATAGGTTCGTGATATCAAGATGTATAGCACGATTATATCCTCCGTTGAGCTGCGATGAATTAAAAATTTTCCCTGTGAGATGTGCATCAGAATAATTTTCCACGCGATCTCGCGAATTGAATTTCGACCGATTACCGGAGGAAAAAGCTTTGTGAAGAGCCAACGCCCGGCGAGAATACAAAGAGACGGCTAGTCTCGCAAGAGAACCGGGGAAGCTTTTTAGATATAATAAAATAATTATTAATATGGCTCAATTAGAATAAATCAATAAATAAAAGAAGGGCAACGAGCCAATTATACTATAAGATATTTAATAATCGTATATATACAAACGTTTTGACACCGATCAGGTCATTTTCAATGTAAAACAACAAACACTCTTACATAAATTATTGGAAAATTCAGTCAAATTATAATGTCCAGTAAAAAATTCGGTTGTATTCATAATATGCTGTCCATATGTAAAAATATCAAAGGAGATCTCATCTCACTTTTCATAATTCTACAATCTCACAAATAAATAATAAATTAACATTGCATTATAGTTTAAATTATCAATGTACATTTATAGTAAATTAAATTAAAATGCAAATTAAATAAAAATATATACCTTAGATTGTCCTAATGATGTAAGTTAGACGCCGAGAGGAAAACGCAATTAACAAAGTTATATTTAATAAAAAGTAAGTCATAATACAATTGGATGTAACATTTATACTCGACGATGTCAAGCGACGTTATGACAAAAATTATCTTTTTAATATATTTCGCCATAGATGATGACGGAGACGACGATGATGACGGTGATGAACAAAGGTTGAATCAATGACGCCCACGTCAAAATGCTGGATAATAAAAGGGAAAAAAAGATGAGAGAAAAAAGGAAAGAGGCGGTGAAACAACGAGGCTAAATGCCGTTGTCACACCGCCCACTTTCAAGCATACAATAAAAATTTATTTACGCGGCCTTCCGACCCGTATCCGACCTTCGACATAATCCCGACTTTTAAAGTGGCAAAGGGATTTGAATAGAATTTTAAATTGCTACAGGCGTGACTCTTATGACGGCCGGGGACAGATCGTCCAACGCGTGTGTATACACACCACGGATGCACGAAATTTTGTGCAAATCCGCGATGAGCGCAGCCGCGCACGAACGAGATTAAATCCTCTCATTTGTGGAGCTCGTTTCCATAATCGTGTGTCAGATCAAGTGTATGTATTAATAAATCGATCCTGGGCGTGAAATATTTTCCTGGAACCAAATTAAGTTTAATTGCCCTCTCGTTATTCTTATTTCTTCGAACAAGGGAGGTTCATTTAAATCTCTTATTTTTCCAAAAAGATAACACAACTCGCGATAGAACAGAATTTTTGAACGATTGAATTTACTCCTTTTTTATAAAACGTTTTATAATAAGTCTTCTTGAAAAACATGACATTCTCGTTACTGTAATGGTTATTGCGACAAATATCTCCACATATCTCGACTATCGAATTGGTAAGACGCTCTCTCCCCAGACAGCACAAAATATTTATGATAAATATTTATTAATATTCATTTTTTAAAATGTTATATCGATATTTTATACATATTTTATATAAAGCTTTATTCGAAATATTATTAAAATATAAACTAAATATTTTATGTAATATTTATGATGAATATAAACAAATATTTCTAAATAAGTACTTTTTACTTGGATTATAATGTCTCATTAAGTATTTTCGTAGCATTTACTATAACATTTACAATAAATATTTCATAATATTTATAGTAAATGTTTATGATCTGTGCAATCTAAAAAAAAACCACAAAAATATTTAAAATAAATCTTATAAATATTTATAAACATTTTGTAAATATAATATTTTATAAAATATTGTGTGCTGTCTGGGTCACAAAATAGGAAGTTCCAAATTCAAACCCTGGCTGAGATATTTTTTCATAAATTCTTTGCAGTGTTTAAAGATGCTTATTAGCATCATTACTAAATTTACAATCAATGTAATTTGTGACGTTATTATCAGCTTTAGGAATCAATGTGATGTTACAAATGCTTCGTAGCATATGTAATGAGACTTTGACCGCACCATTAATTTATGATTACGCTTCAAATCCGACAAACCGAATTGACGCGCAGTTCATGAAATTGAAAAATATAAATCTTGAATTTATTGTAAGTCTACGTATGAATATTATTAAGCACCAGAATCTGCTTATATCGAAAATAGAATTTTTTTCTTTTATTTGATTTATTCTTATCGGTCTAATTTCCATTTATAATTGATCTATAATAAATTTCAAACTTTGTAAAGTACGAGAAAGAGAGATACGCAATTACAAGCTTGAGTGGCCACTGAAATTGTTTGGTGATGGTGGAATTTTCATGCATGCACGGAGTTGCAATATTCGAACGTAAAAAAGTCAATATTGTGAAGAAAATCATTATGAGTAGGAAAGTGTATTGCCTATCGCAGACTCGATCATAAAGTTTTAATTAAATAATTAAGCGCACGTGTAACCTGAAAACAATCACGAACTATTACGTGCAACATTCTGACTTCTGAAATAATGAAATTTTAGATATTTCGAATCGTCAACTATTATTTTCAGAATTGCAATTCACGATATCGTAAATTGCAACAATTCCGATCTATGAAAACCCCCAATTCCTACAAATTCTCTAAATTTTTCATCTTCCCATATACTTTTCCGTCAAGAAAGGTGACAAAACTTTTTGTAAATGCTTTCTTGTTTTAAAAAAATATTTGTCGCATTCTGCCATACATTCTATTTTATTTTGCAATGCTCGTGTAGCTAATAAGGTACTGTGTGTACGCTTCAAATTGAACCTTCATAATATAAACAAGTCATGCCAACAGGAATGTCAAACAAAAACAACTAAACATGGAAATATTTCAATAGAGGAGAAATGGTATTATAGCCAGTGTAGATATAATAGTCCCTCTTAATATCTCCGCTATTAAGTGACGAATTCTAGCGATTACTTATACAATTGTTAATTGCTTAATAGCTCACTGTTACAGCACGACGCTAATATGCCAATACATAATAGTCAGCATTTATTATAACATATTTTTACTTTCAAACATTTTGAAACGTTTTTTATGATACATTTTAGCATTTAATTACGCATATTTCCAATTCTTCTTAAATGTATTATCACACGAATATATATATGTTTGTTTGTGTTCTTTGTTATTTAACATTTTATTTGGCTATTTCGAGTTATGCAAAGTAAAACAGTAATATGTCATTTTGCTAATGAGGCCCTCTAAACCTCAGGTAGTACAGAATATTTATAATAAATATTAATTATTATTCATTTTTTGAAATATTATATAAATATTTTATACATCTTTTTTTTTTATATAAAGCTTTGTTCAAAATATTATTAAAAGATAAGCTAAATATTTAATGTAATATTTATGATAAATATAATATAAATAAATATTTCTGATAAGTATCTTTTATTTGAATTATAATGCCTTATTAAGTATTTTCATAGCATTTATTACGGTTTACAATAAATATTTCATAATATTTATAATAAATGTTTATAATCTACACAATCTAAACAAAAAAATAATATATATACTCTACTATATTTTAATTTTTTATTAAAAAAAAAAAATTTTGTAATTCTAGTTTTTTTTAAACAAAACCAATTTTAAATTTATTTTTGTGGAAGGTCATATTACCATTCCTGTTTCTCTTCGAGCGATTATGCAGTGTCGCCGTATTTTTATAAATAGCGTCCTAAGTAATAAATATTTCGTAACTTTGAGTCTAGAACCGATTGAATAACATTTTAACAAGTGTAATTGTTAAGTTTTAAGTTAAAATATTGATTATTAACCAAGTTATTGTACAAAAAGTAAATAGGGTGTCATAATACCACCTTTTCTTCTATAATATAAAGACAAAATCGATGTTCGGATCGGAAATATGTATCTATAGAAAATTGTGAAGTACTGTGTCGAGAGTAGAAGACAAATGTAATATTCTGTGGCAAACCTACGAAAAATATGATATACGTGGATAGTTTAATAAGTCAGTGACTTTTTTTTACTAACATTCGACTTATTTCTCAACATAGCCTCCTTTTAAAAACTCACTTATCAAACTGCTCACGTATACACCAATTCGTCGCTCCTTAGATCTAGTAAAGCAAATTCTAAAGGTGCCTGCTCTTCTGTTACAAAAATCAAGGCACCTTCAGAACTTGCTTTATTTGATTTAAAGAGTGACGAATCATTGTTTACGTCGTTCACGAATATATATGTAATGAGAGTACGGATCGAATCTAGGATTCACTGACTACCACTTTTATGAAGAGCCACTCGTCTCTTCTATTCTAAAACCACAATTACTTTTTTGAAAAACATACGCATAGTTCATTTTCGTCCATTTACAAAAAAGATCTCTTTTCACAAAACGACACTACCGTGTTAAATATATCGTTTCGAAATAAAATTTAATGGAAAAGTGATAAATAAATAAATGTTGTCCATCCTGGAAGTATTGCGTCGTTACTTTGATAGAACGGAAGTATAGCGAGATCTATTTCTCCCAGAGGGGCAGACGATCAGCGATTTGTATGGGAAATGATCTTGTTTGTGCGCAGAAGAAAAGCCGATTGATTCGTAATTGGACCTCGTAAATAACCTGATCGCAAAGTAAGCCGATCGCATTTCCTTGCAACACAAATCATTCAGATCATTTATATCAGTTGCATTCATGAAATGAAGCAACAATAACGCGTATATTATACATCAAAAAGATATAGCAAATTCGGTATTATTATTATTATATGTATACAAAATAATACATTGCGATTTCGTATTGTGCGCGAGAGATGTATAACCATATCCGAGATACAAACTCGTTACATTTCCAATATTTATTTAATGACGCGTTCAAAAGGACGGTAATGCAAATGAAAATTAATAATGTTTATACATCTATTTGTCGCCATAAACGCAGCGAAGGGATAAATTTTGAAAGCCTATGGTATAATCCTCAAATGTAATGGGTCGTCGCATCTCGGTACGATGACAAAATTAAACATCGCAAAATCTTACAGGGTGTTAAAAATTATTGACATTATTAATTTAATGTCGCGAGAGTAACCGAAAGTGGCCGCGGCTGTATGTATAATACGATCGATAATGCTTATCGTGGTTTCCATGGATACATCAGTCACAAAACCGAACTGTTCGACGCTTCTCGCAATGGCACATGTAAACTCTCGCTTGTAATCATTGATGATAACATCTAAATTATACAAAGATAAAAAAAAATGCCAGCTCGTTGCTAAGAGTAGATTTGGACCTCACAAGCAAGCGCGAACAAATACGAATGAACAACTGACTTCAATCAGGACGAACAGACCTTATCAAAGTGAATTGTTTGATCGTATTTGTTCGCGTTCGTTTGTTTGTCTGCAGTTTAAAAGAAGGGAAATTCAAGATTCGTTCGGGAATCGTCCCACGTAGAGACCCTCCAATAAGAGTCTGGACAGGAGCTACAGCTTTGCTGCAGTAGGATACTTTTAACAAAAATCTGCGAGAAAGGAGAACATACATTTATTATTTCTTTTTCTGTCTCATTCTGTTCTATCTTTTTCTTATCTATTTCTCTCTCTCTCTCTCTCTCTCTCGAATTGTTAAAACATGGCAGACCAATCAAAAGTGATTTTCTCATATCCAGACTCTTATTGATTGGTATTCATAATCGATTCTTATGTTTACGACTGTCTTAAATACAGTCTTAAGATGTCATAAGCTAATCAGAGGGTTGCCTTAACATCTTAATACATGTTACTTAAGGTCTTAAAAAAAAGAACGGACTGAGTACCGTCCACAATGAAAAAAATTTCTGGTAGAAAATGGACGAATCAGAATTTTCTGGTTAAATTTATTAAAATTCTAGTTGAGATAACCGGAATTCTGGTTAATACAATATTTCTGTTAAAATCTACCAGAATTCTCATTTTTAGTAGAATAATTACATCAATCAGAATTCTAGTTATCTCAACTAGAATTCTAGCAGATTTAACTAGAAAATTCTGATTCGTCCATTTCCCACCAGAATTACTATTTAATCCAACTAGATCATTTTTCTCAGTGCATTGTTTAGCATTTTATTTTAATTTATTTTGTGGAGTTTTTGCAAGTTTTCCCCTCTCAGCATTTTGGAACTAAACCAGACTCTCATTCGGTCCCGCGTACAAAATTTCAATAGCTGCTCGATCGATCGCGGCGGACTGGTACGACGATGCATATCATTCCACGTCCGCACTATTTGCGTATCTATTATCAGGGTATTATCGGGAGTAAACCCCATCAGAATACGGGAAAAGTTGTATCGCCGCGCAATTTCCACTATATTTCAGTATAACGACTGTTTCGCGAATCTTTAAGTATTCCTCGGCAGATGTATAAAGTCGCACACGATTGAAGTTGAATTTTGATTTGATCAAGACCAACCGGTTTACCCATTTTTCGACTCAATAGTTCCGTCGGAAAGTTCATTATTGTCGGTTAGTTTCGCAAATGGGATTCCATCGCGGACATTAACGCGACCACTTAATAGGAGCTAACGATTTGCACTTCAAAGGCATTTCTCGTTTGTAATTCCCAGAAATTATCGACGTTGTGTTGGGCGCGTATTAAGCGAGATCGTCTGACATCAAGGCAACGTTTTGAGCCAATTAATTTATATTAGAGGTCGACCGGAATAGATTCGATCTCAATGAAGCCGAGACGCACTATTCGCTAATAACTCACATTTAAAGGACGATCTGCGTTAATACGAGCAAACAAGCGCCTACTTCTCATAATTTTGAATAAATAAAAATACTGTGTTTTATTGACGTCGTGTATAATAACAAATAGCAGAGATAAAGTAGTTTGCAAAACATTTAAAAGCCTTCGCGTTTAAATACGTGACCTTTCATTCGCGTTTTTTTCTCTATTCGCGGAGAAACGAGCGTCAATAACACTTTGTAATGGAAATTATATTTGTATGCGGTGTGAATATTTTCTCCCTCGCTCGTTGAAATTCGTCTAAAGGGTCTCCCACATTCGGCAACTGCGCGATTCGTTCACGTAAATTGACAATTTAATGCGCTGTAATCGCTAATTTCTCCGTGAAATGACTCGTGTATTTTGTATCATTTTCGAGAGCGTGTAAATTACTTGCAAAAATCGCTCTCAAAAGATTATAATTACTTTTCAGAAGAGTGGAAGAGCAAAAGTACTCAAAGAGTACTTCGATTCCTAGGAAAATATTAATCGATAAATTTCACCGAAGTTCTGACAGCAGAGCGACTCTCTAAGATTCTTTTTATAATTCCTTTTATCATGCTTTGATGTTCGTCAAACTTCGATTCAACTAGTAACTCGTGGGATTTGAAAAATCCGAATCTAATGCCACACTTGCCACCAGCTTACAGAACTAAAGACATTCTCAAGAATGGAGTAGAGATCGCTGAAGAGTAGAGTTCCCGTGCAAAGGAAGTGGGTCGAGTGCACCAACACGAAATGTATGGTGCGATGAGACCCGTGTACTCTAATATTACCGAGATTTTGAATATGATTGTGCTATGCAAACGGTGAGTACTCGTGGTGAAAGTTATAAACTATGACTGTTACAAACCGTAGTGCGATTTAGAATATCTGGGACTGACGACGATTTAATTGTAGAACGAGATCCTTGAAATACTCTGGCCGATACAATTACGGGCTGTGGACGATCGAGTCGAGTATCCTGAGCATTATCGGATATACCGTGGTCATACCAGTAGTTTCCGCACTCGGAATAATCGGAAACTCCCTAATCCTTGCGGTCCACTTGAAAGCGAAGACATACTTGAAAGGGTCAACATACATACACGTATTTAGCAGGTCGGTGTAAACATCGGAATCAGCCATGAATTAACGAGGAATTTACCCGCCATCCAGATTTGTTATTGTTATTCGCTCGGAGAGAATCCTCCGTAATCACCCTTAATGACAATTATGTACTGGTCGCCGTACTGGTCGCAAGCGAGGATTTTGAATAATTGGAATAATTCAATATGTTCGACTTAAAAATATCCTAAGTAATATTAATTATATATCAATGTTATAATTGCATCAAGAATTTCCATATGATTTTTATACAGTGCTTACGACTTCGGATCACTTGCGTCCTGCTCGTTTTCTCCGGTCTGGCCAGGGGCATTTTTCGTTGCTACAAAGGCTGGTTGGAATTCGATGCGTTCGTTCACTTTCCGATCGGCTCCATTACTTCAAACATCACAGTCTGGGCCGCATTAGGCGTGAGCGTCAGATTAATAATAGTCTGCAGGTAAAGATTTTCTGTAGAAATCATAATAATTATTCTCGAAGGTAAAGATTTAAAAATTGTAATTATATGTACAAATCAATTAAGTAGGTATAAGAAAAGGTCAATGTAGGCTACATTTACACCGTGCGCTTAGTCCGCGACCTATACAATAGGTGTCTTTGTTTAACCTACAGGATAAACAAGGACATCTATTGTATATACCGCGGTCTATGCGCGGTGTAAACGTAGCCATAGTCAAGGCTAGATCTTAGTTTCTATATAATATTTTTACAATATATTGTAACAATTGAAACTCGTAATACAGGCAAATGAGAGTGAATTATAATAATACTGCGTGGTTATTAGCGCCAAATTAACAATGCAATTTTTTACTGCAAACCGATGGTTTTGATTATGTACATACAACTTAATTCTTCGAGTGTATCGGCTCGTTTCGAACCATCTTCAGCGAAATCATTTCAGAGTGTATCCGGAGACAAAGTTTTCATTATAAATGTAAATCGGATGAGTCTCTTTTTACAATACTTTTTATTTATTTTATAATATTTTTATTGTTTATTTTTACAAATATTTTTGTAATATATATAAATATTATAAAATAAATATTAATTTATTTTATAAAAAATATCTTTTGTAAATTCTAAATCATCTTTCTGTTATATTGATTAACTTTATTATTGAGTTATATGTATTTTATTAGCAAAAAAACGATGTTTTGGAGAGTTGAAATAATTTGACGAGGTTCAATTCTCACAGCATGCCGCGACGCAAATCACCTAGATTCTGCAGGCAGGAAGTAGCGCGCAAGCTGATGATTTTCGCTACCTTCTTCGCCATTTTGATCAACATGCCATACTGCTTCATGTACAAGTACAACGAACGTGGGGAACTGGTAACGACCAACTTTTTTCACTCGCGGTAAGAAACGGCGATAACGATGATGATGATCACGAAAAAGTATACTGGTGCATATATCCAATTCCCCAATTCCCAATCAATTCCCATCCCAAAATATTTTCAGCCACCCCCAACCTTTCACAGAGATCGCATTAATATCTCTTATCCCTTATATTTCCAAAACAACGATATTTCATCAGTTATGCTTTCACGAATTTAATTTGGTTTGAAAACCTGAATCAAATATAATATCGAAATGATTTTTGCAGGTGATTCAATCTTCAAAATTGGCTTCAATTCATAATATTTGGCCTCATACCAGCCGTATATTTGCTTATCGCAAATCTCATTATGATATGTTTCGTGAGAAGGACCTTCAAACAGAGAGAGATGTTGTTGAAACGCAAAAACATACGCGAAGGAAATCGTTTGCGGGTAATTACGTTAGTGCGAGAATCCACGGAGATGTTTACCGTACAAGTTTGCGTGACAAGTCCTAAAAAAAAGACTGCAAATCGTGTTTTGTAATTAGTTCCTAAAAACACGCCTTCAGACAGGTTAGAGTGTTAAACAGGAGTTTTTCTATTGTGGACTATAGAAATCGTAATCAGTTTTGGACTCGCGCTGTGCCACTTCATTCTATCCTACTTGGGAAACTGAATGGGGAGGTTGTTGTACTCCACCACTTTAGAGCGTCTCGGAATACGATTTGCATGAAACTCATCCGAGAACCGAGTGGTATCCGGAAACAGAGTCTCGCGCGAGTCATTGTTGTCTCGCGTAATTGGAAAAGTTTCCCTCAAAAACCGACGATGACATCGCTGTCTTTGCGAGCGCAATTATTAAAACTTTGTTGTCGCTTTCGCTGCAGCGTAGATCGCTTTCATAGCTTTGAATAGAGCGTCATCCGATTGACATTGATTCACCTATCAATAGTAAATAGCTCGTATCTTTTCTTTTCTGATTGTCGATATTAATTATTGATTTAATATTTTTCTATATTAGAGTCAGCAATTGTAGGTCGTCCAGTATTACGTGAAATTACGTTTCTAGAAATACATATGTCTCTGAAAGATATTTCAAAGATGTCTCGTTTGCTTCGTTTTATCGCATTGATTTCTATTAGGATCAAGCCCGGCTGACGATCATGCTGGTCGGCATCGTATTTCTGTTCCTTGTGGGCGAGCTGCCAACTCATTTGGCGTCGCGACGCAGCGCCGTGTCTCTGTTTTACGGTGGTGATCTCTTCAAAGTTCGGGAGGATTTCATGGAAAGGTAAGGGGCGAAACGTGCTACGCGTCGCGACGCAACCATTATTAAAGCAGTCTCAGTCAAAATAGGGAGTTTTTACAATAACGCTAAGGTCACGTTATTTTCTTTTTAACAACTAATTAAGAAAAGGATAACGGGGACTTTAGCATTCACCGTATCTGGATAAACGATAATGCAAAAACTCCCTAATAATACGTGCGTTGTACGCAGAATGTTTTTCTCATGTAACGCTGTTAAAAGAGAAACGCTGTCAAAAAATATAATTTTCGTTATGAAAAGTAAAGAAACAAAAATATGATATGCGACGTTCGAGTCTGTTAACTCCGAAGGTATTTTGAATTTAAATCGAAATGACGACGAGATTGTGAAGGATATAGTCGTTTCCTTCAAAGTATATAAATAATTAAACTTTAGTGCATAAATAAGTGCAGAAATAATTAAACTTTGTATATGTAATTAAACTCACCCAAATTAAAATACATGTGACGTGACACGCGTTCTTATGTTTCACCGATAATTTATTCATTTTGTGATATATTCCTGCAGCTTCCGTATGTGGGCGACTCTTCTCAACGCGCTAGCGAGTTTGACGAATTTCATACTTTATTGTGTGCTCAGTCCATACTTTTTCGTGCATTTAAAACGCACGTTAGTTCCGGAACATACTGTGAAAAGGAAACATGATAGGAGAGGACCAATTGCTTACTTCCATCAACAACCAGACGACAAAATGAAATGTGAAATATTCGTATTATAGCATTTCGATAACAATAATTAATGATCCAATTTATCTACAGATCTTCATTGAAAACACAACACTACAATAGATACAGTAATCACGCAGAGTGAGCCACAAGAGCCAATTGTTGTTATAGTAATAAATAATTATAAGTAATTACTCTATATAATAATTAATAATCGTAAATATTATACACTGATAAAAGGTAATAGCATACAAATGTATTTTGTTTAACGTATTCGTGTAATATTTAGTAAATACCACCAAATATAATAATAATAAGCAACTGTTTAGAAATATATGATAATTAGAAAAGTAAAATAATTTTAAAAAAATAAAATTAGCGATTAATTAGTTTTGGTTATATAATTGAAATTTGATTGAAAACTATTTCACCAAAACTTTAGTTAATTATCATCTAGGCTTGATAATTATTAACAAACTTTTTTCAGTGTACACATCGCATATTTATCATTTCTTCAAGAATAGGTATAAATGTAGGTATAAATATATTAAAGAAATAAAAGATTAGAGAGAGAAAGAGAGAGAGAGAGAGAGATTAAACATAACGCACAACAGATACAAATAAAATATAGGACATATTATATGTCATATTTTATTTATATCCATCATGAGTTATGTCTAATCTCTAGTCCTAATTTTTTTATTCCTTTAATAGGTATGTACTATTTTTTCTTATTCCTAAGGGTGCATCCAGACTATCGAGCGAGCCGAGCCGAGCCGAGCCTACGTCCACATTCAAAGCTTTGATGTAAACCTATATTCATTTTGATAATGTGGATGTAGGCTCGGCTCGCGGCTCGATAGTCTGGACGCACCTTAATATTTCTTCCATTATGTGCAGGATTATAATATAAAAAAAAATTTTTTTTAATTTTCAAATATCAGTTCGATTAAAGTAGACTGCGACTTAAAATCTAACATGTTTAATGTGATACATATTATCAAGGTTCGTTGTTCTACGTTGGTTAAGAACTGGTTGATACCTGACGAGAACACGCGTGTCATCCGATTCCTGACAGTTTCGCAGCTTTCGTAGTTGAACTTCCTCTTTAGCGGGAATCGATAGAAACATTTCAGACGCCGGCAGCAATTTCGTACGTGATTGTTCCTGCCATTTGCGAATTTGTCTTCTAAAGAGCTGCCTAGCCAAGAGATAAGCCAGCTCGATTACACTCAACACGGAACCACCGAGACAGAGACCAAATATACCGCCGAAGGATGCTGTAATAATTCGTGCGATTTCGTTAGAATCAACCGAGTAAAATTAATTCAAACGAGATCAAAGACAAATGAATTCTCTCTCGCCAGCTAATCGAAATATTGGAATCTAACCCACCGAGGAGTGAATCCCAGCTGATGATACTTTCCTTGCGATATTCGACATACGACACATCGCCGAAAAATACGTACACAAAAGATATATTATTAATATCGAAACCGTGCCTAAAAATATAATAAGATATGAAAATAAAATATAAACATATAATCTCTTCACAACTCAATAAGAAGTTATTATTATTATTATTATGAAAAGTTCATGAAAATAATATAAATAATCACATATCACGAAGAAAAAGCTAACGTTCTTTTCATTAAAAACAACGAGTAGACTCACATTAGATCAGAATCAAATCCCACTTTCTCCATTTTAACATCTTCTGAACTGATAGTATATAACATGTCTGTGCACTGGGGCAGACAATTTTTGCAATATTTCTTATTCACGTAATCTGGTATCAATTCTAAATTTAAAAAAAACAACACTGTGTACAATTCTATATAACCAGATATATTATACGATATATATCTAATTATAATATATGTATAATAAATATGTTTGAAATCGTTTTCTTACTTCGGACGCTCAAAAGGCAATTTACGTCAGGCAAGTAACATGTCCTCATTCCCTTTCCTATCAATACACAAGACCATAACGTTACGTAGTTATCATGTTAATTATAAGGTATTATTATATGGTATCAACCCTCCATCTGCACTCTAAATTTTTGTTTAACCCAAGTTTTATTCTTTGTTCTTTACACTTTGAAGAAATGTTGAAAAATTCGAAGTTACTTGTCATCAGCATCTCTATTACAAATGCCACAGCCAACAAGATATTTTAGGAGGGAAAACATTCGCTCTCCTTTATTTCAGAAAAATTTAAAAGTGAAATTTCACTTATACCAAAAAAAATCCAGATTACAGACTAGGATTTACTTAATATTTATATACCATCGTATTAACGCATCTCTAAAATGTGTCTCCTTTTATCAGATATAAAGTTATAAAATTGATAAAAGTGAGATTGAAGAATACAGCACCTATACGTTGCTCCAAAGGAGAAATCTACTCTATTAGATAATTTTGTATCTCTTTTTTGTGAACACTCACGTTTCTCCGGATAGTAAAATGGCAGGCAGCCGCACAGATGATGTGTGTGCTCGGCTATACAACCCGATATGCACGATTGATGGCTATAGCGAATCTCGCCCGGTATCTGCAGGTGTATTCATTACAATTACGTGAAATATGGAAGGCGAGAGTTTACAGCGGTTATCGCGTTAAACAACGCTCAATCTAAGTCAAAGGACACATAATTTTACCTCGTTGTGGAAGTAACACAAACGTTTCTCCAGAGGGATGGCCCTCAAACTTTCCATAGCTCTGATAGACGTTCCAGTAACGGATATCGCCAGGACGTGACCGGATGTCACGGCTGTAATGTGTGCACCAATGTCGGGAAAATCAATTGGATCGTGTATCATGATGGAAGCTCCTACAAAAGGGCGCGAAGTAGCTTTGTACATGTCGGGTTCGATATTTAAGGCGACCGCGAGTCCCACGTCGCGGCCGCTTCCGGGCGCGTTCTGTAAAAGAAAAGTTTATCATGTACAATTACAATATAATCAAAATTAGAGACTATAACAGAATCTGACCACGAGCGAGTTTACCAAAGTTCTACAAGAGAGAAAGATATATATCTCTTCATATATATATATAATATCTCACTTTAACTTATACTGTCTCACTCTGTGATCTTAACTAAGATTATGGAGTAAAATGATATAAGATAAAATGAAATAATATATGTATAGGTAGATAGTATATACACATATAGATGTACCTTTCTCTCTCATGGGATTTTGACAAAATTATTCTGGATGGGCTATTTGAAATATTTTTATTTGAGAAACAACATTTGTAAGATAATTGTATTTTGTATTTCAGCGGAACATATGCAAATATTTTGTATTTCGTATTTCAAATACTAGGAAGGGGGAAGGATTGAAAATCAATCTTATTATTTTAATTACAAAAATGATTATTGTAGGACGCGTAAAAGACATATAGCGGTTATTTCGGTTATGAGATATGCGGCAAAAATGCAAGTGTTTCAAAAAGTTCTTTTTTTATACGAAAAATGAGTATTTCGGATTTCTAATATCTTTTTGTAGTAGTAGACAGTATAGAGTTTTTACTGATATAGTTCGTTTACCTTAAAAATAGTAAATAATAGATACTTAATAAATTAAGTTAGGTGCGGCGTATATACCGGAGTTACGCTATATTATAGGATTTCTAGTCAAAATCAATGCAAGAATATCGAGTGTTACCAATATTGTGTGCACACCCGGTAAATCATCATCAGAAGTGTTATTGCTGGATAATGACCTGCAGAATAATAACGAAAGCGTAAAATACATGTTTAAATGTCCGTATCGGATTAGTGCCGAAGGTTTGTCGATTTTTCTATCAAGCTTTTGTACGTGCTTCTATTTTTGTATCAGATAAAACTAAAGAACCAAATTATTGTAATTAACGGTCTCTCAAAATTTAAAAACGTTTCAAAATGTACAAGGCAAATGAGAGTTATCAGGTGCAATATTAGAAATAATAATAATATTTAGATAACGTATAATAAAATTAACACAGTGTTAATTTTATTATAATTATCTAAAAATATTATTATTATTTCTGTATTGCGCTTAATTAACTACGCCCGACTCTCATTTACCTTATACACTTTGAATCGTCAAAGAACCAAAGTTTTCTAAAGATTAAAGCAAAGACCTTCCTTCCAGATGAAGCAAAGGCGATTATGCTGAAACTTTATTTGCAACTTTATACTTCCGACAAATATGACGAACCTTTTGCACCAACTTAGCATTTCATACAGTAAAGCAACGTTCCAGCAACATTACAAACATTGCAGCAATGTTGCTTTTTTATGTATACAACATATATACAAAATAACGTAGCGTCAAAGAAACGATACGTATTTTCGAGAATTTTCTCGCGACAATTACATGAGTCCATCATAGTGAGAATTGAAAGCGCAACAGAAACCCTCCCTGGACTTGACGGTCTTGAAGATCTTACTGCAATCGTGAACTTTGCCGATCCAAGCGCATCTCAGCAACAACGCGCTGCAAGGTTGCATCAACTGCGACAGACATTAATTCTTAATTCGAATCTTTTTTCGCCATCTGGATGGAACCTATGATTAATCTGCATCTTCTTGGAGACACAAATTAATCATTAGAACAATCATTTTTTACCTGCTCCATGAGCCCTTCGACCGTCATGTTGAGTCTATTGAGCAGCTGCCTCGCAGTCGTATTGTCTATAGAGATATTGTTGGGTCGTATTAATTTCATTAGGGATGAAAAAAATTTATCGCTGTTATTCGTGGTGAACCCTGCATCCCTGTATCTATTGAATCGTGCAAAATCAAAACGTAACATCGGACATGGGGATTTAACTTCATCGATCCAAAATTAATTTTCGCACATAGGTTGTCACATTAAATAGGTACGAAAAATTTGTCATATCAAACACCTTTTATTGAAGAAAACTGAAAGAAAGATTAGCAAAACCGAAACAAAATTGCAGAATAAATTTTTTCAACTAAACAGACATTTTTAATTCCATTTTCTTTTTCAAGAATTTCAATTTTTTTTTAACTTTGTACGTATGTCAGATATTTGCGATATCCTATTATGGTAAGGAACTTTAATTTTCTAATTTATTAATACAAGAGTTCATGATAAACGACGAACCCTTCGCACCTCAAATGAATATATCAAAATAGATATCTTATTAATATCGCTTACAAAATCTTGGCAATAAGGTCGGCGTGTGGACGGTAGACCTTATTATTATTACATATGGTGACTGCTGGAAAAGGCATGTCCCATATCGGTTTTGACGTGTAAATAGTCGTCACTATGGGATTGTTCGAGTAATTGGCCCACAAGCGTGACATCAATATAGCGCAGAACACGATGGCCGACATACAAACCTATCGAATATAAAAATAAATTACGTTTCCTGGGCGATATTTCTGAGTTTACTTTTGCGCTTTTGAGATTATTATAGGATCCTCACCAGGAACCAGAGAATATTCTCGATTATCGACGTTCCATCTATACTTATGTACCGAAAACCGTGCAGATTCGTATTCTTACAATATACATTAAACCAGCCCAGATGTTTTTTCACGTATGCTAGACATTTGCGATATCCTATCACGATATGTAAGATATTAATTTGTTTTCGAAGATATATAAATAATTACTAAATCCGTACTGGATATTAATAAGCACCAATATGTATAAGCACCAATAAATGGAAGTGATATTAGTGTCTCACCATGGTTTACATTGTCGAATTTGGATTTCTTATTCCAATTGGGCTTCATGGTTTTTGAAGCTATCGCGTTAATGCTTATAACTGCCACTTGCCAAGAGAACTACCGAATGACTAAACATTTTGCCGAACGCGTACTGTAATTTCTTTGGCCAGCGACTACCCTTCATTTCCGATTCGGTCGTTGTATGCCATTTAATTTTCCATCAATATCCCTAAGTAAATTTGATGAAATGATATTAAGATCCAAGTAATGTTTTCACCTGAATGCCCAATCTATTTTGATTATCTACTTGCGAAGATCGCGGATTTTAGGTCGAATATTCCATTATGAAACTTAATAATTTAAGATTTATTACGTTCGATTAGTTTTCTGATAAGTAATTGAAAAGAATCTCTTTTAAAATGCGACAAATTCATCGTACAGTCAAATCAAGGTATAGGTATCTCTACAAATCTAAAGCATTTCATGTACTATCGTTTCTAATTATTCGGCTAATTTTTTTGCTAAGTAATTGAAACATTTACGGCTATCATTTTTTTTATAAACGTGATATATTTCATATATTTAGATCTAGACATGTCATATACAAGTCCGAGACAGGGTAATTATGCAGTTTAGGGGAGCCCCCCCAATGACCTTGACCTTGACATATATTGTCAAGAGGTCATCGCCCTGAGTAACCTTGAGGAAGTTTTAATCATCGGACGTTGCTCGTTAAGAAGTTATAAACAAAAAAAGTTTAAGAAATAACTTCTTGTTTCTACTATATGAAACTTGTGCGCCCCTTTGCAGGGAGGAGAGGGGGGTGAGAGTCGACTTACTTTTATTTACAAAGAACTTTTATAGTTTTTCAGACTTTCTCATTTAGAAAAATTATTATTATTATTAATATTCACCTGGTATCAAATCACAATAGTTAGTGTCAAAAGCAACAGCAGGACGAGTTTAACTTAACCGATTTGACGATTAACTTGATAAAAATATCAGTGTTTCTGTTTGTAATAACTTTTATTTAACAAATAAATGTAATGATTAGTGATCCTATTTATCTATAAATCTTCAGTGAAAATCCAATAGATATAATAATCACGTAAAGTAAGCCACAAAGGCCTATTGTTTCTTATAATAATAAATAATCGTACGTAATTACTCTACGTAATAATTAATTAATAATCGTAAACATTATACACTGAAAAAAGGTAATAGCTAACAAATGTATTTTGTTTAACGTATTAGTGTATATATACAATATTTAATAAATATCACCAAATATAAATAAGTAACCAACTGTTTGATAAGACATGATAATTAAAAAAGTAAAATAATTCAAAAAAAATAAATTAGCATTTAGTTAATTTTAGATATATAATCAAACATTTGATTAAAATTATTTCGTTAAAGCTATATTAGTAACTATCGTCTAAGCTTGATAATTATTATCGGAATTTTTTTCAGTGTTTATTTTCACCGCATATTTTCTATTTTTCAGATCCTGTGCATAACGGCAGAAATATTACATATTAAAGAAATAAAAAAATTCAGACTACAAATTAAATATAACGCATAATAGATATATATATATATATATAAAATATGACATAATATGACTTATTTTTATTTGTATGTTATCATATAATATGTCTTACATTTTATTTTTATCTATTGTGCGTTACATTTAATTTCTATTCTCTTAATCTTTTATTTCTCTGCATTTATACCTACTTGTTCTTTATATTTCTTTTTGTGCGAAGGGCTTTAACCATAAATAAATTTTTTAACGACTTATCAAAAATCAAGTCGATTAAAGTAGACGGTGATTTAAAATTTGACATGTTTCATGTTGTCGAGATTTGTTATTTTACGTTGGTGAACGATCGGTTGATACCACGTGACGAGAACACGCTTGTCAACCGATTCCTGACGGTTTCGCGGCTTTCGCAGTTGAACATTCTCTTTAGCGGGAATCGAGAAAAACACTTCCGACGCCGGCGGCAATTTCATACGTGTTTGTTCCTGCCATTTGCGAGTCTGTCTTCTAAAGAGCTGCCTGGCCAAGAGATAAGCCAGCTCGATTACGCTCAGCACGGAACCACCCAGACAGAGACCGAAGATACCGCCGAAGGATGCTGTAATCATTTGCGCGATTTCGTTACATTGTTCCAAGTAAAATTAATTCAAGCGAGATCAAAGACAAACGAATTCTCTGTCGCCAGCTATTCGAAATATTGGAATCTAACCCACCGAGGAGTGAATCCCAGCTGATGATACTTTCCTTGCGATACTCGACGTACGACTCGTCGCCGAAAAATACGTATACGAAAGACACATTATTTTTATCGAAGCCATGCCTACAAATATAAAAAGTATAAGAAGCAAGTATCAGAAAAAGGTATAAGAATATCTCTTCATATCTCAATTAAATGCTACTATTATTATTAAAAATTTGTGAAAATAATAAATGAATAATTATCACGAGACATGTCACGAAAAAAAGCTAACGTTCTTTTCGTTAAAGACAGTGATGTAGACTCACATTAGATCAGATTCAAACCCCACGTCCTCCATTTTAACATGTTCTGGATTGATAGTGTATAACATATCTGAGCACTCAGGCAGACACTTTTTGCAATGTTCCTTATTCACGTAATTTGCTACTGACTCTGAATTTTGAAAAACAACAATGTATATCTATGATTCTGTATAATCAGATATACGAAATATCTAATTATATTATATGTATAATTAATAGGATGTGTGAAGCCATTTTCTTACTTCGAATGTTCAAAAGGCAATTTAAGTCAGGCAAGTAACATGTCCTCATCTCCTTATCTGCCAACCCATTGAAGATTATAACGTTTGTAGTTATCGTATTAATTGTATTGTTTTTATATTATATATAGTATTAACCTTCAATCTGCATTCTAGGTCTTTTTTGTTTAGTCTAAATGTTCTCTATTGTAGGCTTTTAAAAAAGTGTAGAAAAATTCGGCGTTATTTTTCAATATTTTTTATAGACGCTACTCTTAACAAAATATTTTAGAAAGAGAGGGGTGGAAGGGAAATATATATATATATAGAGAGAGAGAGGGGAACCAAATTCCACCCTCTTTTATTATTTCGGAGAAATTTAAAAGTGGTATTTCAATTGTACCAAAAAAGATCCAGATTACAGATAAGGGTTTATTTATATATCATCGATTGTCGTATTAACGCATTTTCAAAATGTCTCCTTCTATCAGATGGAATTATAAAATTGATAAAGTTGAAATTGAAGAAATTGAAAATGAAGAAGCACCCATATGTTGCTCCAAGAATGAAATCTATTCTATTAAATAATTTTATGTATTTTTTGTGCACACTCACGCGTCTGCGGATAGTAAAATGGCAGGCAGCCGCAAAAATAATTTACGTGCTCGGCTGTGCACTCTGATATGCATGATTGATAGCTGTAGCGAATCTTGCCTGGTATCTGCAGGTGTATTCATTACAATTACATGAATTATGGACGGCAAAAGTTGAAAGAAGTTAACGCGTTAAACGCTAGACCCAAGCCGAAAAGTACATAATTTTACCTCGTTATGGAAGTAGCACCAACGTTTTTCCAGAGAGATGGCCCTCAAGCTTTCCATGCTTCTGATAGATGTCCCGGTAACGGATATCCCCAGGACGTGACCCATCGGCACGGCCACCATGTGTGCTCCATGGTCGGGAAAATCAATTGCGTCGATATAACAGAAGCTCCTATGTAAGGACGCGAAGTAGCTTTGTACATGTCAGGCTCGATGTTTAAGGCGACCGCGAGTCCCACGTCCTGGCTGCTCCCGGGCGCGTTCTGCAAAAGAAGAATTTATCGTGCGCAATCACAACGTAGTCGAAATTAAAAGTCCTATGACAGAGTCTGACCACGAGCGAGTTTATTAAAATCCTACGAGATAAAAAGATATATATATATGATTTCTTTATATTAGAGAATGTATATAGGGAATATATATTATAGGGTAACTCCGACAAATACGCTGCGCTGGGATTTACGTCGCAAAAGTAGAAATTCAAGTCAGAAAAAATAGAAGAAGTGGAGGTAATTTTCCCGCAACTACTCTGTTACATGCCTTTATGTTATATTAGTATTGTGTTACGATTTCAGCTTCTTGCTGTTGATATTAATGAAATTATTGTGAGTTGAATCGATTTGTCATTGTAATAAGTAGCGCCATCATAAATTATAATCTACATAAAATGATTACTATAGGACGTGTAAAAGACCTAGTGGTTATTTCGTGATACATACGTGTAGAGGAATAAAGTAAAGCATGTTGTATAGCAAAATACAAGTGCTTTGCTTTCGTGTTCTTTGTTTAGTTCGATGTCTTGCATATCCCACCTATTTGAGATATACAGCATTTTTAGCGGGCGGGATTTATACCCAAAGCATACAAAGTGCGCAGATTGAATTCAACACGCTAAATGCTGAAAAACTCATTACTTAATTGTTTAAAATATTTATATACTTTTACATTTAACTTTGTTAATTTCATGTAAAACAGCTTTTAGTATGCACTGATCTAATGTAGTACAAGTGACGGAATTCGCTATAAGATTGTGACAATCAATATTATTATTTGTCATTTGAATTACAAAATACAAAAAAACTTTCAATCTTTCCACTTTAAATACAAAATACGTAATACTTTCGTGTATTCTGCCGAAATACAAAATACAAAAGACGCTTGTATAGCAAATACTGTTTAAATAAAACTATTTTAAATATACGTGCCCAGCCCTACTCCTGGCTAGATTCTGTTATAGGGTCTCTAGTCGAAATCAACGCGAGGATAATAAGCATTACCAAAATTGTGTGCACACCCGGCAAATCATCTTCTGATGTGTTGTTGAAATCGGTGGTATTAAAGTCATTGGACCTACGAAATAATGATGAAAGCGTAAAATACACATCTAAATGTCGGATGAATCTATATCGGGCTATTGCCGAAGATTTGTCAATTTTTCTACTAAGTTTCTGTGCTTCTATTTTTGTTTATTGCAATTAATGGGCTCTTGAAATACAAAAATGATTCAAAGTATACAAGGCAAATACGGATTAATTAGGCGCAATATAAAAATAATAACAATATTTAGATAATGTACAATATAATAAAATTAATAGTGTTAATTTTAGAGGACTACTTTTTTCTACAAATTGATTGCCTACTGCACCATTTGCCTACATTTCATTTGTCTATAGATCGATTGCCTAAATATATTATTGCCTACAGATCAATTAATTGCATGTATTAATGCCTACAACTCGACTGCCTACAAGCACTTTTGAACACAAATATAAAATTAAGATTAAATTACATAAGAAAGTAATCTGTGTTTTTAAAGCGAAGAATTTGTTATGTGTAAATTTTATGCATTGCAATAAAGTATGAATATGAATATGAATATGAATTTGTATTTTAAAACAGAGAAATTTCGATTTATAGGCAATAATATATGTAAACAAATATAATATCATTTCCAAAATTATTATTTTTGTACGCAAAAGCGTATGTAGGCAATCGAGCTATAAGCAATACTATGTAGACAATTGATCTATAGACAGATAAATGAGATGTAGGCGAACGGTGCTACAGGCAATCAATTTGTAGGCAAACGGGGTCTTCCCTTTATTTTATTATAGTTATCTACGTATATATTATTATTATTATTTCTAATATTGCACTTAATTAATTGTGCTTGACTTCCGTTTGCCTTGTACACTTTGAATCGTCAAACCAAAGGTTTTTAAAAATTGAAAAAGAGCTTCCTAGCTTCTAGCTGAAGCAGAGGCGATGGCGATTACGTTGAAATTTCATTTGTAATTTTATCCGACAAATATAACGAACTTTTGCACCAACTTGGCATTCCATATAGCAAAGCAATGTTCCAGTAACATTGCAAACGTTGTCGCAACGTTGCTTTGTATGTACACAATATATAGAATAACATAGCGTCGAAGAAGCGGTCAGAACTGGGTAATATTTAAAATAATTCCATTTTAAATATGTATTTAAAATGGATACATTTTGCATTTTTCATTTTAAATGGTTTTTGGAAAACCATTTTCGTTTTACATTTGAAATGGAATCATGTCTATCACTTAACCATTTATAAAATAGATAAATAGTTTCCCTATATTTTCACAAATTTTCCCTAGAATCATTGACAAATAAGAAGAATCAAGTCCCATGATTGGTCAAAGACTTTTATGAATATTCAAATAAACTACAAATTAAATTGTAAAGAAAAAATTAATTCCAGATAGTCCATAAATATCGAATCTTAATAAAAGTGTTCCAGCTTTATATAAAATATTATATACATTTCTAAAAATGTATATTACTCTCAATATCTAATTTTAACCGTAACCGGCGCTTTTCGTATTAATTTGATTTATTCAAGTAAACGGTCCCGTTTCCAAATCATAATATTAAAAAATTTAAAATATTCTCGTCAGAAATATTTTATTTATAATATTGTAGTCAGGGCTTCGAATTTCGTTGAAAATGGATTTCAAAGGTAAAATACTTTTTAAGAATGTATACCATCCTGGCGGAGTTTTTACGAAAAATTAGATTGAAACAAGATCTTCTATCTATGAAAATCAAGATATCTATGAAAAATTAAGAATTTCAAAGATCTTGTTTTAATCTATATAGTTTTTCTGTACTTTTTTTCGTAAAAATTTTTTTTCCGCTATGACAGGAAAAACCATTTTGCATTCAAAAACCATTTAAAATGCTTATTTATCCATTTTACATTTAAAATGGATTCGAAAAACCTATTTTGCATTTTATATTTTAAATATACGTTTTGATCGAAAGGCATTTTACTCAGTCCTGGAAGCGATATGTATTTCCGAGAATTTTCTTGCGACAATTACATGTGTCCAACGTTAAGATCGTAGTGGAAATTAAAAGCGCAACAGAAACCCTCCCTGGACTTGACGGTCTTGAAGATCTTGCTGCAATCGTAAACCTTGCCGATCCAAATGCATCTCAACAGTAACGCGCTGCAAGGCTGCATCAACTGCGAGAGATATTGTTAATTGTTAACTCGAATCTTTTTTCGCTATTTGAACAACTATCTTACGATTAATCTGTATCTCCTCGGAGATACAAATTAATCATTAAAACAATCATTTTTCACCTGCTCCATGAGCGTTTCGACCGTCATGTCGAGTCTATCGAGAAATTTCCTCGCGGTCGCATTGTCCATCGAGATTTTTTCGGGTCGTATCAATTTTATTAGAGATGAAAAAAATTTGTCGCTATCATTCGTGGTGAATCCATCCATGTATCTGTTGAATCGCGTAAAATCGGGACGTAACATCGGATATGGAGATTTAATTCCGTCGATCCAAAATTAATTAAACTAATTTCGCACATGAATTGTCACATTAGATAGATATAGAAAATTTATCACATCAAATAGTTTTTATTTGATATAGCTTTTATCAAGAAAATTGAAGGAAAGCAAAACCGAAACAAATCGAGTTTAGAAAAAATTTTTTTGCCAGTTAGACAGAAAATTTTTAATTTTCAATCCATTTTTTTTTAAAGGACTACGATTTTCTAATTTTAGTTATTAATATAAGGGTTCAAAGGAAAACGATGAACCCTTCGCACCTGAATGTATTATACAATAGATATCTTATTAATATCTTACAAATTCTTGGCCATAAGGTCGGCATGTGGACGGTAGACCTTATTATTATTACATATGGTGACGGCTGGAAAAGACACGTTCAATATCGGATTTGACGTGTAAATAGTCGTAACTATGGGATTGTTCGAGTAATTGGCCCATAAGCGCAACATCAATATAACGCAGAACACGATGGACAATATACAAACCTGTAGAATATAAGAATAAATTACCTTTTTCCTGGACATTATTACTGAGCTTACTCTTGCACTCTTTAGGTCATTATAGAATCCTCACCATGAACCAGAGGACACTCTCGATTATCGACGATCCATCCATACTTATGTAACGAAAACCATGCAGATTCGTATTCTTACAATAGATATTAAACCAGCCTAGGTGTTTTTTTACCCGCACGTATGCCAGACATTTGCGATATCCTTTTCGATATGTAGAATATTAATTTATTTGGTGAAGTAATAAGTATAATTACTAAATCGGTATTGACTGATATTAATAAGCATCGATATATATTAATAAATTAAAATGTTAGTGTCTCACCATGTTTTACACTGTTAATTTTTGATTTCTTATTCGAATGTGGCGTCATGTTTTTTTAAGCTAAGTTAATGCTTATAGGAAACAAACTGCTATTTGTCAAGGAAACTACTGAATGACTGCATATACTGCCGGACTCGTATTGCAATTTCTTTAGCCAGCGACTACTTTTCATTTCCGACTCGCAGTGTGTCATTTAATTTTCTATCATTATCTCTAAGTAAATTCAGTTAAATGATATTAAAGTCCCAGTAATGTTCACCTGAAGATCCACTCTATTTTGATTATTTGCTCGCGAAGGTCGCGAATTTTATATGGCATATTCCAGAATCATAAAACTGTATAATTTAAGATTTATTACATTGAACTAATTTTCTGATAAGTAAATGAAAAGAATCGCTTTTAAAATTCATCGTATAGCAATTTCTTACAGTCTGGTCAAAATATAAGTATCTATGTAAGTCTAAAGCATTTTATACACTATCGTAATTACTCGGCTAATTTTTTTGCTAAGTAATTGGAACATGTACGACTATTACTCTTTTTAAAAGAATGACATATTTCATACATTTGGATCTAGATATATCTATACAAGTTCGAGACGGAAAGTATTTTATATTTTTATTGCAATTTAACAAGTGTTATTTTTATTTGCAAAGAACTTTTCTAATTTTTCTAATTCCTTATTTATAAGAATTATTATTAATATTCGTCATGCTGGTATTAAATTACAATGGGTAATGTCAGAGACAACAATAGGACGAATTACATTTAACCGATTTGACGGTTGACTTGATAAAAATAACAGCGTTTCTCTTTGTACTAACTTTTATTTGACAAATAAAAAGTATCCGTTACAAATAATTGTAAACTGTTTATCTTATACAGTACACGTAATCGTGATACGTACGAGTGTATAGCGCTCTTTCTCTCTCTCTTTCTCGCTCTCTTTCTCTCTCTCTCTCTCTCTCTCTCTCTCTCCCATGTTTGTGATCATACACGTTATCTCTTTCAGGCTTCTTGTGATACCAAAGCCCAGTTGCAACAAACCGGTTTATATATCTGGCGTCGATATTTCCCCCATGCACACACGCACTCGGACACACACACGCGCCTATACATACATCCTCACATACTGCCATTCACCCACGCGTGCTTATGTGCCTCGTCGTAGTGAAATGGGTTACAATTAACAAGTGTATGTATTTACGTGTGTGTTTATGTGTTTTACACGAAAAATGCATCAACACGCGGACGAAGCTACGCGCGATTATAATTTTGATTAATTTCACGTAGTTTTGTTTTATTTGCGGTCTCATTCGCACGCCTGTTTAAAACGAAGAAAACCACGATTCCCTCTGCTTCTGAGGACCTCGGGCCGTGATAATTCCGCGGCACTATTCACAGATCGACAATTATGATGTGTTTTCCTTGACATAAAAATAATACTATTATTTAATGTTACTTGATAATATTACCTAATTCTAACTCCAAGGAATAATCGAAAAAATAAATGTACAAAACACGTATCTAATGTAAGCGTTACGCAAAGAATATTTTCTCTCGATGCTGCGCACTCGAATTTGAACAATGATGTGGAAACACAATGAAAAGTAACTAACAAAGGAGAGAAAAACAAACAAGAATTAGGAAATCTCGTCACGAGCAATCGCGCTCGTCCCTCTGTGAACAGTCGACCGGAATTTTGTTGTGGAAATAATGGGAAATCTCTAAATCTGTAAAGTCCATCGCGTATGCGAATTTACATATGGATCGTGATTTCACTTGACATTTCATGTCGAGCGTATCATTGCTCAAGCCCTTTGTATACCTATGCAAATCCACGCGCAATGATCCCGAAAGTGTAACAGACTGCGAATGCGTCACCTACTGCCTACTGGTCGGTACAACTCTGTATTAATGGACATTGTCCACGGTCAAGATGCTTAAAAATGCCCTTTGTAGGCACCCTGATAGGGGTGACGTTTACTGACCAGACTAAAATGTACTTTCAGGGGCTGGAGGAGAGAGAGAGGAAAGGGTATTACAAGTTAATTTGGGGCTGACCATCGGTACGCGGGAAAATTGGAAACGGCGATTAGAATGTTATTATTATGTTGATCGTATTTAACCCTTTTTATCGTCTTATCCGTTAAAAAGGTTGTATTAGCTTAATATAGCCCGGCATACATATTATAACGATTCAACCCTCTAATGAGTGCGGGTTCAAGGGTGACATCACTTAATCATGTTGGGACACACTCGCTCAAGTATTAAAATCGACTATCCGGGGCAAAGCTTTCATAATTACGATCGCACAAATGGCTGTGATGGCTAAATAATGCTTTTTTTTTAGTACAATCGTTTTTAATTGCACTTGGAAAATTATCAACACGGCCGCTATTTGCCAAAAGGTACTCCCGTTCAAGTAGTCATATTTCAAGATAGTGCTATATAGTAGAGGTATTTATTTACAGAGATCATGCATGCCGAATCCGGCTGTTATTTTCGAGATATTCGCGATCGCACCTTCGTTATCAGGATTTTAGCGTAAGAATTTTGCACATCGAGGATGATTGTAACGAACTATCTACTGAAATATACATGTAGCAATGGCAATAGCGTTATAGCATTTTGGATCGATCCTGATTCATTTGAATTCATGTTTCGCAAGTCTCTCGCAAATTTCTCTTCTGTACAATATAATACAAAAAGAAATAAATTGGCAAATGAAAAAAAGAACTGAAAAATATGCTCCACTCACGCTTGTCAGAAAACATATAGGGCCAAGATATATTATTATTATTATGACGGACTTTGTAGTAGATTCAGTTTTGTCCATATCATTTTTTTAAATCAAATCATTCGGTAACCGTTCGCTCTTCGCCGATGGCGCCCCCTTAACTTTATGTTTCTTCATTAAGCCTAAATATTTCTACCCATTGTAACACTAAGAACGTTTACGCGTTCGCTGAAGAGGATAAAGGTATGATTAATACAGATTTAGGGATATAATTGAACGCAAAAATACTCTTATCAATAATCATAAAGTAATAATTAATATTAACTACAATAATAATGCAACAGCAGAAACGCATACCTGTATGCAGCAATTAAGGAAGGGAAAGGAAAGTTAGTGGATCTTATGTACAGTTTCTTTTTGCGAATACACTTGTCAGTTCTTTTCCTGCGAATACGTTTGTCTAGTAAAATCTATTTTTCTCTCTCTCTCGCTCGACCTCTCCGTTCCTTCGACACTGTTGCCCTCGCATTCACTCTATGCGCATTTATTCTTACTTCCATAGGATTAGAATTTGTAAAGAATTTATCAAAAAAGCTTGGAAAGAAACGTAACGGGAAAAGTGTGCGTTGTCAGATCTCGATGTTCAGAAGAGTCGCGACTAACGGTTTCAAATTGGCTGTCTCGCGCCAGCGTCTCGATTGTTCGTTGGCACAATCTATATAATTGAAAATTAAAACACTGTTTTTTTTTCATCGGGCGAAAGAGACAAGATTTAATGATAATAACAAAAAAAAGAGAAAAAGAAGATACACGATGGTTCCCAGCGAAATAGCGCGCGATTTATGATAGAAAAAAAAAAGGATCATTCTTTGGATTTCCTTGAAAGGATAAATACGTTTTCTCGGGAATGCTAACATCGGGGAACATGGTGCGGTTGCTTGCCAGTTTGAAACCCCCCGCTGTCACATCGACAGTACGTGTGGCCTCGCCGACACGATACAAATAAGAGAATTCTATACTAAAGAAAGGCCGACATCGAAAACGTTAACGTACTCGATTCGTGAATCGATTTACTCTGCAGGCTGCATTGGGCGACTACCATCCTTGAAAAGGATTGCCATGTTAAGGTCACGTTAGCATCGACCACAAGCGTTTATCTTCCTGGGAGAGGGTGATTCGCGTGTGGCACGTGTACATGTGTGTGTGTATGTGTGTGTATGTTTGTATGTGGTAAATTCTACAGATTATCATCCTGTGCGTAGCATTCTGCCGGAAGTATCCCAGTTTCTTGCACGCGTTTCTGCAAGTGCATGTCAAATGTACTTGTTTCAGGTTCCACTTTCAGCGTTTGTATGTGTTTGCCCAAGAAATATTTCTAAAAAAAAGTTACAAAAGCGCATCTTTGGCTCCCCTCTTCCCCGAATGCATCCCTCACCACGTCTTAGTAATGATCTGCATTCTCGTGCACGCTGGAACAGAAAAAATTAACGGAGTTTTCAGTCAAAGACCAATAACGGTTAAAATTGAAGAAAATAAATGATATAATTAAAACGAGACAATGACAAATTTTCTTATATTAAGTTTATATTAAAAATTTTTCTCTTTTCATTATGAATTATTTTCTAAAAATGATTTACGAGATACAAAGCGCAGAATAACAAAAATGCAAGCATCTTATGTTGCGTAAATAAGATTTAAATAATCGTCGATATAAAAAGCCTTAATTTATATATGATATCTGAGCGACGCAATAAATATACTCGGAATAAATCGCAATGACAACAGTACCACAACAATTGTATTAGTATGCATCATGAATGGAGTTCGGGTTACATGAGTTATCAGGGATTCAAGATAACTTGAATATGAATAAATATTACAGCCCTTATCTAGCTGCAATTATTTGATGATTATAGACACATTATTGAAGAAAATGTTACTGTTTATTCGTGCGAAATTACGGTCGATGAGCAAACGGGGCGCAGCGGGAATGGTGTTAGTTCCGAAAGCAGGTCTCAGGCAGAGGCGAAGTTCTTGAACACCTTTGTAGGATGATTAGTGATTCCTTGTTACATCGAAAGTAGAACAACAAAATCACTAGTCTTCCATACAACGGTGCTCCATTTTCCCTCACGCTGGCTAGAGATTCCTCCAGCGCGTCGTTCTCCTCCCATCCGTCTTTCTCCGTTCCTACTCCTTCACCTTTGCGAATGTTATAGTCACCTCGATCGTTTGGTTAGTCGGATTGTGTTAGCTCCTAAAGATGATGAACTGACTCGATGCGATGGCGGCAATATCGGTTATAAAGCGGATGAAGTACGAGAAATTATTATCGCACGTGACAATGAACGAAGAAATATACTCCAATATATATTGAACGTAGCAGCGTATAAAATCGAAGAGTCTGAATAGATCATTCACAAAATGCTAACGCACTACCGACTTTATTTTAGACTCACAAGCGTATTTATGAAGTTAATTATACCTTTTAATTTTCAAGATAGCACATATTACGTATATAGATTATAATTTTTTTCCTTCTTCGATTTTACTTTAACAATTATCTTTTTATAGATAAGTCAAGATGTTTACGCGAAGCTTCGCAAAATCATAACAAAGTGGCGGTGCATGAAATGATAACAATATGTATCTTACAATGTCATACAAGCATTATATCGCACAATTTTTATCACGTAATTACAAAAATTGTACATGCTTAAACATGAAGATATTACTATATATATATATTTTTCCATCTTTGTTAATAGCGCAATTAACAATAAATATGTTCGATTTTAAGTTTTATTAATATAATATAAAAGCAATATTTACAATGTTAACATGAAATAAGAAGCAGATTTTTACATTTAATGTAAGTATTAGATAAGAATGTATATGTCAATATAACAATTACCTCTGCTGCAGCAGGTACTGGGCCATTTGTATCTGACTGGGAATCCCAGTGATGGTGATGATGCGGTCATTACTACCAGGCAGTGGCTCGTCTATAGTTATTCCGGCACCACTGTCGGATCTGATTTTTCTGATCCTCGCACCACCTTTACCAATTATGGCTCCGGCCAACTGCAAACAAAGATAAGATTCTGTATATATAATCAGGTATATTTTCAACATATAGATTAAAATCAAAGATATCTCAATCAAATTATTATTAAACATGACATATTTATCTACAAATTATTCTCAATCTTTAGCCACTTAATAGCGCAATGACCCTTCAACGTATTTCTGTAGTGTGCATTTTTTATAGTTTACACAGATATACGCGAGATCTACAATTTAATATGGTTGACAAGATAATCTTGGTAATTTATTATTGCTTTTCGAAATAGCTTCCGAGAAGCAACGATCGAATAAAATCCAATATTTCTAATCGGATTTTGACTCGGATTCTCGGTATAAAGAGCAAATGTACAATTTTCTGCTACGATTGCCACAATAAATTAATGCAACGAATATTTACGTTTTCCTAGAAAATAAAACAAACATAAAGTAAGCTTATAGTCGACTTACGTCTTTAGGAATGGTGACTTGTGTACTAGTCTTGTTTCCACTCATGTTGCCCTGGTTGCCTTGGTTGTTTCCACCCATAGGGCCACCCATTCCCGTGTTACCACCGCCACCCAAACCATTGGGCGCGCCTCCTTGCATCCCCCATCCATCACCTGTGACAAAAGAAATATTAACGGCTCGTATTTCACAGATATACACAAATCCCCGAATATTTCAGCGATGTGCGACGATTTAATGGAATCAGCTCGTATCTTTCTCATCAGTAGCCTAATATCTTTGTCACAGAATTTTAATATCTTTATTGCGATTAAAGATGTTCGAGTCTTCCGATTGAAAGATAGATGTTTCTTTGATCATAGCTTAAGTGGATCATCAAGATTCCTTCTTACCGTTGTAATTTCCGCCGCCATAGGGTGGTGGGCCGCCTCGGTTTCCGCTACCGCCGTATCCGCTACCGCCACGGCCACCGTCGTAGCCGCCTCCTCCACCGCCGCCACCCACACGCGAG
>NW_017257274.1:76585-219274 GCF_001594055.1 Mycetomoellerius zeteki
GTCACGGCATTCCGCCACCGCCGCCACCCCCGGCACCACCACCACCGCCGCCGCCACCACCACCGCCACGACCGGGGCCGCCAAATCCACCGACCTTGCCTTGACCACCATCAGCGTTTCCATAACCGCCGTAGTCATCGGCATAAAAATCGTCAAAGTTGTGCGGGTCATAAGGATTGTTCACACCCTTTAGCGGTGACTGGAAAATAAAAACTAGATGTTAATACTTTGCTTCCTGAAAGATTGCTTTCCTACGTATTGTATATGTATTACAGAGCGAACTTTAATTCATTCAACAATGTTAAATTTATAATGTCAAATTACGTCATTTCTTATTATTTTTATAAATCGCCACTATTTTATATGTTATTTATATTGTTAAATATCAAAGGAACAAGTAACTCAATCCTTAAATTAAATGATATGTTGTTCTTAACTTTATGTGTATCAAAATGTAAATCAATCCATTTCCATCATTCAGTAGTTATTTAAAAGTAAACAATATTAACGTACGCACTTAATAAATAAAATAAATTTAATTCAAATTTAATATATTTTCTCAAGGTAAGTTGCTTAACTCCATTGTTTTAAAGTTAAATTAATGATATACTGAGTAGGAGCAGAGGTAACCTACAGAAATGATTAAAAATAACTCGAATTAAGTATAATTTGATATTATAAATTTAATAGAGTACAATATATCGTTATTTTAACTAAAATAACAGAATTAAGCAATTTAATTCAAGAAAATGTATTAAAAATTTGACTCAATTTCAGTTTTTTATTATTTACTAAGTGCGTATGTTAATATAAACGTTGTTTAATTTGAAAGTAATTACAGAAATGGACTAACATTTTAATATATACTCTCTAAATCTGAATCAGTGGATAGTCACTGGATAATCAGTGAAGTTCAACTAAAAAAGAAAGAAAGTTTGAGCATTATACATTTAAAATACTGCTATTTGCATGTTCATTCGTTTATTCACTAAAACAAGTTAGATCACATAATAAAGATTAGCTAAGTTAGGGATCTCATATTTTATTCATTGATTACCAGTGGCATGTTTAGCACTGGTATCAGTGATTATTCATGATTATCTGATTCAAATTTAGAGAGTAGAAATTAAAAATGACAAAATGTATTTAACTCAAGGAATTGGGTTACCATTGCGTCTTTGATATCTATCAGTGAAGAAAGAGAGAAACTATTGATGTATACTTCTACAAAAATTGTAGTAATATTCAAACAATATTCGAATTAATGATTAAGAAACAAATATATCTTCTTCGTGTCCAACAAAAAGAATCGACATTTGTGCGAGATGCAACGGCACAGCTTGTGAAAATTTATAAAAAAAAGTCATGATCTCATAGTATACTCACAGTCTTAATGGTGGCGATCAATTCGCGTATACATTCGATGCACGTCGTGGGTTTCCCGCAGATGCTGATGAGACGATCCGTGCTGCGGGGGCAGGTGTTCGAATAGATCTTGATCCTGGCTCCGGTTTTCTGAAACACAAAAGTATTCGAGTACATTAGACAAAATCTCCACAACAAGCTCAGAATCCGAGAAACTTTCCGCGTACGGATTTACATTGAAAAGAAAACGGACGCAGCTACATTCGTTACAGTCGACAAGTTAGAGGTACGAATGACAATTCTCTCATTTTTCAAGTTGGAATGTGTGACTCCGCAAATAAAAATATGTCACGTCCTCAAAAATATCGAGATTGCAACCTCATATTTCCGTCTAGTATTTCTTCTACATTCGACTAATAATCGCTGACGTAATGAAGTAAGTAACTCAACTCTCCTGTGCGCGTTCAACGGCTCTTTTTAATTACTCCGGACAATCGGACATGAGTCACGATCAGGGTGCGATACTCCGTCTGCTTCCTCGACAGCTCTCACCCACCCCTGATTAACGACTTAACGATGCTTAAATACTTTCGTACCCGCTCCACTAATCTGCGCTCCGCTCTTTGCCGCGAGGTTTCTAAGTAATACCTCGAGACGACAATGTTCCGATCGCGTGCTGATAGTCGTTTAACAGTCCACCTGTACTTTCCGAGATCGCGATCACTCCATCGAGACGGCTGAGCGCAAACATGCAACTATGTGGTGGCACTTAAATTTTTCTTAAGCTAATTTAACCTGTCGTTTGCGTCGTAAAGTAACTCGTGAGCTTTCGATGATAACAGACGAGATTTACAGCTGCAGGTAAAACGAAATAATTCTGCGCATTGAATTGGAGGGAGGGACGATGAACTGACAGACAGTGACGCATATAGGGTGGATATACGCGCGGAGATAGCTTTGATGCGAGTGATGCAAAAACGAAAAATTGCCGATAACATCGACAGCCGTGTGCTCAAACGCGAAATATCCAAACCAGATAACAATCTAGTACGCTCACGTACTACATATACACGCGTGCTGCATCCGGTGGTATTGTGCGGAGAAATCGCGCCGTTTAATTACGTAGATCAAAGCAACCCACTCCCTGAAATCCCGCTGGCCCCGTGCAGATCCATTCAAACGCTTCTGATGCAGACAGTCCAGCGATATTGAGAGCTCTGGATACCTGGATACAGCGTTAATCTCAAAGTGATAGAATCGAGAAAAGTGCACGTGAAGACAGAAGAAGGAAGGGATAACGCAAACGTTATTCATACACTCGAAATGTTTAATCGACTCAGTTTCACGGCGCAAGAAATAGCACTATTTTCTTTTAGAGAGAATAAAGCGCGCGCATATTGTCATTCTGCTCCAGCGTAACAAAAAAAAACAACCAATGCTATTTGATCACCAGTGAATAAATGGCGAACGGTTATATTGCTCGCGTAGATATCTATATAATTAGTCAATGGAATTCATAAGCGGAGAAGGAGCCGAGAAATAAAAGCTCGGTGTCGCGTTATATAACCAGCCATCCGAGCGATTTGAATGCCATGATTTGAAAGAAAAATCGATGAGAATTGCCATCGCAGATCGGTATTTACACGACATGCGCCGGGGGCGGAAAAAGCCAAATGTGATTTTAATCGAATTAATTAATTCTGCTGATCGTGTCCACGAATCAGCCGGATTAATCTCGACGCGACAGAAACGAGAATGGGCGCGAATTCTTGTATGCAACAACGATTTTGGATTGACAAGGATTGTTCTTAAAGCCCAGCATTATTTCTGATATTTGAATCATTTTCACCGGAAGTTGGCAGGTGTATCGTTGACATATCAAACTTTCATTTGCAATTAATATACAAAATCAATTTTCTAAAAAAGAAACAAGTGTGTGTTAGTTATATTAATATTCTCCACTGTGAAAGTAAAATCAATTGCCGTGAGAACTCTTGATAATTAATCGAAGAGATGAAATAAAAGACAAAGATGAAAGCCACTCGCTGTAGCACTTTTTGACACTCGCGTTTTTGCAGAAGACAAACTGCCTCGGAAAAGAGGCAGATTCTCGAAAGAAATTTCCGCTCGTCCGTTTGAACTTACCCTCTGACATTCGATATCGGTAAACTTGAAAAGAACAATGTGAATCGACCGTTCTTTGAAGGAACCAATGTGCCATAAATAGCAGTATAAAATAGCAGTATAAAATAGTAGAAGTAGTAGGAGTATGAGCCGCGAGATTTTGCGAGGAAGTGAGATTATTTCGAGTCGTAACATCGAGCGATATCACAATGCATTATGTATATCGTATGAAGCTACCTCCCAGGCTCCCACGCGCCCTTGATCGTCCTACCGACGCACAGCTATATGGATTTTCAATTTTCCAGAAAGTTTCTGAACTTCCGAAACTTGCCGCGATCGCGGAAATTTCTGTCCTCCCCCTTCGAGTGAAGACTTTCTTGAATATTCAAGAGTCGAGGAAGATAATTAATTGTACCAAGTTTCAAGGTCGCAACTTGAAATAATTATGCCAACCTGTGTATGCTCGGCGTAAGAATTTCTTCTCGAAAGAATATTATACGTGTTAATAACTCTCTCTGAAACTAACAAGTTTTATATTTATATCATTCGCGACTACGGTTACTTCCGAGAGAGGCGTTATTAAACGTAAAGACATTGGTATTAGAAGATTAAAGTGGCTGTAACGTGCTTATGGTAATTCGACGCAAACATCCAGAGGACTTCAAAGTCCTTGCACTGGGAGGATAACCATACGAGAGCGATTTCGTGAGAATGAACCGCACTGCGCCACAAATTCGTGTTTGCTTAACAGTTCTCCGTTGCAACGGCATCCGTAGCACAAGTTTACAAACTTCAACGGTATTACTGGCGGCGTCATGCACTGATCTAAACGTAAATCATACTATTCAATTCGATGCAACGAAGAAGTTCCGCCCCACAGCTGGTTCTGAATGATTTTACGTAAAGGCCAACGAATATTGGTATCGATTGTATAAACAAGTCAAAGGCGTTGACGTTATCGCTTGACGATATTTGCCTTTTAATAAACCATTTTTAATGACAACAGAGTTTCGAATAGCATATTTCGTTCCAGTTATGCTGATGGTGTTAGCCGGACACGAAAAGACTTTCTGTATTTCTTAACTTTGACGTTTATTTCGTTTCTCGGGTGTTCGTTTCATCAGTCGTCAATCGATTATCTTAGTGAAACTCGTGCCTGTGTATCCAAAGGTGAATTAAAAATAACACATTATGACGAAATAATTCAATTTTTAAAACAGCGAGGAAAACGATCGCGGATGATTTAAGGAGATTTTCTACTTTGTCAGGCTGTTTATGTAATTTTTAGGAATTTTTTTTGGAAAAGTGAGTAAATATTTTTTAAGTTACTTTTATTCTCTATTTATTATTGTTTCAAGATAGATTTGCTATTTTTTCTATAAAAAGTATAAATAATTAACAGATTAGTTTGATTTCTATCGTGTGGACGATTCTATGCGATCATGATTCCGGATCTTTCAATTACAATTAAAAAAACAAGACATCATTTTAATCAGAACACTTGCGGCTGTCATCGGAACTAGAATTATCTTAATAATTTAATTTTTTCTACTTTTTCAGAACTCAAGAAAACAAAAAAATGAAAATCAAACTTTTTTTTATAAACAAGTGCTATTTATTTATTTAATGAGCGAAATGAATAATTCTAGTTCCATTTTTTTAATTTCAGCCCACTAAGAGATCCGCTCGGAGATCCGGAATCGTGGCCGCAGATGTATACGATGTAAAAGTCAAATAGATCTATTATTCATATCTTTTATTAAAAAATAGCAAATCTCTCTGACTTGAAACAATATCAAATAAAGGACAAAAGTAATTAAACAAAAATATTTACCCACTTTTTCAAAAAATATTCCTAAAAACTTGCTGAAAAAAACGCGACAAAGAAGAAAATCTTCTTAATACCTCAAAAGAATTACGTGCTTGCAAAATTTTATTATTTTCATAAATAATAAAATTTTGCAAGCATAAATTTAATAGACAATGTTTTCAGGTTATTTCCGTCTGTACTGCGTGACTCTTTCTGCAAATCATCGCTATAAGGTGAGCACCTGAAGTATAATACTTAATGCATTTTCATGAGTTCGTAGTTCATAGAGACGCAAATTCATACGCATTCATGACCGTTCGTGAAGAAAGACAGCTATCCACTTTGCGGCTTCAATTCATTACCGATTCAGCAATTGTGCAGTGACTTTCAAGTGACACTACGGAAAGAAACGCATAGTCGTCGTTGAAATGTATAGTCACAAATTACCTCTCAACATATCTACTACTTTCGAATCAGGTGAGAAACTGACATAAACTGCCACATAAATCCCATGACATGTAAATATCACAAACCCGTCGGGATAAACGAAACAATATTCGCATTTTACAAAACGCTAAATAGAGCTTCGAAGCCCTCCGGATTACTACGTCAAAAGTTCCTTCTATGTGCCGATGCACATTTCGATCAATAAATTAAAATTTATATTCTACATACCGGACTGACTGATGAATGTAGCGCCAATCAATAATAATTGGAAATTTCACATCGCGTACGGAAATTTCTCGACGCTACATTCACATACGCGAATCTAAATAAGTAACAATCTATTAAATATTAATGACGCCGAAATACGCTGTAGACTCCATGTCAGTCGAAATTGGACGAAGATATAAGGGAGACTATAAAATAAATAAGATATCACCGCTCGCGATATTACACGCGTGCGCGCGTTTGTTGTTGGAAATTCCGAGAAAAATAAGGAGAAAGCGCGAAAATTCGTATGAGAAATCGTTTCGCGACGTGAAATGCGACAGGTACGAGAGACTAGCTTTCGCCGTCGACATCCGCGACGGAAACGAAAGGAAGGCAGTGGTCAGAGCAGTTCTCTGAATACGCGAGATATCGAGAATACGACAAAACGCGACAAAACGCGACGAGGTACGTCGTTGTCGTCATTGCGGTCGTGTTGCTTCGTTTATACCGGCTGTTTTCCCTTTCAAAGCGTTCCTGTGCGCGACCGATCTGCGACCGAGATCGAGTCAAAATATACCGATACACACGTGCGTCGTCCGAAGGTGACACGAAGACAAATCTTCGGGGGTCTTCCGCAAAGCGATCTAGTCGCTGTAACGTACAGCGGCAGAGAAACGTAGTCAATAAGATAATCACAAGTCATCGCTCGTACGTGACACCTCGCAGATTTCATCCTCGCGTTTCTTCACAGAAAATTGTTTCTTCTTCAGTGTATTACTATAATGGACGTCTACACGATCGACGAAGTCGCCAGTCACAATAACGCCGAGGATCTATGGATCGTGATACACGGTGGAGTCTATAATATCACCAAGTTCCACAAGGAACATCCTGGCGGCGAGGAAGTGCTGCTGAAATTAGCGGGGCAAGATGCGACAGAATGTTTTGAGGCCGTCGGCCACAGTAATGAGGCGATTATTTTGCGCGAGGGTTACAAAATCGGAGAGATACGAGCGAACGGCGTAAGCTCCGATAATAAATCAAAAACGACGAACACAGGTTTGTTCTTTTCCTCGATCGCTTTACCGTTTCAATTGTATTGTACTGTGATTTAATACCGTTCGGATCCATTGCTTGCAAATTTAACAATGCGCTATAAACAAAGTCTCGTATATAGTCGAGCTTACAATGTTTACGTCATCGACAAATGCGGGCTTATGTACATATGTGTATCATTTATATACCTTTCATGTATTTTCTTCAATTTCTAACGGTTATATTTTAGTTATCGGTTTTCGCTATTCATAATCGATTCTTTTATTTAAGATCGCCTTGAGTACGATTTTAACCCAGAATATTTTTATACTCCAATTAAAATCATTATTATTAACAATTTATTACATATTGTTTTCCGATTTACCAATATATTCGAGAACATTATAGATATATATATGAGTTTAATTATAATTTTTTGAAAAAGTAAGTAGAAACCAAATATTAAACAAAATAGAAATTTATTATAATAGTATTTTGCAAAAATAAAGATTTTAATTAATACAGCACTTTTTATTGCGGGTTTAGTTTTCGATGAAATTGCACATTTTCGTGTAAAGAATAATTATTAGAAAAGAAAGAAAATGTCAAATAATATCTATTATATAAAACAATATTTTACAACGCATTTTCTGCTGCTGAGATATAAAAATAATCCAGGTGATTATTTTCGAATTAAGATGTCATAAATTAATCATCGTTTCAGCAAGAGATATTACTTAAGATTGTTTTGAAATAAGAACCGACTATAAATATCGACCTTAGAGCATTCTACCATATTTATGTTACGTCAACGAATAATAGCACAATAAATGTTACTGACACACTCACATTACAATCATCCTATGCTCTTAGCATTGGTTCCACCAATGTAAGATTAATTTTAATCTCAGTTTACTGTTTATCTTTATCTAATTCCTAGGATTACAAGAAAATAAACAGTAGATTGAACCAGGATTAAAATTAATCTTACATTGATGGAATCGGGTCTTGGTAGAAGAATCATGTATCGTATCCTGTTGCTCTTTAAAGAACCATACATCGTAGTTGTAAATCATGTACTTTTCAATGTCACTAAGTCTTCACAAATTATTCTTTTTATTTGTAGAAATAAAAGAATCAGTGGAGGAGGATTGGCAGTATCAAGAATCGGATAAGGAACAAGCGTCGTCCTGGTCCTCGACATTCATTTGTTTCTCTTTCATAATTTATGCTATAATAATTTATTATTGGATCAGAAAACTAGGATTTACGAACACAATTTATTAATTTTAGCTAAAATGTGCAAAATGCAATGTTATGCATAATCCATTCGAAGCCATTAAGTTATTGTTCTCGCATAAATATTTTAATGGATATATATACATTTACTTGAAAATTTGTTATTTAATACTTACAAGAAGAATAAGAATATATTGAACAGATATGTTTTGAGTTGATTCCTTTTAATTTTGATTTTAATTAATTCTACCGCTTTTATTATTTTGCATTTATCATGTAGGTATAATTTTGTACATTGTAATAGAATTTGTAATGAAGCTCATTATAAAGCAAAGAAATATTCGAAAAAAAATTACTCAGTAGGTCTTACGTAACTTACAAAGGAAGTTTCACAACTGTCCGGAATCGATTTGATTCTCCGTGAAATATGTTGTTAAATACAAAAATCTAAGAAACACGTATTTTTTTATACGTGCGCTAATTCATGTTTAAGGGATGAAACACCCATTTGAAAAAAAATGATATTTCTATTTCGAGCCGAATACCGTCGGAAGTATAAAAGATGGAAAAAAACTTTTTAAACAAAAGTTGTATGATTTCAAGAGTACTTCAATGTTGTGAAGAAAACAAATTTTTTTTAATTTTTTTGTTAACAATTGTTAAAAAAATTAAAAAAAATTTTTTTTCTTCACTTTTTTTCACCCCTTAAACATGAGTTAGCGCACGTATAAAAAAATACGTGTCTCTCTCTCTCTTAGATTTTCGTGTTTAACAACATATTTCATGAAGAATTAAATCGGTTCCAGACAGTTGTCCAGATTGAAACTTCCCTTGTTAGTAAGTTTTCTTGTTTTAATTTAGTACGTGTTTTATTTTGGTACGTGTTTTATGCGTGCAATATATTTGAACTTTATTCCAACGTGCGTCGAGTAAAAATATTAGTGAGTTTGTCTAAAATGTTCGTCGAAAATGAATCATCGTTCACGAATGTAACTTGTATCAATATTACGGAAAAGCTCACCAGGCATCAAATAATCGAAATTGTGAAACAGCCGAGCGATAGTCTTCATTTATAATAACGATAAACGTATTATCTGATATATATGTATTATATAACATTCGCTATTATCAGTTCTAAATATTCATTGTTACAGAAAATTAGATTAAAAGAAAAATATCTGATCGTACAAGCGGCGACATACATTATGTACATACATAATATTATAATATAATATATATGAAATTCTAAAATACACGGTGAAATTTCTACACCAAAAAAAGCAACTTTTTGTGATAAAATTGCCCTGAACAGTAATTTTGAGTTGTTGTAATAATTGATTTTTAGTCGTTACGATAATTGATAGTTATTATGGAATATCTATATGAAGAAAATGACAGCGCGATTATTCATCAACTTCAAATTGCTTTTATTTGAATATTATATAGATATATAAATTATAATTACACATATTTATATATAATTTACAAATAAGAACAAATATACAATATATACATGTACGTGAAAATACAAACACGTACATATAAATATATATGTATATAAATATATACATGTTTTTCTTTTTTTAATGTGTATAAATGTCGTATGATGCCGTATAAAAATGCGATCGAGCAGCTTGACTATCATATTTATCTTTTTGCGTGGCGTCACCATGACTAGACGCTTTTGCATATGAATCGGACATCATGATCGCATAGTACGTGAGTTTACTAACAAGAACAGCACCAAGTAATTTTGTACAAAAACGTTGCTATTATTTTTATTGTGTGCTTTCGGCTTACGACGAAATTTTCGAAAGATCGCGCCGTAATTAGGTCATTATTGCGAGAAAAATTCGAAGGCAAAAAATTCATTTACGCGGATACATATCGCGCGTAATATGTTTATTAATCGATATGTTGATTAACCAAGTTAACGAATATTACAAAATAGAGATGTTTTTATTCGTCATTTTTATTTAATAAAATACTGCCGATAAAATTTTCTCCAATAAATGGAAAATATGTCACCCAGAGAAAGATTCCTTCAATTCAAAGAAATGTTTCTTTGCTATACGGTTAAAGAAAAAAATGTCTTTGATTTGAACGTCATTTCTTTGATTTGAACATAATTTTCTTTAAATCGAATAAATTTTTTTTATTTCAAAAAATAATGTTTAAATCTAAGAAATGACGTTCAAATCAAAGAAATTTTTTCTTTAAATCGAAGAAACCTTTCTCTGGGTGCAGAATTCCTTGCAGTTTGAAAACTACGTACGATAAAGTGAGACTACTTCTCTTGACACGAGTGAAAAGTATATTTATTATGTTTCTAGACATTCTGTATATTGTATGTTATAACTGACAAATTTGAATCAGAATTGTATTATCAGTTCAGTGAATTCTCTCACGAAAACCTCAGAAATTCTCGTACGTATACATTTCGGAGCTGTTCTGACTAACAAAAACGCCCTGAGCGATCAACGACTATCCGTAATTGCAATCTGAAATTACAAACTTCTTGAAATGAGACTTCAATTCATAGCAATCGAGGATTTGTATTCAGCCTTTGTGAAAACAATATATTAGGGACTTTCCATTTGATGACACAAGTGTCATTCTATTTTTTGTTACTCTCTGAATATCAAGAAGGATAGAATGATGTTTGCGCCGACTTGTATCACTAAATGGGAAGCACCCATTATTGCAGATTCGCAGGTTTCTATGCAAGTCAGCCAATCGAGTCCGCCACCTAGGCATTGCCCACGATCTAACACGTCAGCGTTAGAGTCTTGCTGTAAAAGCAACGGTTGGCAACGTTGCAGCTGGCCTCCAGATAACACGAGAAAAGCTTATGCGGTGGGGTCCGGACAACGGGAGGAACAAGAAGGAGGGGATCATAGAACTGTACGAACGACAGACTGCAATCCGTAGTGTTCACGCGAGTGCAGTTCCGAGGAGAGGTTCTCGCATTGGCGGAGATCATCGAGATTCGCATCTGCGACTTATTTGTACCGCTGCCTTGCGTTTCTCTCTGGATCCGTCTCCTTCCGTCAAAGAAGTCGACGTTATCCTTCACGACACACCCTTCGAAGGTGCGAAGAGGAGGTATGTGGTCCGGCGAACGTCAAGTCTCCGTGAACTGTCTTAGACGAGCTTTTCCACGCAAAGACTCGGTGAGAGCCATTCGTTTCGAAGGAAACTTGGGAAAAGGCCATATCGATCCGACGCACTTCTCAAATCTGTTTATTCGACGGCGAAGATATCTTCGACGATCTCTATTCTTGCGAATGGACATCTCGAATCGATATTTCCATCGCGAAACTCGCGAGTGTACTCGTTTAACTGCCTGCGATCGGGCGAAGTTTGATTATTATTAGTAAGGGTTGAATTCGTAATCCTTCAAAGGCATATATTGACTTCTCTCAATAGCAAACAGAAAGCGAGAGACGTAGTTGCCCACTTTCTCAAATAGAGCTTTCACCTAACGAAATATTTTCCGCTTGAGAAACGTTTCCGCCGTCTGTGCGTCTTTCTGCGCATCACACTCGAGAAATTACGAGAAGTGCGCAAATTTCGAGAAATTTTATTAAGTAATGGCCTCCAATTTTACGTTGTTTGGCTCCGTAGAAACGTTGTTTATCGATATCGCCTAGCGATAGTGCTACAACATCGCCTATTTAAGCGGATGATTAGATAACGAAAATATACGCAGGAGTATACCATTTATTGCATCATTAATATTGTCAGATGTAATGACATTTTATTGTATTGCATGACATGGATGTTTATTTGCTACGTTCGGTACACCTGAAATGATTTGACAAGTCATTTAAAAACGTTATCTCACTCGATTATATAATAAATATATCTCAAAAAATAATATTACAGCATAGTCGAACTTTGATAGTTGTGGTACTTGGTAACCAGCTCGTTATGTAATCTTTGCTGACCTCGTCATGATTATATCGAACCGCTCGTGGTACGTTAAAACGCCATGCATGATGATCCTAACGCGTTACATGACGTCATACCTATAAATTTGTTTATGTTACTCTCAAAATATTCTCAAAATTTATCGACCCATTATAATTAGCTTTTCTAGAACTAAAAGTATTATCGATCACAAATACGTAGTTTACATGAATTACGTGACTTCAGTCTTACCGAAAATTACAATTTAAAAAGATAAAATGGAATCGTACTTTATGACGGTTCAGACACATTCTTGCGTTACGCGAGAGGAAAAAACATTTTACTTATGTAATATCGAAGCTACGACAAAAACAATTTTAATAAATTCTCTTTTCTTTTAGATCGACTGTACAAAGAAGAAAAAGCGAAAGGTCGTCGAGACATGGCGGAAATGAGAGCATTCACGCGGAGCGAGATCAAAAAAAGCGATGATAAGGACAAAGTCCTTTTCATCTTGCACGACAAAGTATACAACGTCCGCAGCTTTCTCAATGAGCATCCGGGTGGAGAGGAGATCCTGTTGGAACACAAAGGCATGGACGCTTCCGAAGACTTCGACGACGTCGGGCATTCGAAAGACGCGATGGAACTGATGAAGACGTACCAGGTCGGCGTGATCTCTGATTCGGAAAGGATGAACAAACTGCCGAAAAAAGGTTGGGTATCGAAATACTCGAAGGAATCGGAAAAGAACGTTCAAGGATCCAGCCTGCCTTTTTATCTATTCATGGGTGGAATCGCGCTCGTAGCGGTCCTCTTTTTTTACGTGTATTAATCGATCCGCTAGAATTAATCCGGGAAAATGCTGTGAAAGTGAGTGTGACGTGTGATAGAGAAAGGTAGATATAGAACGAAAAAATATTCTTGTATGTCTCTAATGCCTCTGTGGTCTCCAGAAGCGTATTTTATAATTAACTTCTTCGAGAGAAGTTTTATTTTATATAGACATCGAATCGTCGTTATATATGAGCAGTTAATGTTCGGTCAACGTTATATTGTCAATGTAAAAAGTTGTTAATTCTATCGGAATGCGTGTGTTAATTCTATTGGAATGATTTTTATATACAGAATATATAAAATTAAGATTAATCACTAAGCTTATATTTAGAAACGTCAATTTTAAAGCGATTTTTTAATGAAAATTAGAGCATGTTTCCACGGATTAACTTTAATCGTTAAAGCAAGCGATTTTATATGAGTCACAAAACGAGTTTTAACCGGTGTTTATCTATGATGTTATTCTGCCTGTGTATGCAAGTTGCAAATTGCTTTAATTCAAAGCAGCTTTTGCGTACGCGAACAACCTGACAAATTAATTTGGTTTTAATTAAAACCATTGGTAATATGTCATCGATGTGTTAAAAAATTAAAAATCAATTATATTAAAATGTACAATATTAATATATATTAGTTAACAATATAAATTTTATTTAAATATCGTAACAAAAAATCTGAAAAATTATTAAATAAACAAACAAAACAGATTACTGCAGTTGCATAATAAAAGAATGTTTAAACGTTAAATTATTCTTATTAATTTAATAAATTATTTTCAATAATTTATATATCTATAATAAATATGTTTTAAAAAATTTTTTTATCTCAAGATTTCGATCTATATTACTTTTATAATCTTTAAGGTACATCGCTCTTAACTCGCATTTACTTTTTAAACAAATAAAAATATAAATACATGTTATCTAAGATATTTTTCTTATTGACGATAAACCTGTTGGTTGTTTTCATAAGATACACTGATGACTTGTGATTTGTTTTTTAGACACTTACAAAACTTTTCCGCATAGAATAAATTAAGACATCCCATTTCCTACAATTTGTTATAAAATATAATAAATAACGACCGATAAAGAGATTATGAATTTTCATAACCCCGAGCGTTTCTCATTCGTTTTTCTACAAGAAAATATAGATGAATGAATCGCGGATGTTCGGAGGATAACTATTGTAAGTGTTAAGTATTTTAATATAAGAAAAAATCAAGTGCCACACTGAAAAAAAAGATTGGCTGCTGCAGCCAATTAAAAATACTATGCCATATTTTACCATCTAATTTGCTGCAGCAGTCAATCTTTTTTTTCAGTGCGGTTGGTTAACTGGAGTGTAAGAATTTTAACAGCATGCAAACGCGACATGTGAAATCGAGAAAGAGGGAGAGAACGTGGGAGAATCGACAGAACCTATTCAAGACTAAATGATACCTACATATGTTATTTACAAGCATATTACATTTTATCAAACGAAGTAGATAGTATAAACAATAATTACACATATTGCTTACTTACATTGTATCGCAAGAAACACTTTTCAAGCATGAACGTGTGAGCTGTTACTTGAATAAGAGCTTCCATTGTATACGTAATTGGTTTGATCCGCTTGTTAGGTGCTCCATGTTATTGTCGTATGCCTATCGACGCTAATTGTAACCCAGAGCGGACGTTACACGCCCGCGGCCGTCCACGTGTCGACGTTTACACGCTGGCCATCCGGGGGTTCATCGCTTTTCCGAACAAGTAGTGGAAAGTGGTCGCATTGTCGCACCACCCCCGTCGACTTCGCGCATGTATGAACTCGCGAGGGGGAGTAGGAGGACCGCAATGACATATGTGGAAAACCGCATATCCTTCCTGTCAACCGTCGGCCATCTGCTTTACATACCGACTTCCGGCGCCGGTGGAGACTTTGAAACGTACCCAACCCCTCGGCTTCTCTGGGTCGCAAGGTCCTTCAACTCTCATAATTTTCTCTTTTACCATCCCGCACTTTTCATCTCCTTCTCTTTCTCTCTTCTTTTCACCTTCGTCTCTTTCCGCGAATCTCTTTGACGTTATGCAAACGGAGACACTTTCGGCATGCTGAAAATCGCATGGTGAAAATCGCGTTCGTCCTATCTTATTTAAGGGGATCCTAAAGCCGTCTGTATTACCGACTAAATCATATAATTTTTTTATAACAAATACTTTTTTTCTCTTTCACGGATTTGAAAATCCTTTTCCAGGATTAAAGCATACACATTAATACGTGTTGTGAGGTGGAGTTTATGCCGAGAACGACTAAGAAATTTTAAAATTGATATATTTTTTACCATTTCTTAGGCCCGTTTTCACAATATATGGTTACCTAAAGATTAAAGGTTACCAACAGATTCATCAATAAAATTCATTCATGAATTTTTTGGTAACCTTTAATCTTTAGGTAATCATATATTATGAAATCGGTCCTTAGTGTAACATGGCGTCTCAGTCGTGACAACATTTGCTTGATACGAAAGTTTTGCAACCTGTACTTACGAAATAGTAATCCACAAACACGTAGTTTGCACAAACAAATAAACGTCGAGTTCTTAGAATTAGATTTAGATGCTTCATCGCGACAAATTTATTATACGAAAATTGACACAAACGTGCGACTGCGTGTATCATAGGTTGCGTGAGATATTAATGTGATAGTATATAAAGACATGTCGATGCACTGGAAAAACAGCGACCTCTGGTGACTTCGTCGGAGTTCAAGCTTCGCTTTAGGGATCCCCTTAACTCGCGTCGTTGCATTCATGGAGCTCTGAACACGATAAAGAAACGTTACAAAAAAATCGCCATCGATAACGATAATTAAGCAAATTAAGCAAATTAAAACAGTCAAGTAAGAGATCATATTTGATCTGGATATTAAATATCTCGTACTCTTCGATATCCTATAATTACAATTATGCAACGTTCGTAGTGTAATTCTAACTCATCCAATTCGAGACGCTTCTCTTCTCCCTTCTGTCGGCGACGGTAAAGGATCGTTTACATTTAGATGCCAGAGCGAAAACACGATTTTTTTTCTTATTTCTATTTGCTGACCTCTCGATGGCGCTCGCCGTCGCTCTCTTTGCGAGGAAACGGAAACTCAATACCGTCCTTTTGAAGGGTCATAATTTTTTCTCCTTTTCTACCCGACGAAAAGTAATTTTAAAAACATCAATGTACGTCTCGGTGTGAGGAGAGCATAAATTTTTCAAAGGACTTAATGCATGCCACTCTAAGAAAACCGTCGCGGTAATGCGAGCCGGTTAAATTTGACGTTTCAGAAGTATTTTTCTGCTTTCGATTTCGCGATCGCTAGCGAACCATTAAGTCACAGAGATTGACAGAAAGCTGACAGACGATACGGACTGATGAGACCACCATGATTTAAACGCTTCCCCACTGAATAGGAAAGGCGTAAGAACACGTCGCAAAGTCTTCCGCAAGCGGGAAGAACGGGAAGAAAAGTGAGGTGCGCAAAGAAAGCGAATTCGCAGTGAAACGAGGATTCTCAAATGGACGTAACGAGTTCTCCACAGTTTCCCGGTTGCTTTTTGCCGCCGTTCACCCCCTGTTCCACTCTCGCACTTACCTTTCCCTCCTGTCCCCATCCCTCCCGTTCGCCCAGGTCTCACGAAAAGCAGCAATTTTTCCAATCCCTCTTAGATAAGACGCTTTAAGAGAGAAGGGGCCGTAACAAGTCGCTATTTTCCTCGTTGGTGACGAGGAAAATAAACTGGAGAACGTCAGCGGTAACAGGTGCATACACAAAGGGTTAACAGACAGTAGAGGGAGAGACAAAGTACTCGGGCGCGCTCGGAATCGTAAGGCGTGTTACTGCCGCCGTAGCAACGGAGGAGATACAATAAATATTCTGGTAAATGTGCGCAGGCCGTCCCGCCGCGTTCTCGAGGACGGCGATATTTCACGAGCCGCGAGATGAGCGCGGGGCACGCATGCGGATTTATGCGGCAAATTGTTTTTCACTCTTCTTGTTTGCCAACGTTCAGTCCGAGCGTACGTGTAAGGAGCATGCGAGAAATCCATGCTGATAGGAAGGAAGATGAATACGATAAAAACTTAATTGCCTGAAGGATAGATAGGTCTATCTGGTTCTCCTTCGGGCGCGGTGCAAGAATTACAACCCTGCATGGAAGAAAAATGTTCTCCGTGCAACAAAAACAATTTACACTGTTGGAATATTTGTGTCGAATATAACATATTTCAAATGTCTCAAACAGTCCATTCGAATTTTTGTGTTCATTTAACATATTTGAAAAAAAATATATTTAAAAATATTCATATATTCAACATAATATATACAATATTCAACATATTTAAAAATGATCACAATAAAGATAATGCTGACACAAAACAAACTTTGTAAACAAATTGTGAAAGTATAATTTATAATATTAAATTAAAACGTATTTCATAGATACAGATTTGAAAATAAATTTTGTTAGTCAAAATAATGGCTGCGTTCAGCAGAGAAAACTAACCAGTTAGCGCCTAGTGATTCTTCAATAAAATTGGTTCTTACATTTAGATCCAATGAAGAATTAAAGACAAGAACTAATCATATTAAAGAATCACTAAACTGATTAATTTTCTCTGCTGAATGCAGTCAATTGTATAGGACATTCGAGCTGATTGCTAGAATGTCGAAACTTTTTATAGCATTGTTCATTATATTTAAGTGTTCTACATAATAATTTTAAGTCCAACAAAGTTATTTTTAGATTTATATCTAGCTAAATTTTCAGGTACTTTAGTAAATTCTTTCCGTGTCTGATTAATGAGAAGGAAAATTTGTACGATGTTCCAGCTGAATTACATATGACAATTCGATCGATTCGCGATCTGTCCATTTTTTCGCGCACATTTTTCTCGCGATGTATAATTACGATGCAATCGAACTGACTTACATGAAGCAGATTACGAACGAAATTGCAGTCAAGTTGCGAGAACCAATGTTTGCGGAACGTCGGCGAGTGCGACAATACAACGGAAAATAGCACGATCAAATGGGTGCTTGTGTTGCACTGTGTTACCTCGAGGTAACGTTGGAACAAAACCCGGAAATACATAGTTTCGTTCCTGTTGTACGAAATCTCTATTTTGCAATACTATTCTCGGGTATATGAATAGAACTCCGAGAAGGACTGTCATTTAGCGTTTCGTCCAGTGCCAGATAAGTGCCCATCTCCGTCGAAAGAAGGGACAGGTCGCAAATCGATCGGAAAACTCCTGGTCAATGGAAAAAAAAACGCGACATTCGATATCCTAGGCTGATTTTCATTTGACGCTCGCAAGACTCCTACACCATTAAATATTAAAAGAGCAATGATAACCCCATATATCCCATGAGTTAAATAACATTTTGTTATTTTTAACTTCCACACTGAAAAAAATATACCAAATTTTAATAAATCATTTGTTTGAATCGTGCCAAATAATGCTAAATAAAAAGATGCATTTATTTGGTACAAGAATCATTAATTTGATTTAACTGTAATTTTTTAAATCAAATATATATTTATTTACTGTAAGTAAATGTTTTGCTAGCATTATTCAAATAAATATTTATTAAAATTTAAAATTTTTCCTCATGTGTTAAAACGTAAATCAATCCATTTCTGTTTAATTTAATCGTAAACATCGTCAATATTAACGTATACATTTAGTAGGTAAATAATAAACTAATTTTGTGTCAAATTGAATGTGTCTTCTTGAATTAAATTATTTTACTCCATTATTCTAGTCAAATTAACGAGATATTGGATAGCGTCAGTAGCGACCTATAGAAATGATTAAAAATAACACAAATTGGATAATTTGACATTACAAATTTAATAGTGTGGCATCATTTCATCACTGAGTACTTTCCATTTAGTAAGACAAGTTAACAAACATCATTCTATCTTTCTTAATATTCAATGAATAAAGATAGAACGACACTTGTGAAAGATAGAACGTCGACTTGTGTCACCAAAACACCCACTGTTGTTTATTAAATATTAAACCGAGACAAATAATGTGCTCGCGAGTATTGTAAGCGCCAAGTGGAACGCACCCTTAGGTGTTCGCAGCCGACAATAATACGGAAACGTCTGTTTTCGACGATATATGCATTTCAAGATGGTGCACATGCAGAGAACATCACGCGCTCATGCTCGGGAGTGCATCAACGTTCGAGGTAATACGGATGAAACATCGATCCGTAAGATTATGGTACGGCCGTTAGAGTAACGGAGTGTCTAAAGTTATCAGAACGTAGGCGAGTAGAGAGGAGTGGAGAGGATGCGAGAGGTCGAATAATGGGAGCCACAGCTATCGGCTGTGTACGCAGCTTTTCGAGAGTGTTTTAACGAACTCCAGACGGCGTCATCGAGAAACGGAGGGAAAGGAAATGCTGAAGGGCATTTTTTTTCCCTTTGGTTTGCAAGATCGGCGAACTACGAGAGATTATTCGTCAATTTAAGAGGATAAATCGATGATGAGTAATCGAAACGTTAGGTATCTTCAATTAAGAGTATTTTAATAATATTTATAAGTCACCTGAATATGCGAATGTTGGCTTAAACTTTGAGAAAAAATTTCCTATGGATTTCTTAATTTTCCAGATAAAATTAGAATATTCTTGAGATGCAAATTTAATAAATTTTATTATTGCCTGCGTTTCTTAGCCTTTTTTTCCTTACTTTCTTCCTAATTTAAAAAGTATCGAACAAAAAGTGAAGAATTTTTATAAAATATAAAGAAAAAAATTTGCATAAACATAAAAGAAGCATTAATATTTAAATATTACAGAAATATTTTTTTATTTCAAACTTATCTAAACTTATTTAAAAATTTCATCTACAATTTATATAACACTTCGACATTGGTAAACTAAAGAACAAACTTCTCAAAGGGATAGTTTAACAAAAATTTCTCAGAAAGTTCAGTTTCTCTCAGAAAAAAACATCTTAAAATATATATAGAAACGAAACCGTAAATCACTTGTTCACGTCAAACTGTATTAAAGGTAAACTAAGAATTCATCGGTTTTCAATATCCTCTATATTTATAGTATCTGAATGAAACAATCTCGCAGCGGGTGCACAGCAAGTCTCACTCATAATGATGATCAAAGACGACGGCCACGTGGCAGAGTCCTGTTCATCTTGAAGAAACTCAGCTCCTCTCAGTGGACAGTCTAATATCGCTAAAAGCTTTTTAATAAACAGTCTTAGAGTCTCATGACGAGTGTGCACCGACATACGTGCTGAGGTATACATTGCACATGTGTATATACATACGAAGGCGAATCGCCACTATGCGAGATTCCCATGAGAAAACGATGAGGTACGCTCTCGTTGAAGTGACTCTGAGGGGAAGGGAATAAAATGGCGTACAGGACGAGGAAGTATCGTAAAAATTTGCCTTTCGTAACCCGACTGACGCGATGTATGAAAATGGAGTCCGTGGAAATGGTGGAGAGACGAAAAGGACAACCGCGGGGAGTATGACGACGTACGATGCGGAAAAAGGAGTTGTTTATTTTACGGAGTGGAGGCTAAGACGTACAATATTGTCCTCGGCAAAGTAGTCGGTTCACTGAAAAAAATTTCTGGTTGAAAATGGACGAATCAGAATTTTTTGATTAAATTTATTAGAATTCTAGTTTGTGAGATAATCGGATTCTGGTCGATACAATATTTCTGGTAAAATCTACTAGAATTCTTATTTTTACCAGAATAATTATATCAATCAGAATTCTAGTTATCTCAACTAGAGTTCTAGATTTAACCAGAAAATTCTGATTCGACCATTTTCCACCAGAATTACTATTTAATCCAACCAAATCATTTTTCTCAGTGTTCTATTGTCGAATTCTCCTCTTCCCCTCCCCTCGTGCCTTTCTTTCACTTCCGTTTTGCTCGTATACTTCACCGTACGTTTTCGCGAACGGCATAAATTTCTGCTCGAGAAGTACGACGTAATGACACGCGAGCCTCCACTCATTTTTTTTCCTACCACCGCCCTTTCTCACAAAGTCAAACACGACAGCCTTTAATGGGATTGTAATTATGTCGCATCCATGAAAGACAGAGTTACGGCGTTAACTATCGTTATTTAGAAGGAAAGGGCTGAAGATAGGCGCTTTGAAAGTCAAATTGGTATTTAAAGTGAAAAAAATAATTTTCTCGCAAAGTAACGTATGAGACTTTGGAGCAATCGTTATGTAAAAAAATGCTCGAATGCGTTTTAAGTGAAAGCGCCGATGTAAGATCGGTGCGATAAAAAAAATCACTGCTCTGCAGGAAATTTCGGCGAACGGAATTCATCTCTCGGCGGAACGCGATTTAAAATTAAAATATGACATGTTGGAAGAGAAGATGGAGGAGTAGAGGGGTTCGCTGAAATTCGCTCCTCTCGACAGACGCGGAAAGTGTACATAATAAAAGCTTCCGGATCAATTTTCTCTCGATTCCGCGTGCAAGCCTAAAAATATTCCAGTCTCTCTTTCAATCTCTTCTTCGTGCCAACGTGAAAACGAAAAAGTTACATAAAAGTCACCGATAAAACTTTCATCAATAACGTGATCTGAACATTCATCGATTTGTCATTATCAAGTATCATATTTTTCGATCAATAAAAATATTACTTTCAGATATGCTGTTGAAAAATGATATCGTCGTCCTTAAAGAATATATTTCGGTCCGGAAGTTTTTGTGAGAATTTTACCTTCGAAACGTAAACCAAAATTTCGAGTACACGCAGAGTGTACGTGCACGTCGGTGGTTATTGTCAGTGGAATTTGGTGTCGGCAAAATAGCATTCGCGAAAATATTGTATTGACGAAACCTTCGTCGCGCTGATTGCAACGTAAACCGAAAAACATACGAAAGAGACAACCACGATATGATTTGTTGCCTTTTTTCGAGCATCCAATCGTTTCCGTCTGGCCGGTAGATTCAACAAATCTACACCATTTCTAGGGACGCCAGCGTTGATGAAATGTGATTTTCGTCGAATATCGCGCGTGAGGTAATCCACAGGCGCAAAATTTCATCAGCGTCTATTTCCCATTACGGTAAACTGTATCGCAGTTTAAATTTGAGTAGGTCACTTTGAAATTTTTTTTAAAACGACGTTAGCATAGATTTAAAATATTTCAATATATATCGCCTTCTATATAATCTTTATAATTGTATAAAAATCAATTTAGTTGGAAAAACCGTATAAGAGCCTCGAGTTTCAATAAATTTGAATTCACATGTATTTTCGTGCGAAATTAAAATTTGGAAATAAAAAAAAAATAAAAGTGATTCGAATTTGATTCGCACACAATTTGACACTATGGATGTGTTATGGAGCGTTAAGTGAAACACAACTTATATAGTGTCAAATTAATACTATACAGTGTCAAATTTATTCATTGTTTCAGTATAAAATAACGATGTATTAAGTAAGAGTAGTGGCGACTCAAATTAAGTTAAATTTGACACTGGAGATTTAATAGTCCGGAGATTCCATTTAAGATTCGGTAGATATTAAGAGAATAAATACCTACAGAGTTTCGCCTTATGAGTCTAAACGATGAATAAGATTGTCCGATAAAATGGCCGTTAAAAAGTTTTTTCTCGATTTTCTAATGTTTTATCTAGTGAGGAAAATAATCTGGAATTATCTACTTTTTCCAATTTCCGTTTATACTGTTAGATTCATAATGTCAAATTATACCTAATTTGAATTATCTTACTGAGAAAAAAAATCTTAATTTCAAAGAAATTTTCATTGATCCAAAGTAATAATTTTTTAATACGAGCAAAGAAATATTTCTTTGAAATTAAGATATTTTTTTCTCAGTGCTTTAATCATTTCTATTATAAAAAAAAGAGTAATAGCTATTAAATGTTTAATAAAATAATGGTAGTTATATGTTTGATTATAATATAACTAAACCATTTGGTAATATTTACTTTATTTACTAAATACATATTTGTAAAGGTAAAATTATGTTTAGTTATATTAATCAAACATTTAATTGGTATTATTTCATTAAACATTTAGCTATTACCAAGTTTAGTGAAATAATCATTTTTCAGAGTATAAATCACCACTGCTCCTACTCAATATGTTATGTTAATTTAAAACAATGAAGTTAAACAATTAATTCAACAAAATGTATTAAATTTGACTCAAATTTGTTATTTACTAAGTACATACATTAATATGGATGTTGTTTACTTTAAAAACAACTAAACAGAAAAATGGATCGATTCACATTTTGACACACATGGAAGTTAAAAATAACAAAATGTTATTTTTAACTCAAGTACTTAAACTATTGTTCAACTCAAGAGATTAGGTTGCTCCTTTTCTATCTAACAATGTACTATGTTCAATTACACACGCACACTCGAGCACGTGGCAACAGAAATAACGATAAGCCGGCGCGATGAGAAAATAAACGGATATCTCTAACACAGAGACAACACAAGTCTTTCAATCAATTTGCATAATCGAGTATACGGAATTCTTGCCAAGTATTATGCGTTCGATCTAAATTCAGCATTGATGCTCCATTGATTTGCGTTGCGGGAAGAGCAACGCGCGTCTGGAAAATGCGCAGCATCTTATACATCAAACAGACGCAGCTTAAAGCAAACACAGTCTCTTCTCTTTTTCGTGATCCCTTCATTTTTCTCTACGGTTTCCCCGCTACGTTTTATTTCCATCGTTTCTCTCTCGCAGTTTTAATAAACAGTTTATAAATCTCAGTGCAAACTCCACTTTTTGAGCTCCCTCTACCACATTTACTCGGCGTAGCCTACTCCCAACGCGGGCAAACGGATGAACGTGCTTCTTTCTTGCATCTACGCGCCCGTATCTACTTGCTTCCGCCTCCGGTTAATATTTGAAAGTTTTGCTTAGTAGTTCTCGATAGAGTGCGCTTTTGTGTTCAAAGTTGCAACAACGGTGAAAAGTTTTACAATAGATTCTCTTAAATGTTTTATTAACGGAAAGCTAAAGTTTCAAAAATGTCTGCGTTAACGCAAAGAAATGCACTCTTAATGATCGCAATATGATACAGTAAAAAGGATCCCAAAAAGGAGAGAGAGAGAGAGAGAGAGAGAGAGAGAGAGAGAGAGAGAGTTTGGTATGTCTCATAATAATTAAGCAAATTGAATTGCCACGCGAGCGTAAATTAATTAATATCGTAAGAATAATAAAAGACTCCAAAGAATATAAATCACAAAAGTACAAATGTCAAGTAGAGCCAACACTACTCTCTAAACTCTTTAAAGTGAAATCTAAAGAATGAAATCTCACTCTTAAAAATTAACATTTGAGCTACTCTTTTTCAATACTGGCTCAATTGTCTCTTTGTCACTTTAGAATTAAATTCCGCTTTAAATATTTAAGAGCGTAAATAATTAATATCGATCAATTAACGTACCCATAATCGACGAAAACCCAACAAGAATTCCGAAAAATCCTTCGAATAATGTGCACTAAGATCATGTCTTGTTGCGCGAATTAGCCGAACCGGAGCGTGGAGAACCTCACGAACGTGCGAACGAACGACTACTAAAAAGACGGTAGGATTCGCGGATCCGTCATGCGCTCCTGGCTCAATTTCGGTCGCTGTTACGACTACCACCCGGACCTCATTCAACACCACAAAGGGGCCTCACCATTCCGCTCAACCACTACGCCCGCTTCCGCTGCGCGACGCTCCCCTGTTAAGTCGCCCTTAGGACTATCCAGCACTTGGAATAAATTGCGAATCGCCGGAATATTCGACAGTTGAATGGAGCTTCCCACCTTTTTCCCAAACCAACTCCAGAGTTATCACAAATTCCTCTAAAATTCCATAACTTTTCCGTGATTTCCAGACAAAATTTTCCTGATCCTTTTAATATTTTGAATTTTTTTTACATTTTCACTCTAATTTGGAAACTGTCAAATTTTATTGAAAAAGCAATTTTTAACATAGCAATATAAATTACTGTTAACATTGCTGACACTGCTTGCATTTAATTGTTAGACATATTAGGTCTCTTTAGAGTCAAGAATTTTTATTTTCCAGAAGATTTTGTAAAATTTCCTGTCTTTTCCGTGATTTCCCTAATTTCCAGTTTTGTGGCAACTATGAACTCCCAAATCGTTCTGTTTTTCCCATAAAACTTGCGCGTTTACGATTTTTATTTGTAAGTATCATATGGCCAAAGTAATCTCGCAAAGAAAAGTCTATTTCCATTGTACGACTATGCAAATTCACCAGCGGGTTACTGCGGACCAACAACATTGATGAGAACGAAATATCCTTGGATCTGCAGAAGGATACGAGCAATACCTTCGCCATAGGAGAGGGGAAGCGAAAGGTTAAGGTAGCCTGAAGACCCGTCTTGCTGCGCTGAGCGTCACCGGCGAAGCTCAGGGTAGTGCTACACCTGGCGTGGCAGCTGCTTGGAACCGTCCGTTACCTGGTTCGGCAGCACCTGTTCGGGGATTGCGTGCGGTGCGGAGCCTCAGAGCGCCCGAAAGGCCCATAGCAACACATGTTGCCCACGAGTGTTCCCTAGCGCGGCAAAGCGACGAATGATTGAAAGAATAAAAGAGAGAGAGAGAGAGAGAGAGCCTCCTCGCTAGAATGCCTCGCACCATTCCTCCTGCAACTTCCACGTGAGAGACGGTCGTATCTTTACATTCAGAAAGACGAACGCCAAATACGTTGCTCAAATAGGCACGACGTCGGAAGAGTGAATTTCGAAAGAGAGACGGCAGAAGAGATCCCTTTTACACGACACTGGCTGCTCGATAAAATCGAAGTGTGCACTGACGCGAATAGTGCGCGGTAAATATTTTGATACCTTAATTAATTGTACAGTTTAATCGCGAGAGATCGAATCGATTATTTCACGGTATCAAACGAGCGGTTCTTGCTACGACGATCAAACATCGCGGTTGTTTGAGCCGCAATTCACGTCCCGCTGATACAATGAATTTATAGGAACATGCACGATTTATTATCGGCCATATATATCTGCCTGCGCAAACGTCAATCGCATCCGTCTGCGATAAATGACGTTTATCTAATTGTAATTGAAATTATTCACGGTAGAAAAAAACCTGTTATTCCGACCGATTAATCTTCATTGAAAATATTTATACATAAATCAATTAATTTTAATTTAATGTGAGTGCACCCTCCTTTCGACCCTGACGTAAGAAGTAATCTGTTTGCTACATAAAAGATCGCGTAAACATCGGATGCATGGGAAACGCACCCAAACGTAATTTTACAGTCTGCGGTGCAACGCATTTCATTCTCTCCTCCTCTCTCGCTCCACCTCCGTTCCATGCCCCAACCTGCGCCGTAGACAAAACGGCGTCGGCGGATAATAAAGGCATCGCGTGTGCATAATTATCTGGTGTACCTTCCTGGAATTAATTTCGAGCTTCGCTGAAAGAGAGCTTTTTTTTGCTCACCCCTGTCCGTTAACTCGGTACGTCGCCCCCCCTCTCTCTCTCTCTCTCTTTCTCGCTCGCTCTCTCACGTTCTCCCGTTAAACGCACGAAACTTGTGAATCAGCTTTGACTATACCTCAACGAGACGAGACGGCGAGTGGAAGGAAGTATTGTCACAAGAAAAAGCACTACGAAAGAATGCGCCGAGAAAAGTGCCGTTCGAGCTAGTTTCGCTCTCTTTACGACCCAGCCGCGGTGATGAAGTTTGTCAATAAAAAGTTGGGAGTTGTTAAAAAAAATTAAAAGAGAAAAGTGCGGCCGTAAAAAGACGCGCGAAGGAAAACCGTGTTCATATTCGCCCCGTGACCTGTTGCAACTAATTTTCCTTGAACCGATCGACGAGCCCGAGTAGCGATTCTGGTAGAAATTAATGCGCGGCTGGCGATTGCGTTACGCGACCGGAATAACGAAGATCGAAGATCGGTTGCGGACGCGAAGCCACGCAATTGCCACATCACGCATGTAGATCGTGCATGCGGTTGTAGATACGCGATCAGCGGACACGTCGCTGCGTGATAGAACGCGCTTCCCTGATGACACGCACACGTGTGTTTAGCACGCGATGAGCTGCATTGTGAGTGTGCCTAATGATTAGCTACCACAAGTGGACATATGGCTTCCTCGTGTACGTTAATGCGGTGTGTCCGACGCACGCCCGCGTACTCCGAACTACGCGTAGACTTCCCGCAGGAGGAAAAGAGCACGTTTCACCATCGTACACGAAATAGCGTTTCTGTGACGAACATATTAATCTCGTGTTGCGCAACGCCGAGACCCGGTTGTCGATCCCCAGACTCCAACCGTGGTTGCCACCTCTTCGCTTTTTAGTCCGGAGACTCCGGTTTTTTACCAAATCTTCTGTTAACCGCTCAAAATTTTGATGATCTTTCTTTCAGCGCACATGTCTTTTTCTTCGGTTTTTGAAAGGATATCTCCGGCAGAAGGATCAAATCTGATGATCGTTTCTTTTTTTTTTTTTAGAGAAAAATATCTGATTATATCTAGAAGATTCTATACTGAAAAAAATTTTGGTCATTTTTGGTCCAATGAATGATCGTTAATTAATATCCGACTTAAGCCCGTTTCTACCAATGTAGATTAACTTTAATCTCAGTTCAACTTAGTCTTCATCTTTTTCTTATTCTTAAAACTAGAAAAAGATGAAGAGTTAGTTGAACCAAGATTAAAGTTAAACTACATTGGTAGAAACGGGCATTAATGTAGTTAATTCATCGATACAACTGTAGATATTCATCGATTCATTCATATAACTATATATTCATTCTTACAATGAATTCTAGTAATAGTTTTATAACTTAAATCATTATGAGAATTCATTGGACTAATTTTCATTATTTTTTCATAATTTAATGAATATTTTATTATATTTACATACACACTGAAAAAAATGCACGTAATTTTACATGGAAATTACATGTTCATAACTGGAAAATTGTCTAAATATTATATGATTGGAAATTTACAATTTCCAGTAAATTTCCAAGCATATTTATGTAATTTAAATAATTTTCCAGTCATATACATGTAATTTCCATGTAAAATTACATGCATTTTTTTCAGTGCAGTTTTGGTTCAATATAATTATATTAATCTGCAAAATTCCGGTTCTCTCAACTAGAATTCTAGTAGATTTAATCAGAAAATTCTAATTTGTTCATTTTTTTTCAACCAGAATTCTAATTAATCCAATCAGATATTTTTCTCACAATCAGTATATCAATTTCCGACAGAGGAGTCATCGATCTCTAGCGAAAGACTAGTCGAAAGGTGGCAACAGCGTGGTTCTAACAGCAAAGCGTCGAAGGCTCTCGTATCGATCGGTATTTTTTGTCGATTGATTGGACGAATACTCGCGCTGGCACGGACATGACGAATTTCGCTCAGTGTACCATCGAGCGTAGCCGTGAAACCTTTGCAAAATTAAATGGGTGTCCCGAGATATATATGAGTTTTGACTCAATTGACAGGTCGTTTTTTTTGCCGATGCGATGTTTGTTGAATTCCTTTTTTTTTTTATATAGCAATGATTGCTTTCATTGGAGACGCAAATAACGCGAAACGTGAGATCTATGAGAGACATGACACTCTCTAATATTACTACGAATTCCGTTCTCGTGATTACAACAATCTCGAATAAATTCGCTTTGCAAAAAATCATTGATAAAAATGAACAAAATCGATTCAATGAATTGCTCATTCATTGAAAATGATAAGCAATCTACAATCCGTCTGTAAATTTTTTATAGCCAACCGCGTCGGATTATAGCCAAAATATAAAATCATATTTTCTATTTTTTATACAAACAAAATAAACATTATACAACCCGCAAGATTTTACCTATATTTATACACTAAAAAAAATTGTTTATTTGACTAAATTAATTTAGTTCATCTTTATTTTTTTCATTGTAGAATATGTATTTCAGTCAAATATATTTGATTTAAACGTACACTGAAAAAAATTTCTACTTGAAAATAAATGAATCAGAATTTTCTGGTTTTTATTAGAATTCTACTTGAGATAACCGGAGTTCTGATTGATACAATATTTCTGGTAAAATCTACTAGAATTCTTATTTTTAAATAATTATATCAATCAAAATTCTAATTACTTCAATTAGAATTCTAGTAGTAGATTTAACCAGAAAATTCTGATTCGTCCATATTTCCAACAGAATTTCTATTTCACCCGACCAGACCATTTTTTTCCGTGTATACAGTTTTCACCGAAAGAAATAAAGACGAACTAATTTTAATTAAATGAACAATTTTTTTCTCAGTGTAAAAATGGCCTTCTAAAAATGATCTTTAATAGAGGTTGTGCATTGGACTACACCACAGATATTGTGCATCCTTTTCAAAGTGTACGATCGTGTTCGCCATTATACTCACAAATGCAAGCGCATTGCGCCTCGTGTCACCGTCACATCTCGTGTCATACATATTTTCTCTTTCCCGCATCCCGTATTCTTTTCACATTCCTCGGTCTTTGTTATTAAGAAGTATCCGGACTTATCAGTCATTAAGTCTATTTTTTACAGCTGTATACTTCGTATTCAATTATATTTTGTAACTAATGTACGTTCTTTGTATTTAGAATGAAATAAGTATACTTTTTAAAATCTTTGGAGTAGAAACTAATTCTAAAGAGTGACAATTGAGCCAGTATTGAAAGAGTGGCTCAACTGTCAATTTTTAAAAGTGAGATTTCACTCTTTAGAGTTATATTCCACTCCAAAGATTTTAGAGAGTATATTTAATATTTGACAAAAGCGAGAAGAAAAGTTCTAATGCGATCCAGTGCAGCTATAATAAAAAACAACGTGACTATCAATTTTTGTCCATATGGCTTTAATCTTTTTATTATGTTTAATCAAATTAGTGTGTATTTTAGTCAAAAATTATACGCGACTGAAGAAGACTTCGTAGAGTCGAAATTAGTTTTGCTTAATTTTTAATATGTCTAACACATTAAAATGCAATCAATAATTAATATCCTTTATTATTAGTTCGTCAAAATTGGCCGTCTCTCAACAGAATGTATGATATGAATAAAAACACACCTAATCTATTTGCACAGACCTCGTATTATCGGAAATTCCATTTCGATAATACTTAAGAAGTGGTATTTTGCAGAACGAGGATATTCAACGAATTTTTGGGCAGAAATGCACAGCAACATTTCAGAAATCGGTCAAGCGGAGTAAGTTAAGCATCGTCGTCGTTATCGTCGAGCAAATATTAATTCGAGTTGTTTCGAGTTGTTTGATGTTGTCAACCGAAATCGCACACTACTCTGCAATTAACTAGTCTGTTATCGAGCGGCTGGGAAACTCGAGGGGTTAATTAGGGGTGATAAACCTGCAACTGCGGTTCCATGAGCTCGCGCGCGCGTGCTTCAACCAGTCGATAAATTTCGATCGTCCGCAATTCTCATCGTCCCGAGCATTGTCCGTGCGTCACACCGTCACGCATTGTTGTATCAGCCGCGTAATAATTCGTGCGGTAAACAGACCGCTCCGGCCAGCCTTTCGCGGCAATTTTGCAGAAAATTACGACCTATTCAAGCTGCGCGTTTTGACAATCTGTACCGTTCGATTCGTGCCTATGTATAAATTACGGGAAAGAATCTTCCCTTTCGGAAAAGGGCAAAGAAAATAAAATTCCGGACAATTGCGCGCATCGTACCCGCGCGGAATAATAAACAATCCTTTCAATCTTTATCTCCCCGACGATGAGAAAGCCGGCGATCAGAGAGAACCGCACGTTTTCTGGCAGCGAGACGGAATCCTCGATGACACGATAAAAAAAAAAAGACCGCGCTGGAATTCCTGTTCAAAATCAATAAAGTTACCCCTACCAATTCCCGCGGAATCGAAATAAAACGACTCGGCGATGTCGCCGAGTGGTGGTGCCGTGTCTTCCGTCTCCCGTTCGAGGGAGGAGCGAAGGTAAAGGATCTCCTGACTCGCGTCGGTTGCTTTTATTATAAAATACGAAGGGCAATTTTTGTGTTTTTCTTCTTGTGAATCGCGTCAAATTATTCAGGTATATCAATTTTAATATATCTCACCGCTAAACAAAACCATAGGATTTTTTCCTCATTTGTTGCGCTTTTTTTTCTCGTCTCGACACAATGCTTAAAAAATTTAAAGCTCACTGTACACAAAATGTAAAATAAACATTTTTCCAGATTGATTATAAAAGCTCGTTGAGTTCCTTTTTTGATATAACGTCGTGTTACGAAATTCGATTGTTTCAACCACTCTTCCTCCCACTCAAGCAATACATTTAAATGTATTATCTGACGAGGCAGTTAACTAAACTCTAATAGACTAATTATCTCGGCTGCTTTTCACCAGGGAGGCTGACAAAATTACGAATAAGTTTTCAGCAAATTGCCAAACAACGTTATTCCGCGCGTTGTGCGAATATACAGACGCTGCATGGAATTTGTTAAATTCGCTTGCAACCGAATAATAATGGCAATAGTGGAGAAATACACAGTAAATAAAATTCTCGTGGGTTAACGTGCTCTGATTAATTAACCGGCATACACCACTACAACAGTACAACCAATTAAAAACCATAAAGGGAAATAACGTTTTAGAAAACGTTTTTATTTATTATGTGTTGTAATTTCACTTCACATATGATTACTGTTTTATGCATCATCATTGTTCTACTTGATTTCGTGTTAATAATTGAAGTATCGAGGAAAATAAATTCGAGGTAAGTTTCCAAAATACAAAAGTTGTAAAAATACAAAAATTTAATTAGCTGCAAAATCAACACGGTATCCCAAAACAACGCGCTACCGTCATTTTCCGAATTTGTCACTGACTTTTCAAATATTTTAAATTAATCGGGCCAGAAAAAAAGAAGAATGATAGAGAAATCATTTTGAGACAAACAGAAAGACAGGCGTAACGGAAGAAGAAAGTGACGACGTTCCAACTCGAGCACTCGCTGGTTCAAACCAGACGAAACAAAAGCTCGGTAGGTCGGTCGGCTATATTCGGTTTTATTTCTCGTGAACACGAAAACGTAACAAGCTACTTGGTCACATTGCATATTTCAGAACGAGCCAACTAGTCAGCCAGTCAACGTGCCAGACCGAGTCCTTCGCTGGAAAATCCGGACGAGTAGAGAACTCGTTATGTAAAATCCAAACCACAATGTCGGAGAGATCGCTAATTAAAGAGGACTTAATTGAGCTACGTCGCTTTGTTGACATTCCCAGAACAAAGAGGAACAAAACGATCTTCTCTCTCTCGATATAAATCTTTAAATATCAATAATTTGTGTACTCTTCGCAGCGAATATATATGATATCTGAAGTATCCGAGAAATTTTCGTTTCAATATACGAGTCGCGAAAGCTCCCTTGTGCCCATAATTAAACTGAGAGAGTTTAAATACATTATAAACAAGCTCACCTCAAAGTTTCGAGCTCTCTGTCTCTCACTTCGTTAATAAGTTAATACACGCTTTAAAGTCTATAAACCGATCTCAATGTTTGCATGCACGGAGGCAAAACTTGGCGATCGCCGGTGAATTGTTAATAAAATAAAAGCTCCGTGAGAGCCGCGCCGAAGGATGGGCTGGATTTACCTCCAAGCTGTTGGCGTCACTACTTTGATGTTGTATCAATTGATAAATTAAATATCCGATACTGGATAAGCTGACATATAGTTTGAAAATATAAAAGGATTTCAGCGACAAGAACATCTTTTGTTCTCGCTCAGTTTCTCTTTATTCTTACGTTCTCATACTCGTGTCGATTTGTATTTCCAATGGCGCCGATTTTTTCATGCAAAATTATATAAACGCAATAATATGCCGCGAAATTGCGCCAAGTTTCGCCAAGAAAACGCGTTATGTCATCTTTAACGAGTCATAATTATCGAGAATGAGTGACTCACCTCACGGAGCTCCTTGATTTTCAGACCTCCTTTGCCGATGATGCATCCCGCTTGACTCTGGTGCACCAGCATGCGCACGTCGATCTCGTCGCTGCCATGGCGGGAACCATTCTGAAATCGTGTCTACAATAAATCGTGGAAACTTGAGATACGCTAGATCTATGACAGAAAGAATCGATCGTCGCGATCCCGAATGAACTGGATTAGGAAGAGCATGAAAGCGTACGGAATCGCGTACAAACGATTCGAAAGAGGTAGATGAAGCATGTTCACGATGTTGGAAATCGCTCGGACGGAGAATGAATTGACCAATCACATTGGTCAAATAGTCAAATTGTTCAAATGTTAATTCTTTCTCCGTCCGAGATCTCGGAGCGATTTCTAGCATCGTGTACTCTAAAAAATATCGATGGGGATTTAATATCATGTTTATATAATCTTCATCATGGTGTTAATTTTAACACAAATATGGTGTGGCTTTATAACCGATAGTGTTCATATCAACATCGTCATGGTGTGAATTTATAACCCATGGTGTCTCAAATCCGCATCGATAATTTTTTAGAATGCAGATACAAGGCTTTAGGATACGAGTCCAGCACTTACCTCCTCCAGATTAGGTACGACCTCGTTCAACACTTGCAAAACAGTGGGCAGGTCCGAGCTGATGGTGAGCACCCTAGAATCAGAAGGACCCCCAGAATTACGCTGATCCTACCGATGCGTGATTTCGCGTACGTGCTATATCGACCATACAACCCGGTGCGAATGACGTACGTGCGTACGAGAAACGCGTTCGCGTGTGATCACATCAACCAGCGATGCCACCCCCTCCCCTCTTCCCGTCCTCCCTTTTTCTTGTGCGTATTTCGGTGTCACCCGTTAGAGCGCTTCGAACGGAGCCAAAGTGAGTGAGGCATCGATGAAATTCCAACGCGCCCTTCCCCCCTCCCCCTCCCAATGGAGTAGAAAGTAATTAAATGCGCACGGGTCGATCGGAGCTGGATGTATGTGCGGTGCATCGCATTTAGTCTCAGCGACGTTTACGAATGTTTATCGTATCCCGAGCTTTACTTCGATAGAATTATACCGGCAACACGACCCTCGATGGCACGTAACGTCGAGCACGATGATAACGCATTGCGTATTAAAATCTGATACAAATTTAACCGCACGTCGCGCTCGATATTCGTCGCCGAATACAAGATTGATTTCGAACGCGGACGCGCAACCATTGAGTTAACACCTCTCTCTCTGTCAAGCAACTGGCAACGTATAGTAGATTTCCGGGTTAACGAACTTTATCGAAGCGTCTCCATAAATCTTTAACCGCGTGATAAATCTGGACCATTCCGAGGACACCTCGCAACGTTTCGCGAAAATTACGAGTGTTACTAGGACGGCGTTAAGGGAATTCAAATTTACAACGTTATTCTCGGTAAATTCGGTCTCCTGTATATACTACGCGTGTTCCAGCAATTCCGCCACGTATGTGCAAGAATCGTCGATGCAGCTTGCAAGAATCACATAGAATCGCGTGCAATCGCGGCCACGGCGATCGACCGACATAAGCTCGGACTAGATTCGGCCTCACGGTATTTTCCCGACCTACATCCATTCAGCTGCAATCGTACCGTACGATCGGAATGATCGCGTTTACGGTCGTCCTCACCGGGACGGAATTACGCGTCGCGGAAAACACCCGCACTACGCACGCGGTATCAATTCCGCCGACAGTGATCGATACCGAGCTGCTGCTCTTCCGGCCGAATCGTCGCCGCTCGGTAACGAGAAAACGGTGCGATACAGGAACAGGGAAATCCCGAATATCGTCTCCATTCTCTTAAAGCCATCCTCATATAAAACGTACATGGAAAGAACGATTTTCCTAAAGTATCTAAAAATTAGCTAAAGACAGTTCTAAAAATAATTTTGTTGAGCTATCATAATTAATATGTAGTGCAACACTGTTAAATGTCAAATTATGCCCAATTCGAGTTATTTTTAATCATTTCTATAAGTCACCACTACTTCTATTTAAAAGGTCGTTAATTTAATTAAAATCATGGAATTAAACAAATGTAACTTAAGAAATGTATTAAATTTGACTCAAATTTAGTTTATTATTTGCTAAGTGCATATATTAATACGAACATTATATTTACTTTGACGTTATTTAGTTTTACTTTACTTACTAAGCAATTCAATTATATGTAGAAATGGATTGATTTATATTTTATCAAATATGAAGTTAAGAATGATAAAATGTTATTAAAAATATTTGATATTCTAGCAACCAACTCGAACTATAATTATTTTGACAATCTAACAAAATTATTTTCATGTCTGTATCCAGATAAATTTTTAGATACTTTAGCAAAACTATTCTTTCCGTAAACAATTTGTTTCAATGATCCGAAAGTTTCAAAGTACATCGCTGCATTGCTGCGAAGTTGCTGCGAAAGTAATTTATTTCTCTCAAATTACGGTAATTGCCATGGAAGATATGAATTTGATTGACGGTTTACTTATTTTCTCCCCTTCTATTGGTATCCAATACGATCAAAGTTTTGAAAAGGGAGACGATGGTATTCGGCTATCCCTCTCCCTACGGCTTTAAGAAGCACACCGAGAATTCCCGTCATCTCTCACGATCGAGAACAAACACGGAACTTTTCGGAACGACGACCGGCACGAATCCACCCCCCAGCTAATATGAGGGAATGGACGGAGAGGTCGGTCTCTCCTTTCATCTTTTCGCCCTTCCTCCTCGCTTCTCGTCGTCCACTTCCGTTCTACTTCCCTGCTATAACGAGCTGAAGCCACGTATCTTCCATTCGACTGGCTATACATATCGTAGAAATTCCGCATGCGCTCTTTTGAACATTTTGCCGGTTCTGCGAGGAGAAGCATTCAGCTGTTGATTTAATCCGCGATTATTCGCGCTCTTTTCGAAAAAAATAATCGCTTCCTTGCGCGAATTGCGGGGACTTTGGCTAACTTCGTTTCTGCAATCCTATGTATTTAAAAACGCAAATGTTACGTGTTAATTTGTTATTTATTATGTGCGCTCCTAGGAATATCCTAGTCGGCAACGTTCTCAACGATTGGCGAAAACTGCCATCACCCGTTACGAGTTTTCCTACTTAACCCAGTTTGAGGACAAAACAGGACGGTTACACTAATCAACATTGATTGGTGGAGAAATGGCAATCCCGATTAAGGGAGTCGAGATTGAGATACTTGACGTAAGTTGATCGATGCGGTACTTTCTAGAAAAGTAACGATGGAACACGACGTTATGGTGCGGACAGCTACGGGGTTGGCTGGTCGAAAGTCATCCCTTCGAGAACCGCAGGAGACGAGCATACATTGAGATTCGCGGACGGCGAGTTTAAATTGCTACGTTTGCTGCTGCTCTACGACAGTGATGGAAAGAAAGAGAACACTATCAGCAGTTAGAAATCTTCATGGCGCATAAAACGTTGAAGAGCGCTTGAACAATTCTAAGGTCTGATGACTGAACGTTTTAAGGGGATACTGGAGTTTCTCTCTTGTTTTATAAAATGTAATTAATTTTCAGATTCTCCAATCTTTTAATTACATTTACACAGATTTAAAAATCTTTATTCACAAAGTGTATAGTCTTAAAGTATATAGACAAAAACACAATGTACAAACAATTTCGTATTATAATTTTATCATCGGGTTTTGTAGTCGATTCGTGACATGTGTTGCATATAAGAGTTTTAAATTTTATACGTTTAATAAGATCGCATTAGAGATTACATGAAAGAATAATACTATGTTTGTAGAAATGAGTTAGAGGCTTTAATGTAAAAGGAAAAAAAATTAAAAAATTTCATTTGTACGCTATGAGTGAAATCGACGTGAATAGTAAAACAAAGCAATAATTGTGTCTAGCAGTAAGTATCTTGCAAAAGATGATGTCGCAATATATTAAAAAATAAAAACAAAGATGTACGCGTTTGAACGAAACAGAACGATAATGTAAGAAACTGAGTTTGAAGTTAAAGTCTGTATTATCGATATCGATCAACCGTCGCTCCAGCATTCCCTTAAAGGCCACTTTCTTTCAGAAAGCATAGAATAAACATATCTGAAGACTTCAACCATCTACGCGTGTCACGATATATCGTCTCGTCGACAGCAATCGAGTGACAATGTCGATTGTGCAAAGAAAGAAAATCGCGCGAATACACTGGTATTTTAAAAGAAGCATTTAAACGAACCGTTAATATTGACTTGAAACTTCTGAAACTTTCTCAAAGGTTTACTTCCATCCGTTCGATTGACGTTGTATCGAGAATAGATCGCGACGATCGCGCGAATTGTTCGGGGAGAATCGTTCTCGACTTCAAGGAACTTTATTACATGCCAGCGAAATTCCCAGCCGTATCGGTACAGCCGCGAATGAAAATCACATTAAGAACATCCTCGAGGAGCTTCACCGTCGGTGATAAAAAAATTTATTGCCGTCCCAGGACGAAGATAAATTTTCCGTTAATACCTGCGTTCGTACGCGAACGACATAATTTTTACTAGAAGTAAGAGAACGGATATTGAACGTACGGCTCGAGGCGTGATATATTTAACGTGATCATCGATAATCAATCGCGATGAAGTAGATGACTGAGTGTAATAACCGGTTCAAATTATCATTAAAATATCTCTTCGATGGGATTCGCATAAACGTATAAAGCGCGCGGCACTGATCCACAGTTTGAAGTATCGGTAATGACTTTCGACTTGGCAAGTTAATTAATCACGTCAGAGTACTTTCCAGTGGGACAATCACTTATCGGGGCAGAATATCTAAAGAGTGAAGGTATTTTGTCGCGTTGAAAGAAGTCGGTTTGATTTGTGAACAGAACATAACGCTCCTGAATTTGTCATTAAGACTATCCGAAATTTAGCTCTCACTTTGTCTTTGATTCCGGTTGAAATCAAACAAAGATATTTCACGACGTTTTTCTTATTCGAGAGCATTATTCGAGAGGTTACAGTCGGCTGCTTTTCAACACGATAACAACACCTTGAATCGTAACCTTTTAACACTGAGCCGGCCTTACGGCCGCGTGCGTCACATATCACACATTAGCTTCCGTGTTAGCCACATGTTACAGACACCGTTTAGAACATATCCCGACGTGTGTGTATAAACGTGTGTGGGTGTCGAGTGATCGCGCACGTCTTTTTGCGTGGCACTTAACGCAGGAGAAAACCAACAAATAACAAATTAAACCAGAAAGGGAAGGTGTGAAAGAGAAAAAGAAGTGAGCTTAGAAGATCAGCGAAATTTTCAGAACACGCTGATCATATATAATAACATATTGCACAAATCCATTGCACGCGCGAATGTTTACATATTCGAAAATTCAAAATAAATTAAAGAATTCGCGAAATATATTCTTCTACGTGTCCTCGCATCACATATTCCTGTAACACTCACAATGGTGAATTTGAGTACGATCTAACGGGCCAAATTGCATGTTCTTTCGGAAATAATTGCTCGTTTTTCCGTTGCGAGATTAAACAAGATCGAATAAGTCGGTCTGTAAATCGAGTTAAATCAGACCGCGTGCCAACGACAGGTGCAGCACGTGCTGCGTCGGCTTTCGCTTGTAAGACCACCAATTTTTCACCCAAAGCCGAAGCCGCGCAAGGAGCCGCTCTTGAGAGAACGCTTAAATCTAATAGGATATCGACTTCCCAGCGTCGATATCGTTCGCGAATTATAAAAAATAGAAATATTTTTACAAGAGTTAAATTTAAAAAATGATTATTACGTATCGTATTTTCTGAAATGTTCCTCTGCTCTTCCAATATATTTCATGCGATGAGACAGTCAAGAGGACACGCACAAGAGACAAAATATTATGAAAAACGAGAGAGAGAAAAAAACGGCGAGAGAGACGAAAGTAGACGACGGAAGTGTTGAGACTAAATGATCGCCGCGTTAACACATAATATGCCGATAAAATAAAAAGATGGTGTCACACGGAAAAACAGATCGATTAACAGAAATAAGACGGACAGACAGAAAGACAGAGATTTCTAGACAGAGATAAACAGATAATTTTAGATAGATAGAAGAAGAGAAAGAGAGAGAAGAGTAGTAATAGTAGAGTAGTAATAGCACGATAGATTACGAAAGGTGGAAATAGTAGTGGTGTATACAGAAAAAAGATTCGCTGCTCTCGCCGCAGGCGTCTTAATAGGTAACCTCGTAATTAGAGACAAAGAAAAATAAGAACATTAAGTAGTTGGTGTTGGTCATTACCGTTCGGGTCCGGGGCAATCGGGTACAATGATTGAGGCTTTGTACTGTCGATTGGGCCGTGGTGGTTGGTGGTTGGTTCATTGGTGGTTGGTTGGTGGTTGTTGTCGATTGTTGGTAGGGTCGTGGTGGTCCATTTGCCGATCGAGTCGGGGTCCGTCGTTCCGGGCAGGGCAACGGCAGGGCAACGGCAGGGCAACGCCAGGGGGGCAACGCCGGGGTTGGGGCGGGGCCAGGGCACAAACCATCAACCAAGTTAGACATCACGTCTGACGGCTGGATTAATTCGCGGCTTAACCTCCTAACCCGATTTTTCCACCCGCGCGCTCCGCTCTCCACGTCCATCCCCTGTTCTATGTACCCACCTCCCTAACCCTTTCTCCCTCCCCTTATCCGCCATCGGATCGGCCACGAGAAGGCAAGAAAAATATTGGCATGGAAAAAATGAGGTCGAGCAACGTGAATTGCGTGAGAACGGATACCTTATACAACGACTATGGCGCGTTTCTTTTTTACATACGATAAGCCTACGACTATTCGATTTAAACTTTTAAGTCCGATGAGAAAGTCTGCTCTTTCACGTTCGTAATACAATTGGCGAGAATTCGCAAAGTTACGAGCTAGACATCGCGGCTTCTCTCTTCAAGAAAGTGCTTAGTCAACCAGACGCGTACTTGTATCATCTCCGCAAAGACTGCGCGGCCAGTATCGTCGTCCTTCCATCTCTTTTCCTCTCTCCCGAAAGTCGTTAAGAATTCTGAAGACGTACTCGAATAATTTTCCTGTCCCGGCGCGGCACTTAATTGACGTCGCTCTACAGCGGTCCGGAGAATATTTCAATTGCTAACGAAGTGCGCTAAACGCCGTTAATCAAGCAAGTTTTTAATCTTTAAACGAAGAGTTTAGTCTATTAGCTATCTCGTGTAACTTGCGGGTGTGCCCGGCACGTAACTGATAACCGTACGGAAAGTTTTATCGACGCGAGCCTAAAAACTTCCGTGACGAAGCATGGACGCCGCGATAGACTCTGCGATAGTTTCGCGAATTCGCGCGAATGAAAATAACTTTGCCGTCCATTCGCCGATGTGCAGACAAAAAAAAATCGTCGCGATCGCAATAAGTAACATCTTTCGATCTCATGTCTTCCTAGAAAATAATTATTATCTGTTGATACGCGATATAATTCATCCGACCAATTAAAGTTATTTCCATGCACGATTCTCCAATATTTTTCTGCACACGACCGAGGCAGTCGAGCCTTTAACGTCAAGCTTTCTATCGCCTATGGAAGTTTGCGTAGCGTCCACGTTCGAACGATGGAAACTCCACAAAACGGCGAGAGGACCTTCGTGTAAAGATGGTCCGTAGAAAGTTGCCAGGAAGGCAACGCGAACTAAAAGTGAATCGCTAAGAGATCCTCTCCGGTGGTTCCCTCGGATACAACACTCGGGAATAACGACCAGAGCATTGTGCCATTTACCAGGCAAAATGAACTTGAGACTAGAACTTCCGATATCTCCCGGCATATTAAATGATCCTTTCAAGCTATCAGAACTAATTGAATATCCGTTATTATACCGATAATCGTGCCGCTCCATTTGCTCCATCCGGTGTAATTTACATTGATTAAAAACAAGACTTGACTAATAATGTGGATGATGAATCGACTTATTATATTCAAGATCTGTAAAGTTATCTTACGCGTTCAATAACGGCAGAATCTGCCGAAATCTTCTCGAATAGTTTCAATAATAATTCGTTTAAGGCACAACTCCTCGTTAATTGCCGCTTCCCAAAGTGCTGTATCCAACTTTTATCCGTCTAGGGGGTTACGCAGCCGCGTTGGAATCTCGCTACTCTAACGATACCGTGATTTCGTCTCCGTGCTCTCTCTCGTTTATGTCAGAAGACGCAAATCACGGCACTCATCGAGAGAAGGACGGCATTCGTGTGTCAGTGCACTCGAACGTAGGACATGCGTGTGCACGGAACATTCTCGACGGACCGGACGTGCTTCGCCCGCCGGCGTATCAAAATCGTGGCGGAGGTTTTCCGAGTGATTTGCCAAGGCACTACAATCGTACGATTAAAGCGCGATGTTTACGCGATACCCTATGTCCCAAGAGTGCACTTTAAACATCGTAGCTTGTTACGATAACTGAAATTGCACACTCAAAAATTCTCGTTGAAACGCCCACTGTGATTCGGAGAGATGATTAATGCAAGTAATGGAATAGTGTAAACGTATCGCGGAAAATTTATTAGCAATTACGAACACGATACGAAGGATACGGTTACAGTGCCCCTCTCCCCTTCAGCTATTCCAGCGGAGGTGTTTTTTATCCATATTTCATCACGGAATATCGATGTTACATTTATGGTGAATTGAAATAACATATAGCAAAATCGGCAGACATCTTTCTCGTTTCATAACAAAATTTAATAGTTTCGCAAATGGTCGGTATCTGCCGATTTTGCAACGATCAATGAAATTGTGATACTTTGTTACCACATTATTTTAGATTATAATAAACTAATTGAATTGATTGTGAGTCACAGCGCTGATAAGATTATTCTAATGCTCGTTTCCACCAATGTACTCACAAAAAGATTCTATTGCTAAGAAAAGTGATTACTTCAATTTATCTTCTTCCTTTTAAGAAACGGTTATCCTTAACAAAGAATATTTTCTTCATTATGATCTTAAAATATACTTATTAAAATTTTAGAAAAACTATAATAATTATTTATAAATTTATTTTATTTTATTTTGAAGGATATTGTAAAATTTATCGAAAAAGCGACTTTATATAATAAACAATTGAATTTGTTTTAATTTAATAATCTTAATTAAAGTATTAAACTTACTAGAATTCAAAATATATTTTGAATAAATTTGATACTTATGATGAACTTATAACAAATTTGCGGATACATGAACATTTGAAATACTTGAAACAAATAATTATTATTTATGTACAGAATGTATTTTTCTGCGTAGAGATTAACTTTAATCTCGGTTCAATTTACTCTTAATCTTTCTTTAATTCTTAAAACTGGAAAAAGATGAAGAGTAAGTTGAACCGAGATTGAAGTTAATCAACATTGGTAGGAACGAGCACAACTCACGGAATGCTGAGATGTACTGCATGTTCATGTACTCATTTGGTTCAAGCAGGGCAACGAATTAAAATATGATCGAGAGATTTTCATCGCGTGGTCGAAACGTTACGTTACATTACATTAACGTAAAAATAGCGTGACATATCGATTATCGCGCAAAAACGAAAGGATTCGCCCACGTCGAGATCTGCATTGACATTCCGACAGACGAATTCTTTCATCATCGACCATTACTGCATGCAGAAAATTCGCGTGTCACTCTTAAAATATGACGTGAGGTAAAATCGAAGCTAGCGACAGCCAAGGCTTTCTTGCAACTAGGAAGTAATAAATGTCTCATGAAACATTGATATGAGCGTACGGTGCGAGATACACGGGAGACGAGGAAAGCACCCCGTCTTTCAAGGAACCAAATGCATAATGAAGCTCGTACGGATACAGAGCGTCTTTGGAAAACGAGACGAGCGCCTAGCGAAACAAATTCTCACGACAAAGCCTTTTGTGAGCGTGGCTCTTTACACAAATTACATGAATCCTCGCGTATCAACCCTTTACCGCTGCCATAATTACATAAACCATAATTATTTTAGTTTCAAACGAAGTTAAAAGGCTCCAAGGAGCTAAAAGGTTAATTACGTTACAGGCACTCGTGTCATCGATCCATAGACAGCGCACAAGAAAAGTAAGCCGCGCGTCTTTGATTAATATGGCAAATCGACTTAGTCGCCGGAAAACCGACAGACAAAACAAAAATGACTCTCAATCAACTGAAAATCCGATATAATTAGAATTAAACATAAAAATATAGAGATCAGAAGATCGTAAAAACGTATCGCTTTGTAGTACATAAAATGAGTACCTTAGAACACGTTTCGGAAATAATTTTTACGATCTACTGTTCGATTGTTTGTGCGATCCTTGTCTTTCTATCTCTTTCATGCTTGCTCCTAGCAAGGAGTTTCATGAGAAGATAGATAAACAGGAACGAAACTACAGCGAAGTTACGGACGAATCAAAGCGCAAAAGCTTACCTGACTTCTGAGTTTCGTGATGTTCTGACCACCCTTGCCGATTATCGAACCAGCAACCTGCAACACAGACAAGATGAAGTTTAACTTAAATAAATAACGATTATTACGGTTCAGTAAATACCATCAACCTGTTAAAGATATTTTCGAAGAAAAATTGCGGATCGAAAGAAGTGACAGTAAGTAATGCTTACAAATATTTACTGTCTAAATTTCTGCCGGAGAGATTACAGAGTTAGGTATATCCGTATATTTATATCTGGGTGGTCTTCACAGTCTTTGTAACGTTAATTAAACGTATCTCCCATTTGAGGGCGTGACCGGCAACAGTAAATATTTAATGAGCGAAAAATCTAAAAGTGAGATAATCCATCTCGGAGTACAAAGAGGATGAAATAAGGAAATTCCATTCTCCCGTCGTGAGCCCCGGGCTCGTGCATCAACATTTCGCTTTCTCCAGACCCGTCCGATGCTCGCGATAAAAGAAAATCTCACGTTCACTTCTAGTTAGGATTTTAACTTCACTGCAGACTTCCGGCATATGTCCGATGTCCGCACGATCGCCAGTTTCTCGCGAAACTGTAAGATAATTACAACTCGATATGCGATCTACGGATTTTTACGAATCAGTCACGCCGCGCACGTTTTATCACGGTCAGTGCGCCACTTTTAACGACAGACTCGCCGTGTTCTGACAGTTAATTAAATAAACTCCACTGTGTCTGGCAATTAATACTTTCTCCTTCATGAGAAGGCGCGTCAAGGACGCGCCTCGATGAGCGCGGCATATTATGACATAGAAACGCAGGAATGAGCAGTCATTTTCATCTGGATGACGGCAACGGCGTCCATCCTTCTCACTCGAGAAAGTACAAATTCATTTACGGAACGGAAGGAACGATCCGTGGAACTCCCAAGACCATCTTGCAGACACGTTCATACGAATTCCCGGCAAGTTTCTCCAAGAGCGTGACTAATTTCGCGACTTCTTGCGAAGGTCGCGGTACCTATCAGTAATGCAGTCGTACACAATGCGGTCGTCCCTGACACAACGCCGTGTACCAATAACAGCGCGCGATGATATCGTCGATTACATAGCCAAGATTCGACCGCGATCAAGCGCAACGAACGTTCGTTCGTGCTCGGTCGGCTGGATCACAATAAGGCGCCCTCGCGACGCCGATTAAATCGCACGCATCGGAGAGCACACCACCTCGATATAACACATACATCGCTCTTGTCGTCCATTACGAAATTAAAGGTGCGATCGTCGCACCAGGGCCGTTCATGATGATGTCACGTGCCGCGGAAGGTCGAGTCTCGCTTGAAAGTCGGGCAACACCCCTGACGAGAGAGCGTCAAATTCGCAAATTTTCCTGCTGTTCGTCAGAGGTGACCCGCGATAATTAAAGGAAACGCAGTCGAGCTGTAACTTCCTCGTGCACGCGCGTCGGATATCATTTCACACGACGTTAAGGTTTTTTTTGGACGTTCGCGTGCCGGTGGACGATGACGGCGCGCTTATCTGCGATCCCTCGTGACGATCAGTCATTCCATTCAATTAACCTTATTAGCGTATGCGCGAACGGTTTACGGGATTACGCTAAAGATAACATCGAGCCGGCATTATTTCGATTATAATTGGACGACCTTCGTGATCGCGGAACTCGCGGAACTCGCGAAAATAATCTTCTAATGTAAAAGCTTAAAATTTTCCTTATACTGAAAAAAATTTCTGGTTGAAAATGGACGAATCAAAAATTTCTGGTTAAATTTATTAAAATTCTAGATGAGATAACCGGAATTCTGGTTGATACAATATTTCTGGTAAAATCTACTAGAATTCTTATTTTTACCAGAATAATTACATTAATCAGAATTCTATAGTTATCTCAACTAGAAAATTCTGATTCGTCCATTTTCCATCAAAATTACTATTTAATCCAACCAGACCATTTTTCTCAGTGTATAAAATCGCTTTTTCCCTACAATTTTTTTATTTTGCTGAGTTATCGCAGATTAAATAAAAAGAATTTTGAGTTTGATTACTTATAAAAAAAATTGTGTATCATTGCTGGGAGCGACATATATTGATGTTAGATGGGATAAAAGTTCGTAGTGTTACTTTAAAATTCAAGCAGTTATAACTTCGTAAAAAATAAACAAAATTTAAATTTTAAAAAAGGAGTTTAAACTCCTACTTTCGGAAAATCACTATGTCTTTTGAGTTTCTATGAATTTGGTAATTTTTACATATAGAAAACTACGAGCTGGACAAAATGGGAAATTTCTTTTTATTTTAGAAACTTGTCACACACATGCCTAAAAAAACCTGCGAAAACTTTCTAACGTGAAAGCTAAAATTTTTCCTACAAAATCGTTTTTAAAAAATTTTTTTGTTATTGAGTTATCGCGGATTAAACAAAAGAAGCATTTTGAATGTTCATAACTCTGTCAAAAATCGTACAGCAATTCTTTTTAAAACCAGGTTCTTAAAACTGAAACTTCGCTGTATCGAATGGTATAATTATCAATTTAAAAAAAACAAACATGATACAAATAAAATAGCGCTAAGAACTTTTGTTCCAATCCAATATGAGAATATCGAAGGAAACCGCGGAGAAAGAAATAAGATAGAAAATGTAAGATAGAAAAAATATCATTCTCTATTGGTCGGCTCGTGCAATGTTACGCGATAGAATCTTCAGTATCCTCCTCCGAAAATACATCGAACAAAGGCAGCGTAAGAAAACAAGTGCTTTACTGCTCCCTTCGATATTCTCAATGCTACAATCAATCACTACCGAGCGAAAGGAGGTACAGATAGACCTCGATTCACGATATTACTTCTCTCCCGATGCCCTCGAAAGCGGGCGACGGCAGCAACGTCGGCGGCGGCGGCTGCAATCGCGATATTCGCCTGCTGCGTCTTATTGTATCGCGGAGGAAATGGTGGCGCAAGAAAATATCCGCCCAGTCGAGAAACATCCGGTCTGACGATATATCGGCAATAAAGATGAAGAACTTACGGCACTAAAGGCAATCTTAAGAAAGGCACGATCTGCCTTAGGCTACACAGACGATGGACATTTTCATCGGTCCATCGAAAAATTCCCGAGATCTCGACGTTCACAGATTCACGAAGATTTCCCGCGGGAAAAAGAAAGCAGCCGAGAGAAACCGATAACGGTTCGCCGAGCGTGGCGACAATGACCGGAAGAGCCTCGGCTGTCCCGCGACGAAAACGGATATGTTCGAAGGTGTTGCTCGTATGGGAGCCATTTTACCGCACTCCCATTCGCGTACAGATACAACGGCGAAAAGAGCCAAACCGGGTATGCGTGACTGGAAAATACAGTGACCCAATGGTGAAACACGTGGGAAGCACGTCCGATTTGCTCGTTCGCATTGTGCGTTGGAACGCACGCTACGCGCCCGTCGAAGAGACGAAGAAGGCGTTGCCCAACCGTCAACATTTCCGATCGTCGACGATTGCGACCAGGAGAACGGTACAAACACTCTTACAGTGAAATCTCACTCCAAGAAAGTGAAAATACAATCATTTGAAAAAAAAGTGAAAATATTAGGTTGGTGTAAAAAAAATGTCGGTTTTTTTGTATTGCTATTAAGAGCAGTCGTAACTTCGTTAAAAAAGGAACAAAATTTAAATTTAAAAAAGGATTTTATACTCTCTAAATCTGAATCAGTGGACAGTCACTAATTACCCAGTGGCATACTTGGTAATGATAATCAGTAAAGTTCAATTAAAAAAGAAAGAATATTTGAGCATTATATGACTAAAATACTGATATTTGCACGTTAATTTCAATCTTCCAATACCATATTCATTGAATTTAACCATTAAAACAAGGTTAGATAGATCACATAATAAAGATTAGCTAGGTCAGGAATCTCACATTTAATTCACTAATTACCAGTGGCATACTTGGCACTGATATCAGTGATTATCCACTGATTCAGATTTAGAGAGTAAAACTTGAAAACTCTACTTCCAAAAACTTACTATATTTTTTGAGTTTATGTGAGTGTGATAACTTTTACATACCTATAAAAAACTATCAGCTGAAAAAAATGAAAAAATTTCTTTTCACTTTATAAGTCTGTGCCCCCCAAAAAATCGAGAAAATTTTTTACTATCTATCGTGAAAGATTGAAAAAAAACCCTACAAAATTTTTTTAATAATGTTCCTACGATTTTTTTGTTCCTGAGTTACTCGCGGATTAAAGTAAAAGTTGCATTCGGACTTTGATTGCTCATAACTCCGTTAAAAATCATTATATCGCAATAAAAAAATATAGATTCTTAAAGCTGAAAATTCGCTCAAATCTATAATCGTTAACTTTTTAAAAATATAATAGAATATATTGGAAAAGGAAAACCAACCATTTTATAATACCGAAAACCGACATTTTTTTTTGCACCAACCTAATATTTCACTTCTGGGAAAAAGTAACAATTTTCACTTTTTTAAAAGTGAATTTTCACTTTAAACGAGTGAGATCGTCACTTTTTTTTACTTCTTGAAAAAAGTGACGATCTTCACTCTTTTTAGAATGAAATCTCACTTTTTTGGAATGAGATTTCACTCCCTTGAAATGAAAATTCACTCTAAAGAGAGTGAAAATTGTCACTCTTTTTCAAGAAGTGAAATATTTTCACTTTTTTTCAAGGGTGATCGTATTTTCACTTTCTTGGAGTAAGATTTCACTGCAAGAAATTTAGAGCGAACGCTTCCATATCACGTAGTAAATGTTAAGCCGGCCACACACGTTCACGTAAACTTGTCAAGTATGCTTACACAAACCAATTGTACAAGTTTACTTGATAAGTTTACTTGAACGTGTGTGGTCGGTCTTATTCAGAAATCAGGGCGAAACAATGTTCTCGACAAAAACAGGCGAAAGAACGCGACTTTAACGTAGTTGCGTGGCTTTAAGTTTAAAGCCTACTTGAGGCGATCTACAATTCGTGTCAAAGTTCAGGATGAAATTCTGTTGATAATTTTATATATCGTAATACGACAAATGTTTGCAGAATATCAGAACATACATAAAATATACGCACAGAAAGAACGGTTTTGCTAAAGTTTTAATAAAATTTTATTAATTTAATTAGATACGTACAAATTTAATTAGATACAGATTTGAAAATTATTTTGTTAGACGAAAAAATAATTATGAACGTTTAAACTGGTTTCTAAAATGTCAAAACTTTTTGCAATTTTTTATTCATCACGCTTGAGTTCCCTGCATATTTAATTATTTTAATGGATCAACAAAATTATTTTCGGATCTGTACGTACCTAAATTTTTAGACTTTATTTCGGAAAAATTGTTCTTTCCATATATTAAGCACGTGAAATAAAATAATAAATAAAATTATAATATCAAATAACATAAAATTAAATTAAAAATAAAATTTTATCCTAAAATCTGACGCCAATTATAGCGGATTTTGGATGATAGTTTCGCATTATACCGCGACATATCGATCGACGACACTCACCTTACTCGGGATGAGAAGACGGAGCTCATCGTCACCCTGTCGGTAGCGCTTATGAGGGCTCGTCGGACCCCCAGAACCTGTCATGGCGCCAGCCTCGGCTTCTCTCTTCATTATTCCTGAAACATATAGATAAAGAATCCTTCAGAAAAGATTCGTTTCCTCCGTTGCATCGCTTCACGAACCTCGTCTGACAGACGTAAATAATAGAATAGATTTACACGGTCGGATTTGATTTTTTACAGTTTCGTACGTCATCTCCGGCACGAACACAGCACGCGTTTACCGAAATTATGATGTATCGACAGATTACCACCGACACACCTCCAATCTGATGGTCGCGTGGCCAATGCGATTTCCTTGACCGGATAAGTGCAATGGCTACGTTTACACCGTGCGCTTAGTCCGCGATAGATGTCTTTGTTTAATATACAGGATAAACAAGGACGTCTATTGTATAGGCCGCGGCCTAAATGCACGGTGTAAACGTAGCCAGTAAAAGACGGCGTATGAACGCACGTCACCTCGTAAAATGGCTTTCCCACGCTAGTGGCATCATTAAGGCGAACGAGGCGATTTAACGGACGATGAATTACGATGCCGCGTGCAGTCCATAATACGTGTTAACGTATACAGATTTATGTGTCCATAATGTCCCATGAAAAAAGGTCGATACCTCGAGAAGTTTTTTCATTAACATATCCAGAAATAGTATACAACGGTATTAATATTCTTAAGTTTACGCATACTGCATACGATATGTCTCAGTGAAAAAAAATGCACAGCTGTTTTATAGTAAGTTGTTTTAAGCTAATGCTGATGTTACGATTAATTGCCGATAAACGACGGAAATATCTCTGGAATGATAAACTCAGCGAGATTAGAATTTAATTATTTCTACTTTCCATTGCCGACGGCTCTTTCCATTGAGACTGCTCTAAAGCAGAAGCGACAATTAATTCTCCGTCAGTCGCGATAACTCTTTCCTACGTGCGTCGTCGGTACTCGCGCAGGATGCGCACCACCGAAGATTCATTGCACAATTAGAGATTTAGTTCTTCCGAATGACCAGTCGCGTGGGCGTGAAAATGCCGGGCGTTAACTCCTCGATTTCTTTCCTCGAAATACGATAAAATTGCTAATACGTCGATTTTCGTTTGTTAACGCGATTAAACTTTCGCAACATCTAATATCTGGAGAATGAATGAATCGGGAATCAATTAAGAGGACACGGAATCTCTTAAAAGTCGCCTTTAATGCTTTTAAGCTGCATTCTATACATTACAGTAACGCGCAACCTTCTTTAAAGGTCATTTTCAAAGACCGTTTTCAGAAAGAGGTAAAATTTTGCCAGCATGTTTATGTAATTATCTCGTAAAACGAGAAATATGATTTTATATTTTCCGCTATGAATCAGATTGCACTATCTTATAATATATAGTCAACAAAATTTATTAAATTTTAATAAACATTTGTTTGAATAGTACTAACTAAATATTTACCAAATGTAAACATATTTATTTGGTACAAGAACAATTAATTTCATTATTTTTATTGAATAAATATTTATTTACTGTAAATAAACGTTTCGTTCGTACAGCTTAAACAAATATTTATTAAAATTTAATAAATTTTTTCAGCGAAAAAATTTTCTTGTCATCATCTGGTTGAAATATATGATCATGCAAATGTACAATAGTATCGGTTCTCTCAATATTATAATTATGCATTATTTGCGTACGTATAGCAAAAGAGAATCAAATTTTGCCAAAATCAATAGAGATTATGTATTTAAATTGACACGATAATCGCTGTTTATCTGCTCACCAGTCCAGAATGTTTAATGTAACACGATTGAACTGCGAATAATTAATTACATAATCAGTCTGTTTGATCGAAGAACAGTGAGGCTAACCACACAATGGCGTTCTCCGGTAATAATACACGCGACATATCCTCGTGATATCACGATCACATAAAGCTTTGTTAACTAAACTCACATGCGGCCTGTGTCTCCGATATATCCGATAGACGAGTCGTTCGCTCGGAAATTCCGCCGTGCGGGATTGCGAGGTTATCCTTGTTCTTCGAAGAGAGAAAATGAAACGCGAAAACGTAATGCGCCGGAGTTGCCGACTACCATTTGTCGGCTTGTGCCGCGCGTTTAGCATAGAAATCGCGGCTGCACGCTCAGCATACGGAAACGTACCTGGCAATGGGAACATCGTAGTATAAGATTATAGGCAGTTACAGGGGGAATGTAGAAACTTGCGCGCGACATATATTTCTAACGAGGCGATGCGCTATGTGCGAGTGCGTGTCTCGATATCATTGCATCGCATCGCATCGCATCGCGTTGTAACGTCCTTTCCAACAAACATATCTTCCATGCAAATAGAATTAATGATCGTGCCTTTCGTTTGACTTCTTTAATGTTCAAGTCACAATTTTACAAAGCTAATTTTACATCACGTTCCGTAACGTAAAAATAATTAATTTCGCCTGCTTTCGATCCGAAAGTCCAGATACGTTCCGAGTACGTAGTCCAACTGTTTAACAGTTTCCTGAGCAATTCCCGAATTAACTTTTTCCTTTCGATTCTACACGCTTCCGTGGAGCGTGGCGTAGCGTTAACCGCAGTTTTAAACCCGTGACGTGGCAGTAAAGAACACTCTTTGTACTCGGTATGCAAACCAAATATGCAAACGAAACGCGCGGACTGAACTGGGTCGTACTCGTCGTACTCGAGACTGAGGTTGATTATAAACGCACGCGACCACAATGACGAAAGAGCTAGGTTGACTTGGCTTTAATCATCTTCAAGTTGAACAATCGCGATAACGATAAAACGCGCACCGGTCAAATGTTTTAACAGATAAGAGAAAGAGCACAAGATAAAGTGAAGATAAAAATGTTGGCCAAAATTATTGCGTCGTTTATGAAGAACAGTAAAAATTGTGTCATACCCATGAGCGCGCAGGAAAAGAACAATTTTGTTAAAGTATTTAAAAATAGATACAGATTTAAAAATAATTTTGAACCGTCAAAATAATTATGTGTACAAAGTAAAAATAATTATGTACACTCTAAATTTCTTGCAGTCAAATCTTACTTAAAAAAAAAGTGAGATTTTACTCCTTTGAAGTGAAAATTCAATCTAAAAAGAGTGAAAATTATTACTTTTTTTTAAGAAATGAAATATTTTCACTTTTTTTTCAAGGGTGGTTGTATTTTCATTCTCTTGGAGTAAGAATTTCACTGCAAGAAATTTAGAGTACCTATACACTCTAAAAAATATGGGTGTGAATTAATAATATAGTGTCTATCTATATATCTCTCACCGTGTTGATGTTAATATTAACAAGAACAAGGTGTGGATTTAAAACTCTTGGTGTAAATGTCAACACTATCATGGTGGATTTAAAACAAATGTTAAATACACACTATGTTAGTGTTATTATTAAGAGAATATATAGACACCGCACGATATCAAAACCTTCCATATTTTTTTAGAGAGTGTAAGAAACTCGAGCATGGTAAGTAATGCTGCAAAAAGTTGTAATATTCTAGCAATCAGTTTGAACGTCCTCGACATACTTATTTTGATAGTCCAACAAAATTTATTTTTAGATCTGTATCTAGTTAAATTTTTAGACACTTTTATAAAGATTTTTCCCGTGCGATTACACACACAGAGAAGAGGTTCCTTTAAATTAAACAAATTTATGCATAGGAATAATCCAACCAAATGAATGTTTAAATTATGCACTGTTAAATCTATAATGTCAAATTTAATCTAATGTGAGTCACCACTGCTCCTAAATATATTGTTATTTTATACTAAAACGGCCATAATTAAATTTGACACTATATTGTGTCAATTTGGCACTATATAATGTCAAATATTACCATTGTTTTAGTATAAAATTACGATATAATTGAGTAGGAGCAGTGGCGACTCACATTAAGTTAAATTTGACACTACAGATTTAACAGTGAATGTGATTATTTGCATTAAAACTAAATTCTTTTGATTAAATAAAATACGTTTCATTTAAAGTTAAATTTGTTTCAATGAAAGAAATATAAATAGAACTATCGAGTTCAAATAAATCTTTTTCTCTATGATACATTGTCATGGACTTTCCACAAGCGACATAGACACAACAGTGACGACACTTTGTCTACTCTTGGCCTAAAAATACCTACAACTAGTCGCGGAATAACTTAGCTGAACGCAATATAATTCCGTTTTACTTAATAATTACAAAACGGATCGCCGGATATCCATCCAGATATAAGATAACGTGGAAACTTTCTCCCCGAGCGGCGCAATTTCCGTGCTTATTTACGAGAGTAACGAATGATATTATTTTTATAGCCGCGTCAAAGCGAGCATCGCGCGCTTCGGACAATTCGATCGGACAATTTGCAAGACCACGAGAAACGCTACGAGGGATTCAACGGCAATTACTTTCTTGTCGCGAGAGGGTTGCACGTGCGACTCTGCGAGGGAAGATCGAGGATACGACCCGGGGTTAATAACAATGTTGGCGGGACGCAAATGGAAATTAAAGTGACGCGGCGGCATCTAGATGCCCCGTGTGTTGCATACGCACGCGATGAAAAAGCGGGACGGCGGAATCGATACACTGGTACACCTAGTAGATACCGACACGCGACGTTAATAATTTGCAACAATTCCACGATAAAAGGGCACTTTTCCGATTCGCGACCGACTTATTCCTTATTCTTTCTCGGCGTACCGAAAATAACTTCAACGGAACGCACAAAAATATCTCCGACGAGCGATGCGAATTAAAAGTGTCGTCAGGTCATCGCGCACTGAGATTTACCGTGTTCAGCAGAAGAAACAGCTTTGCAACTGCTTGTAAATAAAATTGTTTAATACAATTGGTCTTGCCCTTAATTCCTCACTGGATCTAAATGCATAAACCAATCATATTAAGCCTATTCTTATAATTGTGTAAGCGAAGTTGTAAATGATTGTGGTTGTAAGAATTGATCAATTACAGTCGAATACGAGGAGAATATTCAATTGTGATTGATCAATTCTTACAACTACAACCATTTACAACTATGCTTATGCAATTGTAGAATAGGCTTTAAAGGATTTGCAATTGTAAAGCTACCTTTTCTACTCTCTAAAAGTGAATCAGTGTATTATCACTGACTTCAGTACTACACAGTTTTAAAAATATTTAAAAATTTGCATGTGCTGCACGAGTTCAGGGACACGTATTATAGTATTTCACACCTCGGAGAACAATGACTGCGTTCAGTACTCTCTAAAAGTGAATCACTGACTTCAGTGCTACACTTATAACTGATGTAATCATCAGTGAATATTTACTGTTTTTCAGTAACAATACACTGATTCACTTTTAGAGGTTATGATTTTCTGCAGATTCAATCTGTAGAAACCATAACTTCTAAAAATGAATCAGCGTATTATTACTGAAAAACAGTAAATATTCGCTGATGATTACATCAGTTATAAGTGTAGCACTGAAGTCAGTGATTCACTTTTAGAGAGTACTGAACGCAGTCATTGTTCTCCGAGGTGTGAAATACTATAATACGTGTCCCTGAACTCGTGCAGCACATGCAAATTTTTAAATATTTTTAAAACTGAATTTAAAAAACGAAATATCAGTACATATTTGAGAATATTTAATAAAATATTTAATAAAATGTGATTGTGTACCATATAAGCGCCATTTACGAAATTATATTTTTTAGCTCGAGTCTATGGTGCGACCATCGATCCGCGACGGGTGCGTGACCGCACTTCTCGTGACACACGGGCCGAAAAGGTCTCCTTGCCGCACTCCCCTTCGGAGGCAAAGAGGGTTTCCACCCAAGCGAGTCTCATCGTGGTCGCGCGAGAGAAATCGAATGACAAAATGATAGAGGGTGCACGTGGCGTTCGATCATGTGTACGTGCGTGTTGTCCCGCTTGTACGCAAAAAGAAAAGGCAAGTAAAGAGAGAAAGAAAGAACAAAAAGGAAGAACGACGGAGACGGGCGGATGGCGGGGCACGTGAGAGAGGGTGGAAAAAAAGGGCGCCGCGGAGTCTACGGTGGCAGTGGCGTGAGGCGCCTGAAAGTCCACTCTCGGCAGGAGTGCAGCGACTAACTAGTCCATAACCAGTCCGCACGCTACTCCATAAGTGATATATTGGCACGCGCGAGACGAGAAGAAACGACAACAAGACCGAGGGCGGTTCGACCGGCGATCGAAGGAAGATGGCAATTAACCCTTCATTGCGCCCGATGCTCCATTTCGATAATGCGGTCATTACACGAGGTTGAATCCTTTCCAGACGCACCTCTCTCGTTTCTCGGCAACTCCAATAATTGGCCCTGCCGCGATTTACGATGGGTTTATAACCTTTCTCGTTCCCGAGCACGAATACCTTTTCATATTTTTATGTTTGACACGGTTGATATATGTAAACAGTGAGCAATTTGTTATTTAAATTAAATCATCGTTTCGCGGCACAGTACATCGATAAAAAAAACCATTAAATTTTAATAAACATTTGTTTGAATATAGTTATAGATAAATATTTATAATAAATGTAAATATATGTATTTAATTACATTTAAAAATCATTAATTTGATTTAACTACAATCTTTCTTATTGAGTAAATATTTATTTACTGTAAATAAATGTTTATTTAATGTTAAATATTTACTATTCAAAGAAATATCAAGTATTAAGATATAGTAAATTTTTTTAGTGTACTTTTGATATCACTGTGGAAACTTTTCAAGCGTTAAATGCACAATGTCTGTTAGTCGAGTATTCTCGAAACTTCAATTTCGAGTTACTATCCAATCGACGAAGTCTGCAGGCACAGACACAGCGTTATACTATATGCTCTTCAACTGCGTATCACGAACCATGGTCAATTAAAACAAGTAGATACCATAGTATATAACCCGATTAACCAAAGTACCGTTAAAGTTTCACAGCGAAGCATACCGTTTTCGGGCGAAATGTAATCAGTTCGACGTTATAACCTTCTCATATTTCTACTCGCTATTCATATATAAATTTGTGCAAGTGATTCGTCTTTCCATCAGAAATATCAGGAGACAAAAAGAAGCAAGGAGGGAGGAAAAGATGACAATCTGACGAAACGAGGAAGTGTATTGACAGCAATATCATCGAGAGTTAAGTCACCGATCGAACTATTTCAATTTTCCCGAAAGTTCGATGAAAGAGAAACGCAAGTAGCAGTCACGATGCCAGTATCCATAACAGCACTGCTTCTTCGGAGAGCGGATAATGGTGTTCCATACTGTTGTATACTGTCCAAGTAATTATTTCGTCGCCGCGCAGACGGCGAATAATTGCGGCAAGCGATGCGACGCTGAAAATCCCAGCGTCGCGGAAATTGCACGACGCGCGCGGGTCGCCGCGAAAGTATCCGATATCGATAGCTTCCTCCATTAAATATTTGAGATATCTCGCGCTTGTCCATCCTCGAAAATCGTGATAAAAGATTTGACGCTTAAAACGCTTTTTGGAAAAAAAATATCCGTTTGAGAAAAAAAAATAAAAAAAAGTATTCGCGCGTTTCCCGTCCAACCGAGGATACGAAGGATCGAGATGCGACAAAGAGCGCACAGAGGATTGAGGAAAGTACACGGCGGTTTACAAACGACGGATCGACTACCCGTGGACGAGGAAAAGTGCCGTAAAAGAGAAAAAGGAACGAGGAGGATATCCTGCGGAAAGGAACCTCGATGCCTTGGTGCTCGCTCGTCGTCGTACAAAGCTGAGAAGGAAGAAGGGGATCCATAGACCGGACAGCGGAGCCCCATAAATCCAAGTCGCCGTTGCAACGAAAGAAGCTTGTTTACCGTTTTTGCTTCGGACCTCTCATCTGGCTTCTCCTTTCATTCCACGCGCGCGTGCGTTTCCCGCCATCACGGCCTTCTTCCTGTTTTCCATCTCAACCCCTCTAACGTCAATTCCCACCGGGATATCTCGTAATTTCATAAACTGGCCCGGTCGCGTGCACTTTATACCCGCATGATGGATTTATCCCTGATTTACAAGTCAAGGATCAGTAATGTTTTGAATGCGATACATTCTCTCATGACGAAGATGTCCGATAGGGTGTTTGTCGTTGGCGAACGTTTGGAGCATCTCCAACATTCTATTCACAGTTGCCATCTCTTCGGATTAGTATTCCGTCAGAGGATGATTTTCAAAAGGAAAAATAGTGGATTTGGCACAATAATTTGTTACTTTTACTTAAAAAAAAGTCATCTAGATTAAGCCTGTTGGCGGATATCCATTTTTAAAATTGGAGGAAACTCCAGTTTATTGCTGTTCTCTCATGTCATTTGACTGTGCCAATAAAATCCTTACACTAAAAAAGATACTAAATTTTAATAAATATTTATTTGAACAGTTCTAAATTAATATTTACTAAATATAAACATATATTTATTCGATATAAAATCCATTAATTCGATTTAACTATCATTTTTTTATTGAGTAATCATTTATTTACTGTAAACAATGTTCTTTCTCGACGTAATGATTATAAAGAAATAATTTTATATCAATTAAAAGAAATAAATCTAATTTCGGTTAAATATTTCAGAGTAAATTTACATACAACATATCCAATTTTGCAAACCGCATGCCAAAATCTTTTTCGATCTTGAAACGCAATCATGAACAGAATTAGAGTAGTAATATCACAAATTAAATTAATAAGCAAATTAATAATTTTTTATACTAATAATCATCTTAGAAGGTTATCAATAATTTGATAAATCATTTTAATTAATAATTTAATAAATCTCTCATTTTAATTAATAATTTGATAAATCATTTTATTAATAAAATTCTCGGTTTCTCTTTAAACGATCGCTACTTCCTCGAGATCAGCGAGGAATGTTAGAGATACGCAAAAACCTCGCGATCTACTTACAAAGCCATCTGTGTTTCAATAAATTGCGACTTCGGATGAACCAAGGCGGAAGTTGCGAGGTACAGAAATTGCCAGGTTGGCGTGGAGATGAAAAAAGAAACAGGGAATTGGCCAGTACCATAAAACGCGATGAACGTATCGGCACTAGTAAGCAGGCGATGCACATAAAAAGCGATATACCAGAGCGCGCTATTCGCGGTTCGAAGTACCGTAAACCTCGGTCGTCGGAACGAGAGGCACGTTTCCTGTTTTTCCTACTGTGTTCTTGCGGCTTTCGCTTCACGCGATGACTCCTTGTATACGATACTCCCGGACTTTTCGCGCTGTCCCGTTTTCTCATCGCGAGTCCAAATATTTTCCCTCGACCATGTTTTAATTCGCGCCAGCGCCATAAAATAATAATTTTTTTTAAGTCTTTAATAAAAAAAAATCGTGCTACCTGCATATAAATAACGTACCAAAAACCACTTTTTCATTGTTTTTTTTAAATACAACTTTAATGCGCGGCAAAAACATAACAGCGGCAAAACTCTGGAAAAGCGAGAAACGTTAAATGAATCGCGTACGTTCTATCGATTGAAGCTTGTGGTTTTAACGTAAAAGGAGTTTGTTTAACATCGTTCTATCAAGCGATATCTGTTTCTCTCTGGATATCTCGATATCCTCTTTTCACGATTATCACTGTTTCGTCAATTTTTTATGGTGTATATTATGTATAAGCACGAAAAATATTACGATATCATATCGATTTCCTCGTTTCGATTTAATCACAGCCATTATGCACTTTTTAAATAAACTTTGATTAAATAAAAGCGCTAAGTTCTACAGGCTATTTTTCGTAAATCGCTGCAAGATATAAAAAGTCGCTTGATGAGTTGCACGAATCAGGCATATAATGCGTCGGGTGAACGACATTATTAAGCAGAAAATAAAATCGACCATTCACGCGTGACGAGTACAACCGCATGGAAATTAGCATGAATATGGATGAACGTTGCATATATGTGCACATACTTCGCTCGTGATCGCGACCGAGCATAATGTTCGACTTGGACGAGCAAAAAAGGGGTCCTGGGGGAGAAGGACGGAGGAAGGGAGGTCCATCGGCGGGACTGGCAGGTGGACCGCGAGATTATTGGCCGAGACTAAGCGGAGTTGGCTTAGAAATTCGACGTTTGACGTCAGTATATGAGAGACGCGTCTGCTAATGCACGCGTCGCGCACCATTCGCTCTTCGGGGACCTCGAAATAGAATGATTAACGCCGCCGAATGCCCGTAAAATTCGATACTCGGTATGCGAGACGTCCCCGTTTTGCTTAGGGAAATGGTACACGGAGTTGGCCGAGACGCACTGCGCTACGCACTTTCTAAATCTGAATCAGTGGGTAATTATTGATATCAGTCCTAAGTACGCCGCTGGGAATCACAGTGAAATTCAAGTGAAAAAATCAATAAAACGTGGAATCTCTAACCTAGTTAACCTTGATTTGCTATATAAATTCAATGTATATGATATAGAAGCTGACGTTCGGTTTATTATCGGTATTTTAATTACATAATGATGAAACTTCCTTTCTTTTTCAGTTGAATTTCACTGATTAGCCAGTGCCAAATATGCCACTGGATGATTACCTACTAATTCGATTTTATGCCCGTTTCTACCAATGTAAATTAACTTTAAGCACGGTTGAACTTGTTCTTCGTCTTTTTCTAATTCTTAGAACTAGAAAAAGGGTCAGTTGAGCTAAGATTAAAATTAAACTACATTGCGCATTGGTAGAAACGGGCATTAATGCTAGAAAAATGAGGAGTTAGCTGAATCAAGATTATAGTAAATTTATACATTGGTAGAAATGGATATTTATGCCTGTATTCATAGTCAGGCCTTATATTTAAGGCTTCCTTAAATTTATCTTCAAATGCTCTACGAATTATTTCATTGGTTATCTAAAGATAAATTTAAGGAAACCTTAGGTACAAGGTCTGACTATGAATACGGGCCTTAGGGAGGCCGCAGACAAAATTTCTGTCACCTTAAGACGTGAACTTAAGCCGATGAGCTAATCAAGATACTTCTTTAGATCTACGTAATCTGATGGAAACAGAAGTAGCAGTAAACTTATCCATAAGACGAGTTTCAACTAGTGCTCGGAAACATCAGACGATTTGACAGTTCGAACAGTTTGAATCTTAAGTTCGTACGTTAAATAGTTCGGACTGAATGTATGTTCGAACTATTTTAACCCACTTCAGAGCTGAAAGTTCGAAATTATTACATTTCGAACTCAGACATCAAGTCGTCCTCGGGATCATCTTGAACATGTCTAGGATGGCTCAGGTTATTTGTAGGACGATATCAATAAATATAGGAATTTTATTTAACTGCTCTTTTGTTTCCAAGGCATACTATATTTGTTTACTGTCCGAACCGTCCAAACTTCAGATATAACGAATTGACGTTTTATACTGATCACTGCTTATGCTGGATTCACACTGCATCCGATTTTCGTCGTACGACGCATGAATTTTGCTTCGTATTATCGGAATCCTGTTTTCTGATTGGATGCAGTGTGAATCCAGCATTAAGCTCGAACTGTCCGAAATATTCGAATTAGATGCTCATTTTTTTAAACTTCGAACTATTCGAATAGATCGAATATTCAACATGTTCGAATCTTTGCCCTAGTTTCAACCGGTTGAAATTCGCTTTATTGCGAGGTTATGGATAAGTTTACTGTTATTTCCATTTCTGTTCGATTACGTAGACCCAAAGCAATATCCTGACTGGCTCATCGGCTTAAGTTTACGTTTTACGGTCACTGTTACGGAATTTTGTGTGTGGTAGTCCTTAGAGAGCCTAACGAAACACTTCGTTCCTACTAAAGAGAAATATGCATGAAGAAATATGCAAAATACGGATACACAAGAAGAGTGGAAAGCGGGAAGTATGGACGGACGTAGTTGCGTAATAACAACATAGCCGAATAGAGATTTCTCCATAAGTAAAAGAACAGCGGTGTTTAACATGTAAAATGTGATGGTAAAGATATACGATTTATTCGTGTTCGGCTTTAGAATTCTCTGTAAAAAATATGTAACGGTACACAAAGTTGTGGAATACTCGAAACTACGGAATCTATAATTTACACATCAATGGACCCGCATAGATGAAACTCTAGCATCGTTATTCGGACATCAAACGATTAAATGACGAGCAATGTTCCCAATGAAATTCCCACATGAATATTATTCGCGCACATAGATATGCTCTGTTCGAGATTCCGCGCAATTTGCACGTTGTACAAAGACGTTTCACTGACGATGACCTATTTGCAGCATTTAGGTATAATCACTGTAATAGGATTGTCCCTTTTGTACTTGATAATAAATCGAGTTAAGCTTTGTGCCGGCTAATACTGGTAAGGCGACTCAAATCGATCGTGTAATATAATATCATCGCACCTTAAAGATGAAATAATTTAAAAAGAACGTCTAAATATTCATTTATTATATAACAATGTATTATTCAATTGTTATATATTAGTATTTTTATACGTTATTTTTATATATTATTTTATTAATTGTTATACGTTACTTTACGATTCATATTTTAATTAAATGTTAATATTACATTAAATTAAATATTGCGTACATTCGATGGATGACCGTAGTTCGCTTTAACGAAATACAATAAAATATTAACAATCGACAATATTGCTGAAAGCCCTTGTAACATATCTTTTTTGCAATATATACGCAATTAAAAAATCATTTTTCCAATGCAAATATAATCATCCCGAATAATATTAAACAATATTCGTTAGAGAATAGAATAAATTGATATTTTATAGTTCTTTATTAAAATAATTTTTTTTTGACGAAATTTCCTTTAACAACGAGATTCAACGATCATTCATTCATTCAACGCAAATTCATTCATTCATTCATTCAACCGGCGCAAATCGGCCGAGATGCTCTTTCTCTTTCTGTTTCTTCTATAGTGGCTATTTAAAAATTTGTCGCGATAACTTCACTGAAACGTAGCGGAATTATAAGATTATTCGGACCATAATGTAAAAAGAAAAGTGTAACATTGCGCATAACAGTGATATAGCAATACCGGAAACAACCAATCAAATTTGATCAGACATTCCTGCGTATAATGACGCTAATGTACTGGAAGCTAGTCGAGCTTTATCAAACAGCTAATCAAGTTTGGCCAAAAATTCACTCTCCTACTGCGAATCCACGGGAATGGTACACCTTTCTTTTTACACCATGATTTGGATAAACGTTGCTCTGGGTTCTCGTCTAGCGTGGACACGAGCACGAAGGTGCCGGCACATCCTCTTGGAATCGATGAAAAGGTCCAGGCGTTTATTTTGATAGCCAAAATTGCGCGTGTTGGCCAGAAAGTAATTATTTGTCCATACAATATTATTCAACATTTACAGAATTCCATGCGCGCATTCTCTTTTTCTTACCCTATATAACGCTACTCATTACGGAGCATTTTGTTAGACTGTCCTTGATTAATATTACGTAATATTATGTTGCATTTTTGGACGAATTTTACGATGGGCGTTAATTACGCCGGAGGCGTTGTTTGCAGGAATTCCTGCGTAACGGTCGTAAATTTGTAAATGTAAGTAGCGAATTTACCGTACGGAATGTTTCGCAAGTTGTGCGCGTAACTTGTCATGTCTCTATGATTTATCAATCCTTAATTCTCCGGTAGCAATTATTTCAACGCGACGCAATCTAGCTATGCAAGAGCTATCTGTTCGAAACTGTTATTTGTTCTGCAAATGTCAACAATTTGGCGCAAATGCATTTTCGAGAAACATCGCGTAATATAGCAATAAAATTTGCCAGCCACTAGAGAACTGAGGTGGTTTAACAGTCGACCTCTGAATGCATTTCCTCGCTACGATATCGTAAACGAGAAGTGCCATAAAAGAAAATCGTTAGCTCCTGGGAAAACGTGCCAAAGCTCACATCAACCTAGTTGCAACAAGAGTAATAATTAGTCGGGAAACGCAATCCTTAAAGCCATTTATGCTATAGTCGTCGACGTAACAATAGGGAAAGGGAGCAGAAAACTAAAATTATCAACCGAGTGCGAAACGAAACACGTCGTGTTTCACTGATCTGAATGTTCTACCGAAGTGTCGGTTGATTTTTAAGATGCATCAAATTTACATTGTATCATTTTTAAATACGTTAAACACATTAACTCTAATCGATATTCACGGGTCCATTTTCTTCAACCACGTTGTGACAAATTGTTTATAATAAATGTTTTTGACGCATAATTTAAGTTATATAATTTTATTCCTTGGAATATCTTTAAAATGAAAAAAAAATCGTTCAATTACAAACTTGAAGTAAAGATACATTGATTTAAAATACGTTAGAGACTCGTGCATGGAAAGAAAACAATTTTACTAAAATATCTAAAAATTTAGATAAATACCTACAGATCTCAAAATAATTATGTAGGAAACCTAAGCATGATGAGGAATGCAGCAAAAAATTTTGACATTCTAATGATCAGTTTGAGCGTACATAATTATTTTAATAGTCCAACAAAATTTATTTTTAATTCTCAGGGTTACCACAGACCTGAAAAACCGGAAAAATCGGGAAAAGTCAGGGGAAAATATAAAAAAATCCGAAATTTCGAAATTTGCTCACAATCTCCTTAAACTGCTCTTATTCCAAATAATTGTTGTAACTTTTTAATATTATATCTGACGTTTACAGTCAAATACGTTCAAAACTCGCGCGCTTTTAAACGATTTTAATAAAATAATTAAAATTTATATTTTATTCAATATTTTTATTTGATCGTCCTTTTTCGTAACTGCATTCTTTTTTTCCAATACTAATTTATTTTTTGTTAGCTTGAATTTGCACCCAAAATTTTATCATGCTACTAAGCCTTTTTGCGTTGTTTTTAATAATATAATAGCTAGCTTTCCTACAATCCTTGACTCTAAATGTATTAAAATTTACATATTTCATATTGGAAAATTTTCCATTTTCATCTGGAAAACCTGGAAAAATCAGGAAATTTTAAAATTCATTTTCTGTGGCACCCTGATTCTGTATCTAACTAAAAATTTTTCGATACTTCAAGCAAAACCATTTTTCCGTGCGAATATCAGTTAAAGAATTTTCGGAACAAATACCGATTAGGGTTAAATGTGCCTCATCTTCGATGATATTCACGTATCGTATTAATTTCACTTGGAATTTCAAAATAACAGCGCGATTGAGTTGCGGAAATACCGCGAAACCACTGAGTGCTATTGTTCGCGTTTGCTGATTTCACCATAAGGACTGATTCATTCGGCGCCGCGTCAACTATCCCATTTCATAGCATTAGGTTAACCCTTTGCGGTCTATCTGACTCGATGCAGTGGTTTATGAACGCGTACACAACACCTAAAAAGGGTTGTACTGTGAACTGGTGATTCGAGACTGTTTCACGTATAGCGATCACGAGTAAGCACGGAATAACGTTGCCGCGAGACAAAATGTACGACGATGCGTGATTTTTAATCTCCGGAGGGCCATTTGTTTTCGCTACTTTGCGTTCCAGCGGATCGGGACATCACGGCGGAATGTAATGGAAATGCGATGGGAGATGAAAAGCGAGATGCGCGAGGCGAGTAACAATATTACTGCAGATGGAATGCGGCGGATTGAAGGTAAAAAGCGCGATCGACAGGATTTCAACTTCGTCTGACCTTTGTTATCTCGCATCGGAGAAAACGAGGAAAATGGGAAATAGAAAACAAGAATGAATATACAAGTAAATCCGTGAATAAGATACGAGCGTATAAAAGCTATTTTAACAATCTCATTAAAAATTATTTTTAAATAATAAAGCTACATGTATTTCTCTCCAAACGAAATAAATATACACTCGACTTAATTTAATCGCCATGAATCAAAGGAAAACGATCTTCAACGAATTCCCAAAAGCTAAAAAGGTTTGAGAACCACTGGCTGCAGCAGGCCCGAGAGAACTGTGTGCGAAGGATGAAGGAAGGCGCAATAACAATATCGCGTCCTGCCCTTGCCGCATGCAACCAGGGGGTAACGTCCTGTTACACCAGTCTGACCACTTCGCTCGTCCCTCTTCCATAACCCTTCTTCTCCGTGCGCACGGACCGTTTTGCTTTGCACCGTCTTTGCTTTCGCCTTCGCCTTTCGCGGCCAGCAGGCGAAAACATCGCGACCCGCTTTTCGCTAATCGCAATCCCATTCAGCGCGCGACTCGTTTCCACTGCACGTAGCAGCGTAATAGGGGCGTTCCTAAGAATCTCCTTTGCTCGAGTCATCCACGTAGCAAGGAAATACATGTACCAAACAGCGATTCATAAAACGCGAGTTTGAGAAAAAAAAAGATTCTTCTTTAAAATGAGTAATCGTTACTCACCGATAATGATGTCCGCCCTTGCAGTCTCCGCAGTGAATCAGCACTAAGACCTGCACAACCAAGACAAGTGGTGGTTTTAGTTTTCGTTTAATATGCGTACGTATTATTATAATTAACGTCGCGCGAGCTAACGTCACGTATCTCTTAAACTTATCTTAACGCTATTGTACGCGAAGGAACGCGGTAATTAGAATACCAGTGTCGCCTTGCACTTCTTGAGTTTCAGATAACTTCATCAGAGTTTCACGTATTTCATGTATTGTTAATCCTTAAACGCCTTTTCGATGGGCAGACTTCTTTCTTTTTCTAATGCTTTTTTAATGTCTTTGCCATTGTCTATAACTTTTTTATCGATAAAAATACATACATTTTCTTAGTATCGTTAATCAAAATTAAAACAATTAAAAGTCAAATACGGATTCCTCGAAATTTAAAAAATATTAATTATAATAAAAGGGCTTTGGGAGTCAGCGCAGAAAATTGCTTTTTGCGTTCACTCCCAAAGTTCTTTATTATAATTAAAATAATACTATAATTAATATTGATATCTATTGTTATATTCCAGTTTTTCATTTTCTGATTAACTTGTGGTCAGATTTAATCTGATGACAATGTAAAAATTGAATTTTTCTAGCTAATCACGAAACTATAATGATAGTTCTGCAGTAACTTTTAAAGCCAGTTTAGATTAATCATAGCTAGAAAAATAATTTTTACATTAGCATCGAATTAAATGAAGTTAAATCGCAAGTTAACCAGAAAATAATAAACTGGGCTTTTTGCTCGATATTTTGATTAAAAAAAATTATTTACAATATGTTCATTTTTATGAAAATTTAGCAATCGAATTGACCTGTAGTGGCGTTTAAGGATTGATATATGTTTATTTCATGCGATAAAAGATAAATGTTTTGAATAACGAATATTTAGAGAATATTTACATAACTCATTATTCAAGATATTTATTTTTTACGATGCATCATTGGAATTGTACGTACAGATACGCTTCCGTGATAAACAGGCCGATGCAAATTTAAAGTTACGAGTCTATCACGTTAGCATTAATTAATAACGAAACATTCGCTTTAGAATGAAATCATGTTTCCGGCCACGATCGGTTCACGCATTCTTATACAGCCGGCACGGAAAAACGCACTTATGCGTCCCACGTCCCCGATCATAAAACTGCACCGAGACTACGACCGAGTATCGCTATCACGTGCGCGGAATTAATTATAACTACTCGTCCAACTATTTATCGCCGTCCGGAGACGGAGCCGACTCTCGAAGAGCGAGCCATAAACGTGGCGCTTCTAAAAGAAATTGCGAAACCACTTGGGAGATAAATCGTCTCGATTAACCAACGCGCATCTGTCTGGAATCTACGCGAGGTCACCCACGAGCTGACTCGCATACCACTATCGGTGGAGGGCATCCTTATTAAATCCTCGGTTGCTCAAACTTCGCATCTATAAGCAGCAGACGAAAATAACGACAAAAACATGCGAATTTACTTGTCGGGACATTCGTCAGGCGAATGTCGCGACAAATGTCAGGTGGCGAGAGTGGAGTAACGTAGTTCGTAGATCAAAGTCCACAGATTGATAGCCATTCGAATTAATCCACTTGAAACCAAACGACAGACCTGCGACGTTAAAACAATCAGCTGCGCTGCCCCGAGCGTCGAGATCAGTCCCAAGGACTGACCCGGCACTGAAACCTTGGGCACTTTACTAGATCACTGTCACCAGGTGCACGCCAGAGAACAAACTTCACTCGCCGACTACGCCGCCTGCACGCTCGCGAATCACGATCGGGCACTCAAGGTTGAAAATTCCAGACGCCCTCCCAGGATAGGTCAGGGACAATGAACGTGCCAAACGCAGAGAGCAGCGGCACCCAAAGTTCATTCAACTTTCCCACGCGAGAGCCGTTCTTTTACTGCACCAATAAGCGGCTGCGTGTCGCCATTGAAAACACGATTCACGACGTGAATTCGTCCGTTTCCGGGTCTCGTTTTCGAACCTCCAACGCTCCGGCCAGAAGAGTCGATCGACGCCAACGAACCTGGTAAGAGCGGCTGGAGCATCAACGCCTGAGATTCTGAACTTTCTCCTCCTGATTTTCGCTGAAGAATTCGCCGCGAGGAAGAATTTCACGGCGGGGAAGCTTCGCGCGAGCGTGAATCTCGCGTGCAGACACGATTGCGGCAGAACTAGTACTAGGCCGAGAACACGAGTAAACTTCACCAAGTGGTCGAGGCTCGTTCCTCTCCGGCGAGGCTCGTCCACCTCTTCCTCGTCGCGAGGAGCCGCGAGTACTGGTGGGGCGAATCGCTCGCGGAGGGAGATCGTAGTGGCCGAAGAGAAAAGAGGAGAGGAGAGGAGAGGAGAGGAGAGGAGAGGAGAAGAGAAGAGAGGAGAGGAGCGGCGTGTGCTACGAGCAAGATATGCGTGGCGCGGTGCAGCGCGGCATCGAGCTGCAATGTGCGCGCGAGTAATGCGGATGCATCGTGATGCGGCGCGAGAGATGGAGGAAAATACGGAGAGCACGAGAGAGAGAGAGAGAGAGAGAGAGAGAGAGAGAGAGAGAGGAGATAAAGGCGTTTATTGTTGTTCTAGGACGAGTCTTCCAGGAACATGAAAAAAAAAAAAAAAAGAGAAAAATATAAGAACAGAAATATGCAATTTATTATGAAAGTAATACAACAAAAATAAATCAAACTGATACAAATAAAATATAAAGATAAACTATAAAAAAGATGACATATGAAGAATAGACGCGAATGAAGAAAAAGAAAAAAAGCACAATTATGTATCAATAATAATTAAAGAGACGGAGAGAAAGAGAAAGTCAATCAACGATTCTCCGAGATCGCCGCGTGATGAGAATTTCATGGTTACGAAGAAGATTTTCTCTGCTCCGCGACCTCGGAGGTCACGCGTGATAAAACTCGGAGTTTTTAGGCCAGATTTCCCCCGATAAAGGAACGTACATACATCGTATTCCCAGAAGACGTGCGTCCACAAACAGAAAGCAGTTATTTATACCGAAAGCACGATTACATGTCGCAACGTGAGCGGTAAACGTTGACTAACCGCGTCACTCAACACTGACAAGATTACGCACCTCGACGAATTCATCGACAGAGAATTGCCAGGCAGACAATGCAATGAAAATGCCGATTATCGAGCAACTAAAGATGTTTTGGATGAGAAATTAGAAAACCGATAACAATAAAACAATTCCGAATTTCCTTTATTAGTTTTCCTTTCTTTTATTTGTTTAATAAGAAATTTAGAACTATTAACTATATCATTAAGAGTAACGATAAAAAATTAATTGTATTATTTTTAAACAAAAAATGACAAATTGTGATAATAAAATGAGAATACTTTTGTTTATACATTTTTATAGAAGAGCCACGTAAGTGATTAAATTTCGATCGCTTCAATCAGCTTAAAATTCTTCGCACAAAATCTTGGTGCTTATATAAGAACTCTGATTCTGATTCTTTTCTAGAGTAATTAGAGACGTTTGCAAAATTTGAAACCAAGCGATATAAAACTGTATTATTTTTAAACAAAAGGACTAAAATTGGCGAATCGTGACATTGAAATGAAAATGCTCTACATTTTTATAGAAGATGGACCTAAGTGATTAAATTTCGATTTCTTTGATCAACTTAAAATTATGCACACAAAAGGCCTATTCTATTTCCATACTCCAAAATTAAACTTCTTGCACGGTTCATCCTTTGTCTTTTTCTCTTCAATATAACATAAAAAAAGAAGAAGAAGAAGAAGAAGGATAAATCGTGCAAGAAATTCAATCCTGAAGTACAGAAAAAGAACAAGTTTAATATCTTGATGCCTACATAAGACGTAACCCTGATTCTCTTCTAGATTAGTCAGAGGCGTCTCTGAAATTTGAAACCAAATGATTAAAATGCACGAGGATAAAACCTCATCCGGCGCGGTGCCACGAGATCGCGAGTAGGGTGGCCGTGGCGAAGATAACACTCGCGACTGACTCGCTAGGCCCACGGGAGAGTCGGACGGCGCACGTTTCGACGTACCTGCGGACGGTTCTTTTTCTTGCCTTCGGACGAAAAGTGACGAGAAGAAACCGCCGTCGGAACCCGTCTTCCTCATCCGTCGCTACGACGGCGAGGACACGGGAGAGGGACAAACGTGGATCCCGTGGCGCGGCGCGAAGTCGCGGCGCGTAACGGGTTAGCCCGATGCACGGCATGACATGACATGCGTGTCGCTCACGGTACGGCGCGTCTGACGTGGCGTGCGTGCGGAAGTGTATCGATCAGCTGACGGTCGGGCGGATACTGGGCCGCTTCGCGGAATTCACCATATTGTTGCGTCGGCACGCATGCGCCGAGCCCTCGTCCCTTCGTTCTGTCACTCTCGCGTTCTTTCTCCCTCTTTCACCCTTCCGGTCTCTCTTCTCCTCTTTCCTTCTATTCTTCCCTTATACACTCTTCTCCCTCACCCCCTCTCCCGCGGCACCCATCCTCCGTCTACCCCCCTGCGATAAAAAAAACCCGCGATGTAGTTCCGAAACGCGTTCCGAGGGGGTGAGAGGGAGACCGAAATATAATCTACGATGGACTTACGTGTGCAACGTTTATCGATATGGAAAACGCGATTTTAGACAACTAAAAGAGACACTTTGAAATAAACAAAATTTTCACAGGGAGATTCTCGTGCTTTAAAAGTCACTTTTGACGGTAGAACAAGCGGAAGGAATTTTGTTTCACGATTGAGAGCAAAACACACAGAGCTCGTACACGCTTACGTTCATAATGTCAAATTATATTTAATTGGAGTTGTTTTTAATCATTTCTATCATAGTACCACTGCTTATATTCAGTGATCGATAATTTAATTAAAACAATGGAGTTAAACATTTTAACTAAAAAATTTATTTTTTCCTCAAATTTATTATTTACTAAATGCGTCAATATGGATTGTTTACTTTGAAACTAATCAAATAACTAAACAAAAACGAATTGATTTACATTTTGACACAAATAAAAGTTAAAAATAACAAAAATATTTAACTTAATTAAAGGGATTCCTTTGATTTCTAACAGGATAATATCTTATGACAACTTATAGATCGATATTCATAATAATCATTCGGACACAATAGGTTCTTATATTTAAGACTATCTTAAATACAGTCTTAAGATATCACAAGCCAATCATGGAACTGTATTAGCATCTCAAGACAGTACTTCAGACGGTCTTAAAGTAAGAACGAACTATGAATACCAGTCATCGTATTTTCACGATTTTCGCGAACATCCAGTTACTACCCTCTTTACTCAACCATCCTCTTTCCAGTCGCCCTTTCCATTTCCCAAGCGAGCATCCAGGGACTTTTTCATTCATACGTCGCTCCTCAATATGCTAATAGCTCAATCCTACTTCGCCATACCGTCTAAATTATGTTATCGTATTACATATAAATTTGTCTCCTCCCTCTCCCCCCTCGCTCTCTCTCTCTTTCTCTGTTACCTCGCTTCCGCCGTCCTTCAATCCCCGATTTTACAATGCCAAGTCCCATCGCGTAACCCGCTCATACGATTGTGCCCGAACGACTTTCTCCGATTTCTACGTTTCCTCATTTCCCATTTTCATCGACCCCAGTAATACTCGCAACTCCGGGAAACCTTTACGCCTAGCCACACGAGAATCGTATGCGCTATTTATATGTATGTATTTTACCGTCACGCGAGTCACGCGGTGGAATATATATACGAAACATAGACAATAGATCGCCACAATTACTTCTCTGTACTCGCTCTCTAACAACAATTATACGTGAAAATACGACAAAACGTGTCGTGAATATTGATCCGTTCACTGGAGGACATTTCGCTTGTATCGTCAAGGCTGCGGCCTATCCAAGAGCTCGCTTAATGATGTGCTGGACTGATTAATATTCGACAAATACGGTGCGATAATCCGTGAGGTCCGCCATCGATTTCCTTCCGTTCGCGTTCAAATTACGTCCGTCCGTTTTCCATTAGCGCACGCTCAGCCGAGACATTAACGAACCGCAACGAACGCGAAAGAATTACTTTTTTCGAGGGACGATAATACACCGCGGCGAGATAAGCGGGATAATAGAAAGCTGAAACACAATGTTAAATAGCGAAAAAATCTGCGGCATCAGGTTTTTTTTTCCTGAGGAAAAATCGATCTCCCAATGTGGCACGCGCACGTGTATCCACGGAATAAAAATTGACGTTGCAATTGCGCGTACGTTGTCGAGAATGGGATCAAGTTCGCGTTCGATAGAGATGCCAGGAGAATCGACGGAATCTCGTGAAACACGATAAATAATTACTGGTATCAGTGGTAGCGCGTAATTGTCGGTTATCGCAATATAGCGATAGCGCGCAGTTAAATAATGATCGGCCATTATTGTAGCAATTCGAGAAAGACGAGACGTTCCCATCGGCTCCGCCGTACCGGAGACGATAGGAGAAAGACGGTGAAATAAAATATAACGAAGAAAGAGAAAGAGAGAGGACGTGAAACGAGAGTGAGAGGGACGCGATGTACTGCGATTTCACGGCTGAGACGCGCGAGAGGATCCGCAGCCACGTTTCGTGATTCTCCCTGTATTATCTCTCTTCTCTTCTCTTCTTGATCCAAGGGAAAAAGAAACGGAAAGCTTTATTTCACTCTCGTGTCGAAACTGGTTATTCACGTCAGATGTTACAGCGACTTACATTAATCCCGCGATGTAACGGTCGGCATTAATTGAATTCTCCAGAAAAGGCATAAGGAAAATTTAATGTCTGGGAAAACCGCGTCTCAAAGCGACATAATATATTTACCTCGCGTATAATTACTTCATCTTGCAAAATACAAAATGTAATTCGCCACGAACAAGAGAGAGAGATATTCGCTACGGCCGTCAATATTATTCACGTTTTCACGCGTCGCGACAAAAATTATGGCTATTATCGTAAGAGCAGGTATCGACACTAGCGACTACATCCTCTGCGATTAAATAATAGTATTGAACGGAGTTATACGGGAATTTTAATGACACATCATTTCAGTTTCATCAGCCGTCCAAGTGATATAATTAAAAGCGTCATGCGGTACCTTTCTCTGCAGTTAGAGAATGGTCGCGCGTTTCCGACACTTGATTATCGTCAAGTAATCTCCTGAGGCTCGCGCAGGATATAAATAGCGAATCTAATTGAATGAAAACGGCACGAAGGGAGTAGTTGACTCTAGCAAGGCAATCGCGAATTTTCTTCGCTCGTCCTCGACTCATTCGAATGCGGTGCGGGTGCGAGGATCGAGCGACGGATATCTTATCCTTACGCGATCGGGTAAGGAAGCATATTTTGAATGCGCGAATTTCGCACGGCGACAGTGGAAAAGCGAAGAAACCGGAGAGGATTGTACGGCGCATTATCCTAACGCCGATCCGGTCTTCCCCGGAATACGAAGAACAATGCCGATCTTATCGGAGATCCTTGTACACGAATAGAGAGTGCAAGACTGGTAATTAACTACTAAAAAAAAAGGTATCCTAATAACATTATAATAAAGGCCTTAATTTTTTTTGCGTCGTTTTTTGGCTTTGCTTTTTGGCTCCGGAACTAAAATTGGACGAGCCTGTTATAATTATTATATTAGCGCAACTTGCAAAATATTGGCTTGCTATCCTTGAAATTTATGTCGCTCGTATGAATGTATCGATCCATTTAAACGTAATTTATATGCTATAGAGAATAATACACTCAGAATAATGTCTGATTGAATTAATTCTTAAAAATGGACAAATAAAAATTTTCTAATTAAATCTTCTAATTGAAATAATCGAAATTCTGACTGATATAATTAGAATCTTCTGGTTCGTTCACTTTTAACATTTTTCTCAGTGCATTATTGTGATAAATTAATTATAATCTATCGCACCAACACATAAGACTCGATATTGCCTGGCTCTAACTTCATCGGGTTCTCTCAAGTTTGCGAATCGTTAATTCTCACAGTAAAAACGATTTTATCAACTCACCTTGACACGGAGGTAAATTACTTTACGATCAACGCCAGCTTTCCACCTGTCTGAAACACAAAACACGACAAAGTTACGACCGGTTTGCCACAATTAACGACGTGAGCTCAGCAAGACGAGACTGTCCGCCAAACTGTCGTTTTTGGAGGAGACACGCGCATGTATTGTGGAACTTTCTAAGCGAAAATTGCGACACACTCCACGTACACTCGCGGTATACAAAACATGTCGAGAGACGCACGTTTATTTTCATTCCAATAACGCGCTGAATGTTATTAACTTGAACGTACTTTGTTCGCAAGGCGTTTAACTCCTAATAGCCTTATATTATTTACAGTTCTAAGAATTGAGAAACGCGTCTTAATTGTACATAGAGAATCGCAAATTCACGACGCGAAAAGGACAAAAATATGATAAATCGTAAAGAGTATCGTGTCGAATTTATGAATAATGCGTCACTTAATCGCGAGAGAGACAAAAACTTTATAGAATCCTCGTGTCTCGTGCGAATTTTTTTTCTCCGAGACGGACGAAGCCACCCCGGCGCCGAAACAACGGTATGTCTATACAGACGAGACTAGCTACAATGGCGTGCGATAATGAAATAACTTAATTTCGCTCCGGCAAACACATAGATCAACTGAGAGGGGTCGGCAGTGACAGTGCTGACTGCCAGTAGTGGTGGTGGTAATGGTGGTGGTGGCTGAAAGCGAGCGAATCCGATGCAAAATACGTGCTCGAGCAACGAAAAGTGTTGAGGCTCGAAGTACACTGTAATCCACTTTGTTAGTTTGCGATCTACTGTCCTACGACGTATCCTTTTCAACCGAATCGCAAGCGAGCCGAGTCGATCGATTTAAGTACTCTCGAGAACAATCGAAATGCAAGAAAAATGTGATCGAAAGAAAAACCAATTCAATTATCTCTCTAATAAATCAACGATTTCGAAATATATAAAAAATATGTATTTGCGAAATTCTACACTGGTTCGGCTAAAGCTAGAAAAAGATTAGTTTAGGTACAGAAAATATAAGATTATTCTATTAAAACTCTCTAATATCTCAAATCATAAGGCTTGATTAAAAGAAATGAAATAATTCAATAAAAATGCTATCCAAAAATGATATGGCATAAAACATACAGTATTATTCCTAATAAAAAACTAAGTCGAAAAGTCCTCTACCATTTTGCAATTTTCGCAATAATTAACGATATATTAATTTCTAAAATTACCGAATAAACGGATAAAATCGATATATAAAACGATTTTAAGATATCTTTCCGTGTACTTTATGAAATATTTTGAAGATTTTTCTTAAAGAACTCTTGAAAGATATCTTAAAGCTGTCTTATACGTCGATTTTAGACATTTTGCTCATTGGGTAACTAAAAAAAAATATTGCGAAAATTGCAAAACGATAGAGGACTTTTCATCTCAATTTTTTTATTAGGAATAGCACTATGATTAGTGGGCGTTATTTTAGTTACACACTGTGCGTATATATATAATATCTTATAAATGGGAGTCTTTGTGCAAGAAGGAACCAAAAAAGATTCGAGAAATTTGACTGTATCTTTAGATCGTCCTAAAAATGATATAAAGTGAAAAATATTAAGGATCTTAGATATTATTTTAAAGCAGTCAAAGATATTACTTTAAAGCTAGTCCCGTTTCGCGTTCAGCTAACGTACTATATAAAAAAAACTTGTCAAAAAGAAAGCGATGGAAATCCGACGGTTTTATCAAATTGAGAGATTTTATATAACGAAGCAGAATACAATGTGAAACATCAAGTGCGTCTATAGTGGAGTGCAATGGCCGTGTTGGATAACGAACGACTGTAAAGCTGATTGTAAAAGGATCTTACACAGAAGAGGTTCAGGACAACCGAGAAATAGACACAAAATCCGAATAGTTATCCAAAGGTCGTGTCACACACGGAGGAGAGATGATCGACGACGACGGCGACCAAGTTCGATGTGGACGAGGACGAGGATGATGAAGAACGACGGGCACTTCGCACCGCAGCAGACCGATGTTCTCCACTTGGTATGTCCACGTTCATTTGTGGGTCTCGATGGCCTCGAACTGGTCTCTTATCCCTGGTATCGCCCAATCAAAAAACCGGCAGCGTACCGCAATACGATTGGTCGGGCACGGCCACCGTGAAGACTGCAATTGGTCAATCGGCTCGTGTCACCCATGGTTACCGTTTGCATCAACAACATCTACGGTCGATATTATACTACTTGCTATACCTGGCCCCGTATATGTTCTCCTCCACGTTCAGCGGGCTGCACACAAGTCGCGATTAACACCTACATAACCCCCAGGAGGGGGCAGAATTCTCGAGGGCAACCGCTTTTCTTCCACCACCGATCTCCCCTGTCGCTCGACGAGCGATCCCTACCCTTCGCGACCAGCCGAAGAGCTTCGAGAAAGTTGAAGGCGACCACCATCATCGGCTAAGGGTTGCGAAAAGTCGGTACCACGGCACCCCAACATCCCGCGACGAATATTTTCCAAGCTAGCTCGCAATCTCCTTATCACGGGACTGTCTTAGGTACCACGACGCGTAGCTTGCGATAGAGAAATGTATTTACATAAGGATAATCTTGGCAATTAAGTCGGAGCGACAGGCTAAGGCTTGGAGGATCTACCGGTACCGCTGAATCCTATTTTCATAAAGGAAATCCTGCGCTTATAGCGTTCGTTGTACCGCAGACTTGCGCTTTGTATCAAAGACTTAACATTTAGGATATATCCTTTGTACGTGAGCATATGTCGATCTTATCCACCCTCGAATAATTCCTCTGACAAACTATGAAAAACCGATAGCTATTTATAGTCTGTGAAAGACACTTCTAATTCAAATAATAATTAAATAAATACATTAATTAAATCGAAATAAAGTCGCGATTATTCGATAATAAAAAGCCGATATTCGTAACATGTATACGTAAATCCATGTTTTCATGAAAATGTGGAATATATTTTCGTCATTGCCGTGTACCAGTTTCCATCTCGTATCATTTTGCACATATATATGGAATCTCAGTTCCGAAGTGTCGCACAAACGGCTTCATCTTCGAAGTCTAATTGCCACTTTAGCGATTGTTGGGTTAATGGTATTAGCTTCGGCTCTGGCTATGTCCCAGAATTCACTGTCAGCGTTTCGAACATCGTTCTGTCTTATTTTGAATTAAACCGTACGATGGAGATACAACGAGCGCTGTTAACGTTAATTGCTAATTTCGCAACGCCATGGCCACAAGCGCGAGTATAAATATCCAATTTCTCATAACCGAGCGAAACACCATTCGGCGTGCATGTGTTCCCATCCCGCTATTGAGTAAATTTAGCAAACAGCAATATTATAGTTCAACTACGCTAATATATATTAGTTATACTGTAAGTTGTATCGTTTTCATCTTCACAATATTATTCATTAATCATTTGTTAGAGAAACTTTTAACCGTAATCGATATTCACGGATCCAGTGGACATCTTTAACTTTACGTTCTAAAAAATTATTTATAACAAATGTTTTCCACAACCTTATATAATTTTATTCCTCGTATTTTGGTCTTCAAAATGAAAAAAAATCGTTGAATTATGTTAACTTTAAGCAAAAATATAGTATGGCAAATATTAATAAGCAAATTTTCGAGCAAATACCGATTAGGATTAAATTGAATGGATTATAAACAGAAAAAATCACGTTTTACAAATAAATTATTTAATAAACTATAATTCGAATCGCCGATTCTCTGTATAAAAACATGAGACGATACAGTATCTGAAGATCTCGTTTACTGATTCAAAGATTGAATGCAGAATGAAACAGATTAGACGTTGCGTCACCGTCGTCTCAGATCGACGAACATTTCTCACGCGGATCATCGATGTGTCTTCGTGCCATCGAAATCCACCCTGACGACTCGAAGAACGCGGTTATCGAGCACGACCAGCGGTATTATTCGTGACTCTGGAGAGGAACCAGAATGCTCGAAGCAAGGACGGAGGGCCCAAACGGTCATATCCTCGTTTGACGTTCGATTATCCGCGTTATCGATTCCTCGGTTCTTCTCGTATACCCGATTCCTGCACGACGAAATGAGCGTGGATGTGAGAGACATCCAGCACAGTGGTTTTTCCGCAAACGTGATGCTATATGTCACGATCCGCCTGCCACAAACTCATAAATTTGAAGTCCACTCCAAAATATCTGAACGCGAAAGCCAGTATTGTATTCTTATAGGAATCCGTTAATGAACAATATTAATATTCGGTAAAAACATATTTTTAATAACAATCATCACGAAATAATGTAGATTATTTTAACACTCTAAAAAATATCGGTGTGGATTTGACACCTCTGGTGTGAATTTTACACCCATGCGATGTTAAATTCACCAAAGGTGTTACATAAATCCACACCGATATTTTTTAGAACGTCCTCCACAGTCCTATTGCTCGTGGCCAAGCCTGGTGACTTCTCTCATGTACCTGCGGTGCACACGCTGGTTGTACACAGTTATATACTGAAAGAAAAGATTGGCTGAATATGGCATAGTATTTTTAATTGGTTGCAGCAGCCAATTTTTGTTTGCGTTAGCCTGTCGAAATCCTATACTGACATTGCGGATAGCCTAACGCAATCAAAAATTGACTGCTGCAACCAAAAATTGGCTGTGCAGCCAAAACCATCTAATTTGCTGCGACAGCTAATCTTTTTTTTTTTTTTTCAGTGTACTCTCGGTGTGTGAGTGTAGTAGGAGTACCTAATTCTCACTTATTGATATTAACACCAACATGTGGATTTCAAACCTTTGGTATTTATATCAACACCATCATGATGTGGATTTAAAACCCATGATGTTAACTCCATATCATATTGGTATTAATATTAACACCAACACAGTGAGAATTATATAGATATTGCTGTTTTTTAGAGTGAAGCTGTCAAAATCTAGATTGTGTAATGATTATACAAAATCGAAGTTCAACTTATAAACACAGCAAACATCACAACAGGAAGATGACGAGTCGTGAAAAAAATAATTAAATATTCGTTTCTAGCAATCGATACCATAAAATCGATACCGAAATGCGAAAGCGGCACACGATCCAATGGAAGAAGGGCGACGTGTGATAAATAATTCAGAAATTAGATAATATCGTGCACGTTGCTCGTTCCGCGGAAACTGGTTCGATTGGCTCGCCTTGTTTTTTAAGAGGAAACCGTATTACCCGACACGCCAACCTTGTTGTCCTGCACAATGCGAGTTCGCCAATGCCGCTTGTCAATTAAACCCACACAATCGCGTTCTTATCCGACCTAATAAAATATGACAAACGTCTGTCAATCCGAAATGAAGCTGGCGAATTTCTCGTCGCATCTTAAAATAGTATAAATTTCCAGACGTTTTATTTTTAAACCGACTCGGCAAGCTATTCGACTTGACTCAACTAAGCTCGAAGAAAATTTGAAGGTTGCGTAAAATCCAAACGATATACACATTTATTTTTATCATAGATATTACTTAACGTTTGTCTAATATAAAAATCCATTTAAAGTTTAATCAATCCCTCCTCTAGAAGTAAACCTCACGTGTACCGATGTTTACGATGTTATTAGTTTACTGACTTTTATCGAGTTAGCGGTGCGGCGCGCGATCGGATTATAATAAAAACAAAATTAAGACGTCACGTGAATCATGATATTACGGCGTTAAGGCGAGATTCACTTTGACGATGACGAACGACCAACTGTGAGAACATTTCTAAATGCGGTACGACAAACTCAGCGATTACGCGATGCATTTTCTGCATGGAGTCGACTGACGATAAATCTTTCATGGAGCCTAAGGGTTTTCATGTTTCTTATTTGCGAGTGCACATATCTTTCTTCCGCGAAGCCATCAGTGAAATCACTTTATACATCACCCTCGGAGAAAGCGTAATTGCGAAAGTTGAAATTGGCGATAAAATTGTCGCAGCTTGTTAAAATTTTGCAGGAGTAGCTGTGGAAAAGTCGACAATTGCAAGTACGCTTAAGAAATACAAAGTTTATCCGTATAAATGAATGAATTGCACCTGTATTGCGTACTTATGAAGACCTCCACATTCATTAAAAAGTTTTAAAAAGTAAATCTTTACTTGTACACACTACATTATCGATCTTGTCTTCTTTCTCAATTTTTTGTTAAAAAAAAAAAAGGAATACATTCATCTTTATTTATTAGGAGGTGGATGCTGCGCGGTAAACGATCCTGAGAAGAAGTCGCGGAAGTGAGTTTGCGAAGAGACAACAATGCGAGAGCAGTGGAGGCAACGCGCGAAGAGAGGGTGATGACCGGAAAGGGTGAATGAACGGAAATCACGAGCGACTTCATAGGGAAAGGGAGAGTACGTGAGAGAGCGGCAAGAAGACGCGAAGGAAGGACAGCCAGGAAGTGCGGAAGGAGAATTTATCGTTACTCAATGTGCTTCGTTCCGTAGGCGTAAAAATAAGAGAAACGATCATGAAACTCAGTCTTTTTTCTGCAAAAAAAAAAAGCACGTGGAAAACCTCATGACTGGTGTGATGAAAAAACACGCACAAAGGAGAATAGTCTCACAGCGAAACGGACGGTGGCGAGGCTGACGAAATTGAAATCACGACTGTAGTAGAAATCAGGATTCTCAACATCGAAATAGGCGCGAGTCGCTCGACGAGCTAATTTTTAAAAATTTCTTTCGTCAGATTGATGGAGACTAATCATGGAAAAACATATTTTTGCTAAAATATCCAAAATTTAGTTAAATACAGACCTGAAAATCATTTTGTTGGACTATCAAAATAATTATGTAAAACGCTGAAACTACTAGAACGTCAGAATATTCTGCAGCATTGTTTATTACGCTTGAAATTCCTACATTGAAAAAAATGCATGTAATTTTACATGGAAATCACATGTATATGACTGGAAAATTATCTAAATTACATAAATATGCTTGGAAATTTACTGAAAATTGTAAATTTCCAATCATATTTAGGCAATTTTCCAGTCATGAACATGTAATTTCCATGTAAAATTACATGCATTTTTTTCAGTGTACGTAAAATCCTATGTTAAATTTTAATTACTTATTTAATCATTTTTATAGGTCGCCATTGCTCGATATTAATTTAACTAAAGCACACAATGAAAAGTTAAACAATCTAACTTAAGAAAATGTATTAAATTTTACTCAAATTTGCTTTATTATTTAAGTGCACGTTAATATTACTTACGTACTTACGCACGTTATTTACTTTGTGAAACTAATCACCGAAATGGATTGATTTGCATTTTGATACATGGAAGGTAAAAATAACAAAAGATTAATTAATTCAAGGGATTGGATTACCACTGCTCCGTTATTATATCTAATGGTGAATTCGATCACTCGCACTACACTGGATGCACTCAGTGCATATTAAAAGCTGCTTTATACATAAAACATCTCAATGCAGTGATACAATATAATCAATTTTGACAGTGAAATGATACATATATATTTTGTTAAATAACCTGACAATATCATTAGTAGATAGTTAATCGTTTAAAATACTTATATACTTTTACATTTAACTTTGCTAATTTCATGTAAAACTGCTTTTAGTGTGCACTGATCTAGTGTAGTGCAAGTGATCGAATTCGCTACAAGAGTGTATCTAGTTAAATTTTTAGATACTTCAGTAAAAACCGTCTTTTCTGTATATGTTACGCGATGATCGACGTTCTTTCTCCGCGTCCAAGGGAAAACTCGCGCGGATGTACCCGACCGAAAATGGAACTGTCGAGTAAACAACATCGTAATGAACGAGTGGAATGTCCCGGAGCGAGCGAAGAAAGATAGTCCATCGCCGGTCTCGTTCCCTTTCATTTAACTCGCAGTCCTTCGACACCGCGGTCCCAAGATGCCCCCGGGTCGTGAGAAAGATTCCTCGGATCGTTTTCATCCAGCTACGAGGAAGGCAAGTACAGTCCTCCGCGAGAACTGTTTCTGTCTCTTCCTTTCTCCCTCTCTCCATCTCTATTCCCTCTCCGCCCCACCCTCGTATCGGCGACGATTTTTTCTAGCTTTCAAAACCGGCTCCGGCCGCGAGGACAATGGTCTTCACCATCGTGCGACCGAGCGTTCCACGCGAAAACGCTCCTATCGTTCACGATCAAACAGCAGTAATCGCGCGGTTTCTTCGCTCCTTGAGGATCACTTCGCGCGAGCTACTTTCGCGAGAAAGTCCTCTTCGCGAGGCGAAGGCGTTTTTATCGCGAAACCTCCACCTCGAGGAATTTATTGCCACTGGGGTTCGCCAGCGGTTGCGACTCCCGTAAACAGATATACGATGAGATGTCGTAATTAACCCTTTCAGCCTTGAGTCGTATCTTAATACCGGTATACACGTTGTAGCCACGAAGATAATTCTATTACAAGTTTACGTCAAAAGTGCTCGAGCGAATTATACTCATGTTTGCGGGCTCCGGAACCGCGCACTTGCGAAAATATATAGTAAGTCGTATATCGCGTAATACGCGAACGTGAAGAGAATGATTTATCCAGCGGATCCGACGTATTCAAATTCGTTAAAACTGTATGCTTGGTAGTTATGAATGCGATTTAGCGGCCGAGATCTTCTGGTCAGTCCCGCCCAATATTTCTGGCACGCGTTCACCATTGAATCGTGCCAATTCTCGAGTTTATTTTCGTCCCGATACGATATAAATACATGTGGGGCGATCAATATACACGATTTCGAGAAATAAGAAAACGTCATGTTTATAAAAGAGTTGGCAGGATCCTCGTAACACGACTTTCATTTTCGCACACAATTCTCAAATGCTGCATACGGAAAAATATCATTCCGTTGCTAAAAAAAAGTGATTACTCAATTTACTTTCTTCCTTTTAAATAATGGTTATCTTTAACGAAGAATATTTTCATGATAATTATCTTTAAATATAGTATACTTATTACAAATTTTAGAAAATTCATTATTATGTACTCATTATTAAATATAAAACAAGAATTAATTTTCTTTTGAAGAATATTATAAAATTGAACAAAGAATCGATTTCATAATAAGTAAATCGAATTTGTTTTAATTTAACAAACTTGATTGAAGTATTAAACTCTTACTAGAATTCAGAATATATTTTGAACAAATGTTATGCTTGTGATGAACTTATCGATTTGTGGATATATGAACTTTTAAAATGCTTGAAACAAGTGATTATTACTTGTTAGAGTATATATTTTTTCTGTGTGTGTGCAGTAATACAATTCATTGTCAAATTAATTTGTGAAATTACTACTCCAGTTCGGTTAGAATTGCGTTTCAAGACTGAAAATTAAATTCGACTCGTAGTTTGTAGGATTGGGTACCTATGTAAATAAATTCACACCGAATTATTTAAGGCGCTAAAGATCCAGCTTAGTCCTTTAAGGCTTTCATTTCCTAGTTGTGTATTTACATTACAGTCTTAAAAGATATTTCGTTTAATATTGTATAATGTTCGTCTTTCCTACTCGCGCTCAATAGCTTTGCGAGCCATTTATCGCTATCATCATCGATTTATCGCATATTGCTGAGTAAGCTTTATCGTATCGCAGAAACGTGACCCGGAAGTTAAAAAAATCGCTGCTGTGAATTTTCTGATCTATACGTGTGTTTACATTTCATCAATACCATTAAAGTCTTCTCGATGAACATAAAAACTCGCTTATCGGCGATAATTTGCAAAGCGTTTTCTCATTTCAGCCTTGACTTCTGCAACGCTATTACGCTGCTGCGATCAAGCAACCATTTTGCAACACTATAAACCAAACAAATGGTAGACTTCTTTTTGTCACGTATTATTCATTGGTATTCAAACATTATACTTGCATTACACGTAACACCAGGAGTAAAACAGTGATAACCGACAAAAAGATATTCCTTTTAAGATGAATACAATTTGCATCGCCTTTCCTTTGATTGGAACGATAGAACCGTGAGAACTTGGCGTTCCGCTCAATGTACCACAGAAAATGCGAGAGGCTCGGCGTCGGGCTTTCCTCGTGGCGAGTTTCTCCAACTTCGGGAAAGGAAAGTGTGAAAATGCCTGTCCCCTAGCTTCCCTTTCCCCCGCAATCTTCAGCGTTCCTCCCGCGTGCTAGCGTTGGCGTGCCGCGGCATTGACAAACTTAGAAGTTCCGCAGCGGAAATCTCGCCCGGACGGAACTTTCCTATTAACTCTTCTCTCGCGAAATAAGAGGAATTTCTCTCGGGATACTTCATGGCGAGGACGATTAACGCCATCGCGGAGAGGGAGGAAGGGATGGCGAATATTGTTTACGCCTTCCACATTATTCGCAATCGTCGTCATCCGTTATTAGTCGCGATTATACCAAGCGAAAAAAGCTGCGGTTAACTCTCGATTCGTCGTAGGAATAATAAAGGGAAATGGAAGATCTCGATGTTGAACTACTAGGTTCTTATGCAACTAAAACCACAGTCATAGGCGTTTTTTTTTTAAGTTATGGTATTCCTCCAGATGAGAACGCGGAATAGACGTATTCGACGATTACGTTAAAATTCAACGGAGGAATTTCTAATATATGAAGATTTAAAATAAAGAAAAATGGAAGCTCCCGATATCGAACTGCTAGGTTCTTACGCAACCAAAACCGCAGTCGCAGGTGACTTTTTTCTTTTTTGGTTATAGTAGATTCTTAGTTACAGAAAATTCTTCGAGATGGGAACATGGGATAGAAGAGACTTATATTCAACGATTGCGTTAAAATTCGACGAGGGAATTCCTAGTATATATTATAAAGGTTTAAGATAAAGAGAAATGGAAGATCCCGATGATGAACCACTAGATTCTTACACCGCAGTCGCAAGCGATTTTTTTTTTAGTTATGATACATTAGTTGCAGTAGATTCTTGGGACGCAAGATAAACGATGCTTATTTGACGATTGCGCTAAAATTCAACAGAGAAATTCCTCGTATAAGGTTTAAAATAAAGAGAAATGGAATAACTCGATGTTGAACTACTAGGCTCTTATGCAACCAAAGCCGCAGTCGCAGGTAATTTTTTGTTTTAGTTATGACAGATTATCAGTTACAGTAGAGTCTTCAAGATGGGAACGCGGGATAGTCTTATTCGACGATTGCGTTAAAATTCAACAGGAGGGATTTCTCGTATTATATATGTATGAAGATTTAAAGCGTCTGCGTCTGATATACAGAAACAAAACAAAACTACCCCGGCGCTGTAATAATAAGGTATACACATGTATAAAATATGGAAAGCGAGCAGATGACGGTTTCCATACGCACGCCCACTACTCGAGGCGAATATTACTTTTCACTTGGATGGATTCGATATTACAGGTATAGAACAATCGAGAGAGTCTGCGAAAACGGCGGCAGCCCCCTCGCTACGAGTCGCGGCCTCGGCGGTTGTTAGATCGAGGGTAGAGAATAGTAGAGAGCGGTTATGGTAGTAGAGACCGTTCGTGGTATCAATATTTTAAGGGTGCACGTTCCTCCATCGATCGCATTTTCTGCATAATTAATCGCCACTCCACCCCCGGCACGTCGACTCTCACCGTGCCCGTCGAAAGCGCCCGCACACACGGACGTGTACACGGACACATGTATATGCACCACCACCGCGACCACTATTACTGCCACCCTCTGCCTTCTTTCTCTCTCTCGGCCGCGCGTATCAGGCCGAATGGCGAATCTCGGGGATCGAATCCGCGCCACGACTGCAAGTTAAGTGGATTTCGATCGAATCCGCGGCACCAGAAGGTACCGGCGAGACGCAGGACGGGTGGATAGAAAAGAATTTCGAATGTTTGTTTTTTTGCAAAGGACCCGCGGGAACACGTCGGTCGGTAAACCAAACACAGCCCGGAGAGAGAAGCTTCGGGAGAAATAAAGATATTTTCTCGTCTCGTTTGCCAGAAAACTCGGTTACTGTTTCGTTACGAATGCATGACTTATCGCTTCGGAATAATAAAGTTCGAAAAAGCAGATAGCCCGTCCCAGTTTCTCACCTCCAAAGGCGAGGCGGCTTAGTCTGTACCTAGATTACCTCGGCGGGTATAATAAAGGTCAGTCCTCTCGACTGACGAGACCGATTCTTTACGGAATCTGCCTTATAAATCTAAATTCGCGCAAATAAGATCGTCGTCCAGGGCGATGTATCGTTGACTTAAATCTCGAGCCATAATCGGCCGAAGTTAATCTTTCGAAATGAGGCTTTCGCGCAGAGAATTAAGATGTGGCGTGCGTTTTCATTTTCATTATGCAATTATTTTGAAATTATAGCCAAATATCACGCGATTTTACCTTAAGATCTCTGTTAGAGAAAAAATTTTGTAAAATATATAATGGATTTAATTCCGAGTAGCAAAAAGGATGTAAGTTTTTTTTCTCTGAGGCCTGATTTTTCATTTTCTGGTTAACTTGTGGTTTAGCTTTATCTTTAACTTCATCTCACTAAACGTGATGGTAATGTAAAAACTGTGTTTTTCTAGCTATGTTTAATTACTAATAATAATACGATAACTTTAGAGGTTACTCACTACCATTAGTTTAATGACTAATTGTAGCTAACAAAAATATAATTTGTATATTGTTAGATTAAATCTAACCACAAATTAATCAGAAAATATAAAACCGAGTAAGTCGAATTTAAGGATTTTCCCGTTAATTTCGTTTCTGCGATAAAGTTTGCCTTTTTTTCTGCCCATGTAATGCATTAAAGAAGACGTGACTTTGAAGATATCAAATATTTGACTAATATAGGAAGCAAACATGAAGAGAGAGATATTATAAGACCAACGTATGGAAGTGGCTTCAAGTTGCTGGGCGATAAACGAGATGGAAGAAGCTAGCCGAAGTTCAATATTTAAATCCGGATTATCCACAAAGGATAAATTCTGAAGACCCGCAGTATGAACGATGGTATCCCTTCCCGTCATAATCATTAAGCCGGATTTTGAGCACTAACTAAATCGAGCTCCCTCCTTTCTTTATACCGAAATGCTTCACGAGACAATAATAAACTCATAAGTATTTCGTCGTTTTACAAAAACACAGATCTCGTTATCTCAAGATAAAATGAAATAAATAATTTCAACTGTACTCGGCTATGATTAATTATGGTAGTCATGATTTTATTTAAGTTGATAGATGCAGCACGAAAAATTAAATACATGCATTGCCTAAATATTTTATTCTGTTTCCTTTAAAAAATTTAAATCGAGACGCGTAACTATATAAATTTTTGCCGACGTAAATAGATAATAAAATGCACGTTCTTGAAACATGAACCTTTCTACGTCGCAAACGTCGTAAAAAGTATCCCCAAGCTATCGTGGACTATATGTAACCGTGCATGCAACAGTAGAAACTATAATTACGCGAGAAAGAGGAAAAAAAGGCCGATCGAGAGGGCTTCGCGAGGGAGGTAGGCGCGAGAAATGCACGATAAGAAAGAGAAAGCACCGAGGGCAAAGGTGGCTGGATAAAGAAAGCGACTAGAAGGGGGAGGCGATTGTAGGAAAAGGGAAACGGGGAGAGGAGAAAACGTTTAGAGGGAACAAGTATATATTGGAAAGAGCGAAACCGGCAAGAATGGCAAACTACTGTGGGACCATGCATCTGTCCTAGCATATTTGATATTCCTCCTCTTTTCACCCTCCCACACAGTCCTTCCATCCGAGTTCCCTCCTTCTTCTCCACCGCTGTTCTCTTGCATCCATATCCAAGGCTTTAAGTCCGTGTCACGCAGAAATCCTCCTCGCCGAATCGAGCGTAGCACGAGGCGCAAAAATCCACGGTGGAAAAAGTATTGGAGGCGACAGATAATCACTTTGAATTATCTTAAGTGTCTCTACTTCCACAGCGAAACAGTAAATTTTGCTTTTATGTTTTTCGTTTACCAGTCAGACCGTTAGAATATTTCCCATCGCTTGTCAGACTAACGGGTGTAATGTTCAGTCGTGACACGACAACAGATGCGTGAAATTATGTAATTGTCGTATACGCGCGAGGAAATAATACTATAGAACAGGGCGACGACGATTATATGTTATTATGAGTATGCCGGTCACGATTTAGAGACACGGCTCGCCGCCTTCGTTTACTTTGTTTCTTTTTAAACGAAATTAATGCATTTCTTTTACGTTCATTTCTTCCTACCAATGTAGATTAACTTTAATCTCGGTTTAATTTATTCTTTACCCTTTTTTAATTCTTAGAACGAGAAAAGGATGAAAAGCAAGTTAAACTAAGATTAAAGTTAATCTGCATCAGTAGAAACGGACATTATCTGAGTGAAATACACAATGTTTAATGCGGAATTACTACGTCGTTGGGTCGTTTCAGCGAGTGGCAAATTTTCATCCGCTACCTATTGCAACACCGCGAGTACCTTACTGCCCAAGTAATTTACTTACTACCAAAGGATGTGGCTTGCGAGTGACACGCTCGACCCGAGCAAGGATTCAGGCCGCTAGAAAATTTATGAGAGAATATTTTAGGAAATCGTGAATACGCCACTGCTGCTTTGTGCAGCTTCGGTGTCGGCGACGTCGTAGAAAAAAAAAAGGCGACCCGATAAAAAGTCGGCCTACCCATGGATAGATCACGTTTCCCACGCCGCGACGCAGAGACGGTTGGAAATCACGTGACCTCGCTATTACACATCATAAATTAAACGCGCAGGTGGAGGACGCGCGTTATGTGTAGGAAGGATACAATGTAATTTAAAGTTACATCGAGCGCAGCGGGCGTACAACGATCGATTCACGAAACAATGAAAAACCCCGATTCCAGCGAATGTAAATTATTAACTGACTTGCTACCAGTGTATTCCCGCGATCGGGGGGAACTCTTGTTTCAAGTGGAACTCCTAATTACTAATCGTCACGCCGCATCGTAGTGTCTTGCAAACGCACCTCGTGGGTGGCGAATGTGGCGATGTAATGTAATTAGCTGGACGAGCGATCGCGTGGGAGGTAAGATTAGCAAGACGATGCGTGATGTACTCATTAGATCATAAATTCATTTATTAAGCTTCTTCTGTTCAACCGGAACGATTACTTATGCATCCCCGACCCATTTGAGCCGGTAATGGCGAAGGTGATGAAAATCAGATTTTTTTAAATTACTGTAACACTTTTATATCTTTCATTTTCACTTTTCCTTAGGTAGATATTAGTTCATACAGCAATGCTATTGCTGAATGTGGTAAAAGAGTTTAACGAGGACGTGCGACCATTACTATCTGCGTTAATGAGCGTCGCAATTAGAGACAATATAAGTGGAGGATGACCTGAAACTGTATGACCAGTATGACTCGCTCAACTGTAGACGAATGATATAATACTTGAGTCCTTTAAAATCGCTTCTATTCGTTTCAGAATCATTTGTTGCATCACGTCATTTTAACACTCTCATTGACGCAAGCGCGACATAAAGCCGGCTGATGCCACCCGAATTGGAAATATTTCGGACAAAATAATACGAACAAAATATTTTATTTGTTTATAGTCGTTTAGTTTAAGAACGATATACTATTGAATTCACAATGTATCTAATTTAAATTATTTTTAACCTTTCGCCGACACAACATGGAATTTTAACTTTTCCGTCAACAATAGGTGTCTCCAAGAAACAAAGCAAAATTTTTATTATTGTTCCGGATTATATGAAACTCTAAAAAAAATTCTAGTACACTGAAAGAAAAGATTGGCTGCTGCAGCAAATTAGATGGTAAAATATGCCAATTTTTGATTGCGTTAGCCTATCGAAATCCTATATTGACATTGCGGATAGGCTGCTGCAACCAATTAAAAATGCTATGCTATATTCAGCTAATCTTTTCTTTCAGTAGGTATATACTTGTCAAAGCTTTAACAAGTATTTATCATAGAAGTTGGATTATATTTTACTTACGTTTTTACAAATTCAAATTTATCTATCAGAGAGACCTGCACAATCAAAATATCGATGGTGCCATACAGAACCTCATATTGCCGATAGAGAGTTAAACATTTCTATAGATCGCCACTGAAAATTCAATACGTCGTTAATTTAACTAAAACAAAGGAGCTAAACAATTTAACTCAAGAAAATGTATTAAATTTGAATTAAATTTAAGTTGATTGTTTAGTAATTGCACACGTTAATGGACGTTGCTTACTTTGGAACTTTATAGAAATGAATTGATTTACTTTTTGACATACGCGTGGAAGTTAAAAATAATATGTTATTTATATATATATATATATATATATACAAACTCGAGGGATTGAGTTATTATTACCCCTTTGATATCTAATAAAATAACTTATTAATTGCATAATTTTTAATCATCGAATTTTTTGGAGTTCTACCAAGAGAGACATTCCTGAGAGGCTAAAATATTCTTTTTTTCTGCAAACTTAAAAAGTTTTCCACTCTTCTTTACAAAATGATAACTTGGAAATGAATATGCAAGAAAATTTTAAATTCTATTTGTTCATTGAAACCGACAGGTTGATGTAACATTGAGCGTCGCGGATCCCCGGCACAAACGAAGAGGTTCTCGGCGACATACGACCGTGACGATGCTCCCCACGTTGTAGGCAGTGAGTCGCACACGTCACCCTTAATAATTCAACGGCTCTATCTTCCACCTCGAACTATTCCCGCTCGAGCCCCTCTGAGAAGAGGAATATTCGTCAGGGGCTCGTGAAAGTCTTAGTAAAATACGCAGTAAGAAGAAGGAAGACGAGCGAGTTCAATGACGGAAGATTGCGCGTAAATGGTGGTCCGCAATGCGAAACCGTTGATGCACGATTTCGTTCTTTGGCCCTTACTATCTTATTCTGAGTGCTACTGCTAAATTACGAATATTCATACACGACTATTAAATTAAACCCGAGATCTCACGTAGATATTTGAATATTTAATGTTATATAGACGGAAAGAACAATTTTACTGAAATATATATAAAAAATTAAGCTATATATGTCTGAAAATAATTTTATTGGACAATCAAAATAATTATGTAAAACGCTCAAGCTGATTCCTAAAATGTCAAAACTTTTTGCAGCATTGCTCATCATACTTAAGTTTCCCACATTATTTTGATGGTCTAATCAAATTATTTTTAACTATCAGTATTACTTTTTTTGTTTATCTTCTTAAACAATATTTGTGGTACCTTTTAGCATAATATTTATCTTGTATTAAATTAGTACATAAATTTGAATAGAGACATGTAAAATGTGTTAAATTTAAAATAAATTTTCTAACAGTGTAGATACTTTGCTCTTTTCGTATACAAATATAATTAAAAACAGAAATGAAATATTATGACCAAGTAATCGGAGATCATCCGCGCTGTCTGAATAAATCAGAGATATTAAAACAATTTTCCATCATAAAAGTAGACAAAAGTTAATCAAGTATTAGATTAAAATATATGCACGAAATATCTTTTTCTCTCGCAGACTCGGATCGATAACGAGGAAAGGAGAAAAGAACAAGAAACGAAGAAAAGAGAAATGATAGGAAGGGAAAAAGAATTATTGCAAGAAGTCAGGGATACTTTTCTGATATCCTACCGGACCATTCAAGTGCGATCTACCTACGAAAAGAGGAACTGGGGAATTTAACCCTTCGCCGAGTGGATCCATTTCCACTCGATTCATTTTTAATTCGGGACTAATCGCTCTCTCGGGACTTTACGATTTAATTTACAGACCTCGTAGGTAAAGAGTTTCTCAACTCACGTTACATAACTCTTTACAATTCACGTTTGCCGTTAATATGTAATCTCTTACAACTAAGCCTGGTCTAACTCAGCCTTTCTCTATCCGAAGTAAATACAATGAATACGGCGGAATCATCTTTCGGCATGTTTCCCAATTACAACGTTCGCCTTTTGTTCTCACGAGTACAGTGCCTGCTCCTTGTTGAATTAAAGTGCATCAGCGTACACACGACTACATCGACTACAACGTCCATTTTAACGTATGCATTTAGTCGAATCGTGAACATTACAAAGTACATAGAGAACGGCGTAATCAAAATTCTATATTTAAAGACACGTAAAGTTGGTAGAAGAGTAAACGGCACTAAAATAACTGGAGGATAACAAAGCGTCTCCATATGCGTGCGTACTCGCAACCTCATTCCCATCCATTATCATTAACTTTGGCATTTCGATAGAATGTGGAATCAAGCTATCGAGGACACTGTAGCGCCTGTTATATATTCACAGACCGGTTCTGTGTATATCAGTTATGTAATTCTATGACAAGATAGTACCATCTGACTAAACACTTGGGTAACTTTTTCAAGCCTAAACGTTGTGAACAAAGAAAGTTCTAGAACTAAAATAAAGTACATCCATAAAATAATTGCCTACTTTGACTTACTAATTATTTTATTTTTAATTTATTTTCAGTATCAGTAATAGATGTGTGTATGTATACTTATAATATTCGCGACATCGTGATTATTTTAATGAAGTGCCATGAAAGAAGCGCAAGTTTCGCTATATAACTTCTTATCTGTGCTTGTTCTTCGCTGCGAGATAAAATAATTTACATTCAAGAGAGATAGCCTTTGAAATAAAGGTATTTAATGAACGTCGTTTAGAAGGCAAGTTTTTTTCGAAAATATTACCACAAGAGACACAGTGTTACTTCATGGTGTTATTCCACTAATACCACCGACTCAGCTTATCTAAAAGCAGAGACAAATCTGGATCAGATATAGCTACAGGAGTTGACCATTTAATTACTCCTTTGGAGTAACATAACACGCGATCACGCGAGCCACGTTTAGGAACAAGCTCTGATTATTGACAAAACGAAACGGTGAAAGTCAATGTTCATGAAAAAACTAAGAGCAAATTCGATTAAACGCATTAGTGCATATTGATATTTAGGTCGTTGTACACTGATTTAAATTGGAATCATTGTGATGCTAAAATGTTGAGGTAGATCATAATAACCCAAATATTTTTGAATCTATTCTCGTAATGTTAGCTATGGTTTTAGAAAGCTAATAGCTTTTACGGAATAATCTCTTAATATAGTTAATCTGATAAAATAAATCACTAAATATACTCCAACTACTGGATAATTAATTAAATCCCAGCAAATATGTAAACAAGATAAGAGACGTAAAATTACCATCAAATTTAATTTGACAATTACTTATGGTAAAATTACGGTAAAATAATAATTTATTGGTAATTTTGGTAAAATTTGTTTTTTTATAGTTTTATGCAAACAGGTTTTATTTATGTTTTTCACATTAATGCATAATATAAAACAATATTCTTCTAATATCTCATCGAGAATATAAATCGCTGATAAAATAATAATAGAACTGTTCACTAAATCTAAACGTAAAATCTAATCAATGCTAAAATCCGTTTTCAATATATGGTTCCCTAGAGATTTGATACAGCGATCAAATAATAGAAAGCGATGCAGATTAAAAATTCCAGTATTTTTTCACATAATCCGTTGTTTTATATTTTAAAATCTAGCTTTTATTTAAAATTATTCTACACTTCTATTTAGATATTCCGGTAGTAGTGCAATTATATAGAAAGATTATTTTATTTTTTATGTGTAACTGTGTTTTTACTTTAATAAAATCTTTAACAGTCTAGTTGCTAAAATAGCAAGCAAATAAATGACGATTTTATAAGTTTAATTGTAAAGTAAAAAATATAAAAATATAAATAAAAAGAATCAAAATATGTATAAAATAGTTTAAGATTACTGTACTTGTTACATTTTTTTCAGAATCCTAATAAAAAAAAACTTATTTGAAGTTTCTTTAATTTAGACTATATCCTAGTCTTTTAATTGTCATATATTCAATATATAATAATTGAAAGAAATAATATTACATATTAATATATATCATATATTAATATACAATATATTATAATATACCAATATGTAATATCAAAATGAAAATATAAATTAAATAAAGCGTTTTCGGATTTAATAACTAAAGGCTAAATGCTTTTACATTAAATTATTTTATTTTTATAATTTTTCTAAAATTACCATTTTACCAGCTTCCAAAAATTACTGACTGATTAAAAATTACTGACCTGAATAAATTATTGTAAAATTTGATCATTTTCATCTCTAAGTTATAGATATTTAAAAATGTCTCATTGACTCAATAACTCAGCCTTCATGACGCCAGATTAATTTGAGTGTAAAAGTAAATTCTTCAAATAATTTTTCAAATTATAAAATACATATTTTATCTAACAGCTCAATAAAGTATTTTTTATTAAATATTTCACGGTTTAATTGATTACTATGTTTATAATAAAAACATATCTTTACGTCAATTTATGTACAACGGCTTTAATAGTATTCAGTGCATCAGGGCACACTGAGTGCATCCGATCGAATTCGCTATAAGAAAGAGGCACGCGTGTTCGAGAATTTATATAAAATTTCACGGCGCATTGATGAAGATATGAACGGTGCTCGAGTATCTAATCCCAAGCGTATAATCCTAAGAATTTGGACCACTTTGGACGCCTATCTCGGCATCACTTTGGTTTCCGTGCCAAGATTGCACGGAACAATGAGTGCCGTACTCCGAGAATCCTCTGGCACGGCTTGCTATCGCAGCTGCTACTCTAACTTGTGAATTGAATAGTATCCATTGATATTAAGTCAGTGAAGTTGTTACAGAGACGTTATATTATCAGCTTTTGGCTGAAGTTCTAACGCAGATGGGATTACAGAAATGTACACGATTCTATTATTAAATTTATGAATAAAATATCAAGTTACAGGGTTTGTCACGTTACAAGAAAGTGTTCTCGTTTATCACGATCGATGCAGCTGTGTCGAAAGATGTTGCGGCGGACTGTCGCTCTCCTTTCTTTCGGGCCGCATCGCGTGCATTGAGAACGACGTGAACGAGAATCCGGCGCGAGAAGAGGTGAAAGCAAAAGTTTCATGCGTGCAAAAAATGAGAGGATGAGCTCCCAAACGGGTCACTCAGTGCCAAGTTCAAGGTCATGTAACATGTCAGAACAAGCTACCGCACCGGGCGCATTTGCATCGTGGTTACAGGCCCGTGACACCTACAAAGCCCGTGACATTGAACGCCCACGTGGTCCTAGTGAAATTCGAGGCACAAAAATATTTAGGGAATTTCAGATTTCTCGATAAACTCATTCTACGTGAAATAAAAGTAACTTTCACTCTTGTTGATTAATAATTATTTAATTAATTATGTTTAACAATTCATCTTTCTGATAAACATTAACTATACACTGAAAAAATATTCTAATTAAACTAACAAAAGAATACAAGAAAAATAACATTCTGAGGAGATCAAATAGAATTTCTAATTATGATAAAACCAGAAAGTCTCATTAGTTTGGCCTCATTAAAATGCTATTCTTGTTGAGCCATTGTTGGTTTAATTAGAATATTCTTTTCAATCAATAAGACTGAAAAGAATTAAGTTCAGAAGAAATAAATGATATAAAAGTGCCAATACTGAGGCAACAAAATTAAATCTAAAATTAACCCTTGTCATTACAACGCACTGATTTAATAACAAGGCTTAATTTTAATATGTAGACCTAACTTTTTGTACTAATGGCCCAAAACTAGGATTGGAACATATACTTTTTAGACAATAAAATTATGTATACACACGAATATTCTGTGTTGGTTCAATATTGGCACCTTTTCAAACCTTATCAAACAATTTTTTCGATATATAAATAAACATTATTACTCTGTCATATTCGCTCAATTACCATTTCGTTTAAACAGGCCTGTTCTTTTTGGCTGAACTTTTGCACCAGTTCATCTTTCTTCCTCTTCTTTCCTCCTGGAGAGAAAAGGAAGAAAGATGAACTGGTGCAAAGTTCAGCCAAAAAAAACAGGTCTAATCACGTGGATTACATAATGCGTAAAAACGATTATAGCCGAGAATATGTTTGCACAAATTATTCAAGACCGAGCGTTTCCATTTATCAGCTTCAAACATAACATAGTCAGGCCATCGCTAGTGCCGGAAGCCTTTTAATTGAACCATGTCGCAATGATAACAGAAGCGACGAAGTCTCTCCTGACAATCTTCGTAGAAATACAACACGTTTCCAATACAATACGTATACTGAATGCTATCGATCTGTAATTCGACTTTACTAGCATTCAACAATTGTTTTAAAAAATGAAAATTATATTTGATTGAAGTGACACGTAAATATTATCCGATGAGGCAAAACTGCTTTCGCAGACCGACGTCACGTCTGACGTGGCAAATTGGCCTATCAATTCGAATTAAGTTTAAAAGACACTCGTCGACTTTTTTACGATCACGCCCATTAACCGCGATTTGCACGTGGCTCGTCTGACAGGCAAGTTCTCGGAAGATACCTTGAGCAACAGCACCTGGCATGCAGACGATTCGACCCGTGTAGTCTACTCGCCGTGAACTCGTTACGTAAAACGACGACGCGAGTTTGCGAGGCTTGAACGTTTAGTTACAAGAGATAGGGACGAGAGTGCGCTTAGGCGTTTGATGCTCGATCTTCCTCGAGATTCTCGGGTTCTCTTACCCGCCCGAATAGTTAACTGCTTGCGTAATTCGCTTTAAGACGATACACGTCTCCGGTTTCTCGTAACACAAATGTGCCTCTCTTACGATCGCGCCGCGTTTTTTACGACGGAAAATGGAGAAGTAACGGGGTGATAACGAGGGAAATAAGGATAATGAATGGTATTTATTCACTCATGGTAGAAGTAACAAATTGGGGATCGCGAAACAACCGTGAATCGATACCAATTTCTTCGCGCGGCACCTTGAACATTGTAGTCATTACGTTGGATCGTAAATCACTTTTGCCAGCAAGGCGACGATCAAATTTAATAGCGTGCTCCCACACGGGCGTATTAATCCAACGGACACACGCATGAAATCTCACCACGCCGCTTTCATTCCTCTCAGCTAATCCCCAACATGACGGCGATTTTTGTTTCAAAGCAACGCACGGCGTGTCATCAGTATTATCTTTACGCTCTGTAGAACCATTCACGCTTGTAAAACAACATCTGCCAATACATCAAACTGATCCTTTTCAATTCATACTTGAGTCATTTCTTGCTTACGTTTACGTCATGATTAACGAGATACAAAATCAGTAGCTTATTCAACAACGGCTTTGATAAATATTTATTGGGGGGGGAACTCGAAGGCTTTCGTATCGACAGATAAAAACTCGTGAAAGGGTGAGATTTGAACGATTACGAGCTGAATCGGCATAGATTGAGAATGCAGACTGCCGTGCGCCGGGTTGAAAAACATCGCGATTGAAAGTGGAAACGCGACGTAATTAAAGCGGAGCGGTGCTCCCCGGCGGCGATAAAATTCCATTCGGCGTCGCAATTCGCGAGAGGATGGGATTAACGGGACGAGGATAATCTCGTAACCTCGCGAATGCCATAAGAGCGCGCGGCATCGTGCAGAGGTAAAAGAAAGAGCGATGAAGAACTCACGCACACGCGTGTACGTTTCACGATTCGCTCGCTCGCGAGGGGAGGGCCTAGATAGATCAACACCGACGGCAACGGCGGCGACGGCACAACCGCTGCATTCCATCCGTCGTAAAAGTGCATGCGGAGCTCCAAGGACTACGAGTCGGCGGGACGACGGTGAACAAGAGAAGGAGAAGGAGAAGGAGGAGGAGGTAGTGGCAGAGGAACGTGAGAGGAGGCGAAATTCAAAAAGGGAAACTTCGCAACAGAGGGATACGACGAGGAATGCCATTGGGCAATCCCCCCCGAAACGGCGTACGGGACATATTTCACCCTCCAGCATACCGAGAAGCTAATTACGAGTCGCGTCGCCAAAATAAGTTTATTAAAATAAATGTCTATTAAAAAATAAATGTCGCGGATTATAACGGCGTGGATTATTACGTGGATTATTACTCTCTTTTGCGAGAATTTTTAAACGACTTTAGAATGATGGTTTTTATGATAAGAATCGATAAAGACAAAGGAATCATCGTTAATTAATACGCGTCATTACTATGTATATTATTCGAACCACTCTGACTTTCAATGCCTCGTACATGAATAGCTAAATAGTAGGTAATATCGTTTCGTTGCGCCGGTGCAGAAATGCATAGTGCGCAACGAATAGATGTGCAATCACGATCCCTGGCTATTAATGAATTCCCGCCTGTCATTGTAAATAGATGCACGCTGATTAATATTCTTATAAGTGGAATTGTAAATAGGATAGAAATAAACGTAAAGAACCTACTTCACAGATGTTACGCTGCAATCTCTGCAGAGACCTGACGAAACATTTGCTTATTTATCAGAAGGGACTTAAAGAGCGACGTCGAATAAATTAAAAAAAAAAAAGACGAGATAACGGAATAGTAAAATGTATAAAGCGAAAGATTTGAACAACATCTTTGAGCAACAACTTTTTCGAGTTGACTGCATATACTAAAAAAAAATTTACTAATCTTAACACATATTTCTTTGTACAATATTAAATAAACATTTACTTACAGTAAACAGATATTTACTCAATGAAAAAATGACAGTTAAATCAAATTAATGGTTTTTGTATCAAATAAATGTTTACATTTGGTAAATATTCTATTAATATTTATTAAAATTTAGTATTTCTTTTTTTAATGTATAAGTCTCTCCTATTTTAGCTTCGTGTCACTTGTATAAAGCGGTTTCACTTTACTTTAACTGCCCGTTTTCCTCGAACAGATGGTTAACTAGAACGCGACGAAAGTGTGCGAATCGATGACACGTAATCGTTTTGCTTTGCGACCTGCGAAGAGCGTATTCGCAAATTGTCTCACTGCGAGAATAAAAATTCAATTAACCAGATATTTATGACTTAATTGCGGACAGAAACGAGTGAAAAAAACAAAATATAATCTGTCATCAGCTTGACTTTACTGCACTTGTCGCCACTTTATTTTCTCGTAATTGCCTCATTAACACCTCAAATATCGTAAATAAGAATCATCTGGAGAAATATATTATTAAATACGCTGCAGCTTATTCTTAATAACAAGTTCCACGACGCATTTGGACCAAATCAATTAGCGAGTAAATAATTCTCTCATTTTAAGAGAGAGAGAGAGAGAGGAGGGGGGGGAGAAAGAGAGGAAAATCGAACGTAATCAACTGAGGAAAGGAGGGGGGAGTTGAGAATTACATGGTTAATTTATCGCTTGGCGAAACACAGTTCGCTAGTTACGGAAACAAAATATCTCGTTCGGCTCGCTCGAGAAGGAGAGACGAGTGCGAGAAGTTCTATTTTTCCGATATCTAATTAAGAGTTTCGCCATCCATCGCGAGCGAGATAGCGGAACTTCTCGTCGTTTTATTGAAGTCGCGGAGTCTTTCGCAGCGAATAAAATAAACCATTAATTTCCGCCTTTTTCGCGAAGAGCTAAAATGTCCTGGACGTTTCTTCCCTCCGTCTCTTAATCTGCGCCGGCGGTACTGCGCGTGTATATACACGTAGTTACAACCGCTAAATAAATAATCACACCGTAATCCACACACATATACACCTTCCCTTTTAATTCAATTTAATATCCGTTGAACCGTCGAGATATACCAGAGGGCCTCGAAATACCGCATCGCCTAAGGGCTTCGGCCGACAAGAGTGCTCCATTGCAAATTGCGATTGTAAATAATACGAATATACATCCATCATTCTGCCTCTCTTTTCCTCCCAACCCCTTTTCTCCACCTCCTCCTCTTCCTCCTCCTCCTATCTTGTATATCGATTACGTCGCGCGTGGGAAATAATCGACGCCGGCCGCGAATGACGTCGTCCTACGACGATCCGTTTAGCGTAAAAACACAAGCTCGCTAGGCTAGATTGTAAAATTACGTATATAAACTGGGTCAATTCGCCGCCGTCCACGTGTTATTACGCGCGTGCGATGTCAGTGTTACGCCGACTGCTATGCGCTGAAAGTGCCGGACCTGTTTTAAGTGATAAAAGTGTAATCAAGGTTGACCAGCGGCTGCGGCGCGGCGGTCGGCGGTCGGTGGTCGATCCCTTTGCATAAATCGTGAGACCAACCCGCGCGGGAGACTGCGAAGTAATCAAGGCTAACTGTAACTCGCACCGCGCATTTTCTCAAGACCTAGAATCGGCATACCCTGCGTGTTTGAAGTAACAACACTCGGCTTGCGCTCCAACGTTGGTCAATGCTAATCGCGGTTAACTCGAGTTTCTCTTTCTTCATTTACATTACAGACACAGGATTGTCACAAATTCCTCACCCTGAAGTTCCACGACTTTTCCCCCGATTTCCAGACAAAATTTCGTGATTTTCTCTTTCCTTAATATTTTGAAATTTTTTGTATCTTTGTTCTGATTTGGAAATCGCCGAATATTTTGTTGAGAGAATTGATTGTTGAGAGAAACAATTGAACATAGCAATGTTAATTACTACATTAAAAAAAATTTCCTAAATCTATAAAGTAATATTTACTTGAATAATACTAAGTACCAATAATAAATAAACATTTTTTTAGTGCAAATAAATATTTATTAAACATATAGATTATTTGATTAAGTGAGGTAAACGTACCAGTTAATGAACATGAACCAATTATTAGAAAACAAACTGATAAAACATTTCAAATACTAAGCTTTTAATGATAAGCACGATTTTTTTTTAAGTAAATTCATTATATATTAGATTTTTACAAACAGCAAATTTATTTAGAGTCGCACATATTAAAAGTTTAATATTTAAAATTTTGTACCACTTTGTCAAACAAATTGGGTCATGTCCATTAACTGTACATTTACTTTATTACTTTCTTTTTTTAATAAATATTTATTTGCAATAAAGAAATGTTTACTTAGTAGATACTATTCAAGAAAATATTATTTAGATTTAGGAACAAATAAGAATTAAGATCCGACCGTGTAAATGTACAACATACATACGTTAGAGAGCGCCAATGATCGGTCAAAATTAGATATTATGAATACAATATATATTCTTAATTTTTAAATTTTAATTATCTCAGATGTAACTAACGCCGAAACATTCGGACATTAACCATGTTTTGGCGCACAGTCACATCTCTGAGATAATTAAAATTTTTTAATTAAGAATATATATTGTATTCATAACGTCTAACTTTGACCGATCATTGGCGCTCTCTGACGTATGTACAATATGTTGTAGATTTAGAAAATTTTTTTTCAGTGTATAAAGTTTCATAGCTTGCATTTAATTATTAAGTTGGTAATATTTTAAAACTCCGTAGGTGTCATGTACGCATATTAAACTTTTCTAAAGCCACCAAGAATTATAATTTTCCAGAAAATTTTGCAAAATTCCCTGACCATTTCCAATTTTCCTGATATCTCTCCGATTTCCAGTTTTGTGGCGACCCTGAGATAGAGTTAAATAAAAATAACATCTCCACGTTCGTACCTTCGAGCGATCTTAAAATCGACGTTCGAACACGTTCGAATGTTTCCAATAGAGATACGATCCGACAAATCGTGATATCGATACACCGTTGGTGGTTGTTATTCCGTTGCAATTCTCCCTTTCGCGTGGCATGAAAATTCTAACTAAAAAAAAAAAAAACTCGACGCGTTAGCTACAGGGCGTTAGCTTTGTCCGCGCACCTGCTATCAGGTCTGACACTTCCTCGCCCGCCGCAAGGGAAAACAAATTCAACCTACAAAACGAGTAATAAAAAGAAACCTTGAACCATAACGATTCGCAAAGAAGCATCGCCGCCGTCCTCCCTCGCCACCCCCTCCCCCTGCGCGGCGCCACCGCCCATCGTCGTTGTTTTCCACCCGGCACTTAGTGGAAACAACAAAGTGCGTGTCCCAGGCACGCGCGCTCGCGTGCTGGACGGGCGTGTGAGAACGACGTGTCGTGCGTGTGAATCCGCACGGCAGCGCGCGTGTGCCGGCGCGGCGACGCTAATGTTTGCAATCACAAGTTGGAAAGTTTTGTGATGGCAACCGCTCCGCCGGCCAGTTACCCTGGTAACGCTTTGTTGTGCCATTGTGCCGAGCGGTGGAAGAAGGGTGGGAGGGAGGGAGGGAGGGAGAGTTGGGAGAAATCCACCCCCGTTCGGCCGAACCATCGCCTGCCCACCACCCCTTCCTCCCGTCCCTCTCTGTCGAGAAATTGGATGAAACGGTAGAGCTATACCTCAAACCCTTAGCCCCTCAATTGCCACTCGGGGACCAACAACTCGGCTTGACCTAGCCCAAACTATTCATCTCGCCACCTTCCCCCTTCCTCGCCAGACCCTCCTATGATGAGGAACAAGAGGTTCGTGTCTCCTCTGGACCCGACCTCGTCTCATCATTCCTCGCGATCCTTCATTTTGTGGAATTTTAAGGAAAGAAGGTTGAAAGAGGGCAACGAAAAAGATGTCGTCAAAGTTGGTATATATAAGTTTTAAACTTGTCAGAGAGAATAAAAACTCACTGAATAAAAAGTCTGGTAATAGCTACCAAATGTTGTGAGTTGAAATAATTCCAATCAAATTCAACCAAAATGATGCCACCAAAAATAATGTTGCTTTTCCAAATATTTAGTATTATCAAATATAATAATATAATCACAACCGTTTGGTAATACTTACTACATATTTAGAGAAGTAAAGTAATTTTTTATTTATATTAACCAAACATCTGATTGGAAGCTATTTGGTACCAGATTATTTTTTACAATCCAGAATCTACACTGAAAAAAGAATCTAGTAATAGCAAATGTTGAGTGAAATAATTTCAAATGTTCGATTAATATATAACCAAAAATCATTTTACTTTTCTCTATAAATATTTAGTAAGTATTACCAAACATAATAATATAACCAACTACTTTGTCAATACTTACTAAATATTTAGAAAAGTAAAATTACTTTTTTGTTACATTAACCGAACATTTAATTGAAATTATTTCATTCAACATTGGTAGCTATTACTAAACTCTTTTCAGTGCAAGGTTCATTGCACGAACATCCAACGGGCCTATGAATTAATTTAAAAAAAACAGCCAGTTTCGGGAAATATCTCTCTAGTTATCAGTTCTCGATAACTCGACGATTCTGTACGATTGTTCAGAATCGATCGCTGAAATTTCACACGTAATAAATTTACATTCGGGGCCAAGTAAGTAAGCCACGACTCGACTCGATCGAGTACAACGGTCGTTCGAATTAATACAGCATAATTATTGTGAACATAATTGATATCTTGAAATAGTTAATAACGAAGAACTTGGATTATGTCATCAAGAAGGCACGCCGCTTCGCCAGCGATTGCCTGCTAGGTAAAAATGCCTTCCTGAGATCGAGCTATTAATAGAATTGTTGCCAGCGAATTTTCAGCCGTCGACGCGTATTCTAATATCAACCGGCGCATGTGACACGTATGTACATACAGTATAAAGCGGTACGACGCTAAGTGATATTCGATACTCCGTAAAATTTTCAGATACAAAGTGTCGTGACATTTTGCGATTTTCAATAGCTTATTTGAGGAGCATAAAAATAAATCGTTCAAAATCAACTTTTGAATACTGCAGAAAAAATGCTACTTTTATTTGAATATAAAACGAATCCACACATAAAAAGATGTAGGTATATTAACCTTTATAAAACGGGAAAGTCATTATAGAGGCACTGAATTATAGTGTCGTATTTTGAGACAAGGAATACAATTTAAAAAAATAAATTATAACAAATCTTAAGAAGTCGTAAGATTTTGAAAATAGACCACCGCCCTCTAGAGATTAACAGCATTATCTAATAGCGGTTTAATTAAAAATAATCTTGTTAATTTTTATAGTATTAACAAAATAATATTTTATTAAAACAAAAATATAGCGTATATATGTTTCATTATTAATCTTTATAAGACGTGAAAGTTACAGTCATGTTTGGAGACAAGAAATACAATGAAACAATGAATAATGAATTATACTGGAAAAAGATGCACTAAATTTTAATATTTGTTTAAATAATCCTAACTAAATATTTACTAAATATAAACATATATTTATTTTATGCAAGAACTATTAATTTGATATATCATTTTTTATTCAGTAAATATATTTATTTATTGTAAGTAAATGTTTAATTAATACTGTTTAACAAAATATTTATTAAAATATAATATTTATTATAAACAAATATTTATTAAAATTTAATAAATTTCTTGTAAGCCTAACAAATCGTACTCGTAGGATAAGCTAGATTTTAGAAATAGACATTCACCCTTTAAAGGTCAACAGTATTAGCCAACAGCGATCTAATTAAAAATAATGTTATTAATTCAACGACAGTATTGAAACGGATAACATTTTATTAAAACACAAGATAGCTTATTCGTTTAATTAATATTGTCATTTAATTAACAAGGTTATTAGACTGATAGATTGATTATTAGATTTAATTAGATCGCTCGTCGGCGAATATTGTTATACATCTTTTATTTCCTCGTATTCATTTTATGAAATCGTTGCTCGATAATGGATATCGCGTTCATAAAAATGCGTGCGTTTTATATAGACTTATGGGTCAATTCTAAGTAGAATCGTAAGACTCGTAACGTGTTCTCGTAAAACTTGTAAGAACTTATGATTAGTATTCTAATTTTATGCGTATGTATCGTAAGACGTACGATTATTTTTTTCGTAAATATCTATAATTTTTTATAAATTTTATGACTAGTAAGAAGCTGTCTGTAAAAATATTGTATAAAAGTATAAGCACTTCTTACACAAATCTTACAGGAATATGTTACGAGCCTTACGATTCTGCTTAGAATTTAGGCATTATTGATGGAACACGGACGTCCTGTTTGATTGTACCAAAAATAACGTTACATTTTCCAGCCTAAGTGAGGAAACTTTGAAGATACCGTAAAATTGGCACTGAATCACTGCCTAATGATTCGTTACGCTTGTTTGCGTCAACTGGTAAAATCATTAGGGAGAGACAAACGTTAATCCTCGGACGAAGACAAATCACATGTGGATTTGTCGACAGAAAATTTCTCCATCAAGTTATTTCGTTAAAAAATACATCTGTATCACATCACTATATTTCTTACCAATCTTACTTCTATTTCATCTCGAATAGAAATCTTGTATCAGAGTCGTCTGGCCGTGAGTGATTTTGTCAAAAATACGAGAGAAAAAGATATATGTATAGCTATATAATTTCTCCCTGTACACAATATCTCACTCTAACTTAACTGTCTCACTCCGTAATCTTAATTAAGATTATAAAGTAAGACAATATAAGTTGGAATGAAATTTTATATATATGGTGTATCTGAAATAACGCCCACTAATCATACAGTGCTTTTCCTAATAAAAAAAAACTGAGTCGAAAAGTCCTCTACCATTTTGCAATTTTCGTAATATTTTTTTTTAGTTACTCAATGAGCGAAATGTCTACAAAATCGACGTATAAGACAACTTTAAGATAGCTTTAAGAGTTCTTTAAGAAACATCTTCAAAATATTTCACAAAGTACTCAAAAATATCTTAAAATTGTCTTATGCCCAATTTTTTTACTTCTAAATAACTTTATCGAAGAGATATCTCCCGTACAATGGAGAGTACAATGGAGATATCTCCTGGATAAGGTTATCCCCAATCTTATCTGGAAGTGAAGAAATTGGACATAATACATCGATTTTATCCGTTTATTCGACAATCTTTAGAAATTAATATCTCGTTAACTATTACGAAAATTGCAAAATGGTAGAGGACTTTTCGACTCAGTTTTTTATTGGGAATAGCACTGCATGATTAGTAGGCGTTATTTTAGATACACTCTGTATATATCGGTGAGAAACCTATTTAGTTGACTCAATTTCTTGTTTGGATATGGGCAAACAAATCCTTGGTGTTTATATGCAATAAAATAATAAAAGTTGAAGCAAAACCTTTGGTTATTGTAACATTTTACCTGTTTCTGATAAACAAGTTTATCAGATGTCAATTTTTATCAGAAACAAGTAAAATGGTAAAATAAATGTTTTACTTTAACTACATTATTTTATTGCATCAACTAAGGATTTGTTTACTCATATCCAAACAAAAGGTTAATTGATTCAATTAAATGAATTTCTTAATGCATATACACGTGTATATATATATATATATGGAGATAATATACAGGGTGTTCGGAAATTCAACCGACAACACTCGTGGGCAGGTATAAGAGCGGACTAAACTGAGTCAAAAAGTTCTCTATCATTTTACAATTTTTCGCATAACGAGACATTAATTACTTAAAATTACCGAATATATTTAATAATCTTTTACTCAAATACTATCAATTTTACATAAAAACAGCGAGAGACAAAAATTGTTTATTTTTTTTCTTCTCACAGAACTCTAAGAACTTTTTCAGAATTTTTTAATACCGTATTTTCTCATGTTGGTAAAAAGTAAAAAATGCAGTTATCAACCAAAAAGTTGATAAAAAATTCTGAAAAAGTTCTTAGAGTTCTGTGAGAAGAAAAAAAATAAACAATTTTTGTCTCTTGGAATTTTTCTGTAAAGTTGATAGTATTTGAGAAAGAAATTATTGAAGACCAATATATATATTCGGTAATTTTTAGTAATTAATATCTCGTTAACTCTTGTGAAAATTGCAAAATGGTAGACTTTTCGACTCTCAGTTTAGTCCACTCTATCTGCCCACGAGCGTTGTCGATTTAATTTCTGAACACCCTGTATATACCTTTCTCACAGAAAGAAAAAATTTGCTATAAACATTAATCCTATGCTATGTGACAGCAAATTCTATTTACAAATATATTTTACGAATTCTATTTACAAATACAGGGATTGCAAAATTATTTGCAATTGTAACAAATACTTATCTTTTTTTGTACTCGCTACAAAAATTATTTGCAACAAATGCAAAATATTTATCAAATATGTAAATTTGTTTACTATGAATAAAAAACAAATTTGACAATTAAATTTTTCAACCCTTTATTTTCATAGTAATATTATTTTTCTCCGTGCTCTCTCGTAGGATTTTGACAAAATCGCTCGTGGTCAAACTGTTACGGAATCTCGAGAAATTATATGAAGAGAGCAATTACAATTTAAAAAAGATTTATAACTTTCCAATGCGGATCGAGAAAATATATTCTCTCTCGGGTTCTCCGTGCATAGTTAGTCGCGCGCGTCATTCGGAGCGCTTATCGCGCGAGATAACGCCACCGTAGATATCGAGCTCTCCTTCTAGTTGCGAATAAACAATGCGTTACCGTGACAGATTACAGCTTACCCCTCCTACCCTGCCGTACGACACGTTAAAGTAGTTTAGCGATATGAACCGCAGTATTCGTCTTCAAAAGAAAATATACATATTGCGAAGCGAGAATCTAAAATTCTATATTCGACCGTGAAATAGTTCAACCAAGTATTTTATTTATTTACTTGGTTTTTCGCGTCCGACAATGTCGCGCTGTGCTTCAGAGTATCAATAACCTTATTCTTGAAAAGTCTCGCATACAAAAATACTTGAAAAATCTATGATATACAGTGGCTGCCAAAAGTTTCCGGTAACTAACAATTTTACGATATATTTGTCAATATAATTTTTAGTTTATATTATAAGTTAATAAAATTCTTGTTCAACTTAAGAACATGGTATTTTAAATATTTGTGTATTGGATATTTATCTATAAAGATTCTTTATGAGCAATATATTAAAATTACTCATTAGCCGGAAACTTTTGATAGCTACTGTATGTAACGTATATTAGAATATTTTCATACATTTTTATATACGTCATTTTTCAAAAATATGACCTCAAGAGATATCTTTTTAAAAAACATCGCATATCAAAATGAACGAAAATATTATGTGACATTATGTATAATATATTAATGGCTGCGTTCAGCAGAAAAAGCAGCTTTGTGTGTGTGTGTGTGTGTGTGTTTGTGTGTTTGTGTGTAACTATTACAAAATTCTTTAACCCTTTCAGACATGATTTTATTGGAACTATGTTAAAAAAATTTTCTTTTAATTCAATTCATGCGCACTTTAATAAATGATTCATACTAAACAATTAATTTTTTATCAAATTTTGGCTATTTTTGCAACATAGGTATACATTATTATGTGCATCAGATCTCTAATATCGATAGAATTAAATAATTTTAACGAATATCGAGAATCTGAAGGGGTGAATACAATTGATTTATACTTCGCTGCGTTCAACGGAGAAAGCAGCTTTGCAACTATTGTAAAATTCTTTAACATAATTGATTTATACATTTAGATCCAGTGAGGAACTAAAGACAAAATCAATTGCATTAAAGAATTTATTTATTTTTACGACAGCTGCAAAGCTGCTTTTTCTGCTGAACGTAGCTACGGATGTCTAGTATTTATGTAAACCCAAGACTACATTCCAAAGCGTTTCCTCTCCGAGGAAAATTTTACTCGAAATATATAGTACACATAACACTATGTTATATCGAATAAAGTTTTCCTTGGAGAGGACATTTTGGAATGCAACCCTAATGGACTTTTCGAGAATAAGGCTCCGGAGTATCATCGAAGTTTCGAGCAGAGTCAACTCGAGGAAAGCGGAAAAGATCCCCGAGTATCGACTCGGAGCTTCCGCGGTCGCGTGCAACCATCGCTCACGCGGCTGACGCGGCACCGCACCGCGCCGCACCGCGTCGCGTCGCGTCGCGTCGCATTGTCGCGACATATAACCTCCAAAAGCGACCACATATCGCTGTCGGTGCCACGACGTACAAACGCGCTGGAACGTTACGCGTTAAGAAGAAAGAAGGAATACGAGGATCGAGACGTCGCTGCATCGTCGATGATCCGCGATCGGTGACGGCAACGAGCGAGCGCGCCGCGACGGAGGAACGCGAGGTGGGAGCCGACGCGTCGACCACCGACGACGAGGATGACGACGGCGGGCGGAAATACGGGATTAACTCCCCGCGAGAAAAGAAAAAGCGTATCCCTCCGCGACGACGCGCCTCCGTGATGCGTGACGTCTCGGCCGACGGCGCGCGCGATTCCGCTTCTCTCGACCGGCGAATTCGCGCGCGCGTTCGCGCGACAGAAGACGATTCTCAACTTACTTGCACTTGCGTAGGCCGCAGCCAAGGAAGTCCGACGTGGGGCACACCGGAACGAATTCTCACGCACGAACACGATATGAAACTTCGGTAGGCAATCACGTCGCAATGGCGAATCGCGGGTGCGTTGTGATCACTGTGATCGTACGCTGCCGCCATCTCGCGGCGCGGAGCGCGCGACGCCGAGCCATTGGTGGAGCGCGACCAATCGCGAGGCGGCGCTGTTTTACGCGGGAAAACGCTCGGGACGCCGGCCGCCATGTTGCGAGGCCGCATTTAAATCTGGCGCCGTTTTCGGCAGTATGCTAATCGCGAAATAGTTCGACCGGGAAATCAATCGTGTGACATTTTCCCCACCACAGAAATATAAAAAGTAAACATTTTTATATGATATTTGAAATATTTTTATTTGAAAAACTGTATTTGCAAGACAATTGTATTTTGAATTTTAAATACTAAGGTTAACGATCAATTTTATTATTTGAATTACAATTAAAATGCAAAAAAACTTTCAATCTTTTGATTTTAAATACAAAATACGTAATACTTTTATATGCTCTGTTGAAATACAAAATACACTTGTATTGCAAATACTGTGTTTTAAATTTAAGTATTTCAAATATACAATATGCCTAGCTCCAATCAGCACACAATATTAAAAATCATTTTTTAAACATTTAATATTTTTATATTAAATAAATATTTAAAAAATATTTTTTAAATATTTTTTAAATATTTTTTGTGTGCTGATTGGAGCCCTGTGTGTATGTATGCACACGTACATACACTGAAAAGAAAGTTTTCTAAATCTAAGTAATTCATTTCTTGAATGATTCCAAGTAAATGGTTCCAAGTATTTCTTGCTAAAGAAACGTTTACTTGGAATTATTCAAGAAACAAACGCTTATATTTAGAGAATTTTTTTTCAGTGTTTGCATACAAAAATTTTTATTAATAAAATTGATTTAGAATATCAGAAATGGTTGAAAAATAACAAATTATCGAAGACAGCACAATTAATTGATCCAGTTAATGTATAAAACGATTATATTTGCATGGTGATTACCTGGTGATACGAAAGACGATTTCAATGGACTCTTCCAAGCCTACTGAGAGATCGCCGATATCGCAGCGATTGTTGTCGGGAGGTGTCCAACGATCTCGACGAATGACCGACATTTCACGAAACCCTCACGGAAACCTTATTAGGTACGTTTTTGTTAACTAAAGTTCTTGCACGGTTCATCCTTCTTCCTTTTATCTCCATGTTGAAGAGAAAAAGAAAAAAGAAGAACCATGTAAGAAGTTCAACTGAAAAGAACAGGCTTCTTGTTTTCGCGCGAAACGTTTCCTTCCAAATGGCAAACAATCGCGAGAAATGGCGAGAAATACAGAGCAATCGCAATTCGCCGCGATGCGTTCTGGATTAGAGTTCGAGAATTCAACGCGATAATTATTTAAGGCGTGGATCGAAGCAAAGGCAAAAACATTTACACGCAATTTATAGAATATATATATATATATATAGAATTTTTAAATACATTATTTATATATAAAAAACCAGGGCTAATGAGAGTAAAACCAATGTAAAAACTTTTACTTCTTTAATCCAGGAAAAAATAACATCGTTCTTCGCACACCCTTAACTGCACTGTACTCTCATTAGTCCTTGTTCTTCCTTATATTTTTAACGTGAGAGTCTGTACCAAATGCAATTAGAAAAAGATACAATTATTTATAATATCAATATATCAGAAACAATCGAAATGATGAGCTCCAATCGATGCCTGACATAATTTTTAACGTCGAAAACAATGTCAAAACATCAAAAACTTCTAGAAATTAATTTTATACCTTGAAATATATATATAAGGTGAAAAGTGAACGAACTTACAATATTTATAATTTCATTGATCAACACCCAATAAATTTGTTCACTTTTGTAATTTTCATCTCGTTTCAAAATACAAACTCGACCCCCAGGTAATTGCATGCCTCTCCAGTGTCTCTCCTGTTACCACCTATTTAACACCGTTTAGCTCACTGCTTTCTACTTTAGCCGCAGTGTTTCTAGGAGGGCGTTAGTTCACGGTGAAATTGCGAGCTACACAATCTTCCGCAAGACCGACCTTTTCATTAAGAACGCCTATCATCATATTACCGGATAACATTGAATCCGTTGAACAATTATAATAATTAACGTCGAGATGGATAAGTTTATTCAAAATTTCGGGAAATTTGTTGATCGATACTCTGGTAATCGTTTTAGCAATCTACTTTTTCATATAAAATAAAATGCTTTGGCGCTATAAATTGAATGAAATTTGAAAAAACGATAAAGCTTTATCACTCTGTCCACTTAACTATTTTTTTAGTTACTTTCACTTTTTGTGAAAAATTTTAAAGTTTAATGTAAATGCTTAATGCTGTTTCTTCACCAATATCGATTAACTTTAATCTTGGTTCATCTTACCTTCATCTTTTCCTAGAAATAAAAGATAATAGGCCTGTTCTTTGTGGTTGACTTTTGCATCAGTTCATCTTTTTCTTCCTCTTTTTTCCTCCTGGAGAGAAAAGGAAGAAAGCTGAACTAGTGCAAAAGTTCAGCCAAAAAGAACAGGCCTTATGATTCTCCTAAGATCTTAATTCTAATTCTTAGAACTAAAAAAAAAGTGAAGAATAAAAGTGAACTGATTGTGAGATTAGAGTTACAGCGAGTTCGGTCATTTGCATTTTACTAAAATTAATGCATATTAAAAGCTGCTGTATGAAATTATAGCAAAGACATAAATATAAAAGTGTATAAAGACTTTGAATAATTAAATGCCTAATAATATTGTCACATAATAATAATAATTAAAATATAAGAGTCCTTTAAAATCGATAATAAAAAATAAAAGGGCATAAGAGTCAGACGCAAAAATTTGTAAAATCGTTAAGAACTATTTAATACATAATTAGATTCACGTGTTTACATTACATTAACGTCTGATCTGAAAATTAATCTAATTATGTATTATAAATAATTTTTTACGGTTTCTAAAAAAATTAGTGCATATTAAAAACTGCTACATGAAATGATAGCAATTAGATATAAATATAAAAGCGTATTTTAAATAATTAAAAGAGATATGGGGTTTACATGCAGTATCTAGTGAAATCGAAGTAATAAATGACAACAATCTCAAGAATGAATTCCGTCAGATTGAGAGAGAAATCGATTGTTGTAAGCCAATATTGCAAAACTACTGCAACGAGTACGAAAATATAGAAACGGAAATTTGCAACATCAGGCAATTGCAACGAAAAGCGCGGTTCGTATTGGATAACGTGCGATTGGAGGAGGAGGATCTTTGCGAGCGTTTCAAGAACATGCATCTCAACTACGAGGCGTGCATAAAAATATCGAGCTACGAAGATCCGAACGAGACGATTCGTATAAAGATAAACGAACTGACGACGCAGAAAAAGAACCTGTTGGAAGAACTGATACAATTGAGAAAAAAAGCAGATGACAATACAAAGAAGCTCGCCTGTGTAAAGGCCATGATCGCAGAACAAGAAGTAATTATTTCAATACTTGCCCATTTAAAATGTACTTGCAATTATTACAAAAAAAACTTTCGTTGTTTTGTAGGAAAAGAACGCGATAGAGATTCAAAAATTAAAGGAGATTTCCAAGAACGCCGTATCCATTTCGCCAGATATAAAGAAACAGATAGACATTGTTTTGAAAAATCAGGAAATAAATGAAAGCGATGGCTATTAATAATACGGCTATTAATAATAAGTTATTAATAATAAAATTTTTCTATAGAAATTATTTGTACATTAAATACAAAAATATTTAAAATATTATAAACGTGTATTATTTAATACACATAAATTTTATATATATTATATATATAATTAATATATATCTAATTAATAAATAATTTTTCGCTACTGTTTTATTTAATAGAAATATTTTTTTCATAAAACCTATTTTATATTTAATAAAAATACATTATATACACGTTATATACAGCGAGCTTTCAAGATCCATCGCAGAGCTATTCGTTTTCGATCGTTTTAAGACAAGTCGCCAGCTGTTCACACGTTTTTTCTAATCGTTGCACTACGTCTGGCGCGCAATTCAGAATTCTCATCACGTTGTCGTTCGTAGCACGTATTCTCGATCTACTCTCCGCGATTGTCCTCATTAAGGTTTCGTTCTCCCTTTCCATCTCGTTCACCTGTTCCTCCAATTCCTCGGTCGCCTCTTTGATCTTGTGCGCGTCCAACGATCTCAAATGCGAGGTTACATCTCCCGGTGGACGCCTGCAGTCAGACGATGACTCTCAAATAAGAGATTACATTGAGCTGCAATCACGAAACGATTTTCTAACGAATTTATCACCTACCACGCATGTTCGTTAGCGGACGTGTTTTCCTCGGACAATTTGGCTATTTTAGTGAAGTTTTCCTGCAAACTGCCTTCCTTTAATATATCCTCAAGATCATTGTTCATGCTGCTGTACAGCTCCTTTATCATAGCCTTGTGCAGCTTCCGGGCAATGTTGGGATTCGACTTGAGAATCGTGAGTGTCTCGAGAAACTCATTCTCACTGGAACAAAAAATATAACAAAACGATTTATTATTAATCCTTTTATTAACTCTAATATTAATCTTTAATTAATCCTTTTATTAGTCGACCCTTCAACCCTATTAATTTATTAACCCTTCGACTGCGATCATATTTTTACTCCCTGCAATATGGATATTTTTTTGTTCAGTTTTAATTGTTTTATAATTTTAGGCTTACAAAAAATGTGAAAAAATGTAGAATAATTTTTCAACATCTATACTACATTATCAAATAATTTTTAACTCAAACATCAAAACATTTATTTGATAAAAATTTAGCAAAAATAAGACAAAATGAAAATTCATTGAAAAAAGTGTAACTTAGCAATAAAGAAACCGGATTTTGTCTTTCTCTTTATTTCAGAAAAGTTGAAAGTGAAATTTTGTTTGTACCAAAAAAAACAGACTACAAATAGAAAGTGCAAATGAATATTGCGTCTCTGTATCAAATTAGTAGCTCGTAAACGTATAATAGTTATCATGTTTCGAAATAAACACGACCTTATCTAAGATTAACGACATCCGGAAATATAATACTACGCACTGCTGCGTGGCAATTCGACTTATTCGCTGCATCTTGTTTCGTAGAAAAGACGCCTTATCGACCTGGACGATGTACGCGTGGCTTACACTTGCGATATATGTGTGAGAAAGACACGTGCTTTTACTTCGACGACTTTCCAACGCACGACCGGATGCGCGTTCCCTGTACATGATGCATAGTTAGTACAGCCGGTCACAGAAAGGTTGCAACACTTTTTTTTTATGGACTTCAGAACTCAGCCTCGCAACCGTAGAGCGGTTGAACGCAAAGTTAGATCCATAAGATAAGAACCAATCACCCAAGCAGGAAAACAAGTCATTGATATCAAGATTATATCAAATAATGACTCTAAAATGATCATTAAAAGTCATTTTTCAATCATTTCCGATTCATTTTAATGTCATTTTGACGTTATCGTAACTTGTTCTGCTTGGGCACTCGACGAGCAAACTGCATTCCAAAACCCAAGAAAGAAAAGTGTTGCAACTTTTCTGTGACCGACTGTACATGACGACATGATCGCCGGGGATCGAATTTTTTTTTCTTTGTCCCAACATCAGACAAAGAACAGCGGCATCTTCAATTACAAGGGATGGAATTTTAAACAGTTCAACTTTTTGCCGTGTTATAATAAGCATACAATGGTATGATCCAATCTCCTTACTCAGCTTCCGAGACATTTTAAAAATACGCCAGAGGATTATTACGTTTATTTCGAAACTCGCGTAACATTCCATGTACCATGCTATCTACATAAAACGTCACGCTACATTGGACTTACCCAGGATCTTCGTACTGTATAGTAAGTGAGAGCGGCTACGTTGTTTCTCGCGTACTCAATCAGGCCGGGACTGGTGCAATTTGAAATCAATGCTACATATTTGCAATAGTCCAGACCTAACTAAGCACGCTTCCGTTTCCGATAATCCAGAAACACTGTTAAATCCATAATGTTAAATTATGCCTAATTCGAGTTATTTTTAATAACTTTAATCATTTACATTACTGTAGGTCTCTATTCCTATTCAATGTGTCATTAATTTAACTAAAACAATTTAACTCAAAAAATATATTAAGGATGTTCTCGCGTTTGATGAAATATAAGACAAATCTATAATATACAGTAATAAAAAAGTTAATAATATCAAATTCTAGAAAAAATTTCATTGACTTTTACCGTACCATTTTGAAGATATTTAATTCTAAATTTATAGAATTATTTTACATTACAAGTTGAAGATATAACCTTATTCCTCTTTTAAATTGAGACATTTGCTATTGTTAGTAATCGTTTTACATATTATTATGAATAGTTTATTCATAATAATAGACAGTTTGTCTATTGACTAGGAAATAGCACAAGAACCTCCTTAAATTTGACTCCAATTTAATTTATTATTTACTAACAAATAATATTTACGTTGTTTATCTTGAAACTAAACAATTCAACCAGAAATGGAATGACTTATATTTTAACATTTTTAACACACATGAAGTTAAAAATAACAAAATATTATTTAATTCAAGATTAGGTTAATAGTATTATTCCTTAGATATCTAACGGTGAGAATTCATTCGTTCATTCAAACTTACTGACGCACTCGCATTGTCCTTTAAATCACGCACACAGAATCGAATCAATAACCGATATAGAATATTAAATTTCATAGATATCACAAAGTAAAATTAATAATTAATATCACTTTTAACGCTCTCGTGTAACTTTTTTACACACAATTAAATATAGAAACCACCCAGATCACACAAATTAAAACGAACTATATTCGAGTATTTATTCAAATCTATAAGTTTCACGGTGAAACTTATAGATTTGAATAAAATATTAACACATTGTACACCTAATATAGCTCGTTTTAATTTGTGAGTGGTTTCTATATTAAATTTCGTATACAAGAAATCTTTTCCAACAATTCTGTAGCATGTAAGCGTCGAAACTTTTAGAAATAACGACTGTATATCTCGCAGACGAATATACGACCTGCGGCACTCGAGTAATGAAAGAATCAACTGGCTCTGCTACGGGGAGAGAGTACGGAGCACGCAGCACGCACTCGTGCGTGCATGCACGATTCCCGCGACACGTAACGCACGAATGACCGTCGCCCCCGCGTCGGTCACCGTGGCAGGAGGCCTTTGTTTCCCCGAACGCTTCGTGGAATTCCTCGAAGGTCAACTAGTGGAGCCGTGCGAAGGAGAAGCCTTCCTGGAAGCGTTGCCGAAAGGGTTTCAGCCGTTTCATCGAGAACTCCGACGACGATCGCGACTCGAATTCGAACGTGAACATATATACGGCCACGTGAACGGCCATGGCGGAGTTGGGAATTAACATGCGAACCGCGGAGGCCAATGACATCGAGTAACACCGAGTGGCGTTTAGGTCATTGACGATGCCGATCCCTTCCACGCGTACGTACACATCATCTTGATCTTTCCATCTTGACTCTCTCTCTGCCTCGTTACATCAATAAATCACGAATCGTCTTCTCGTAAACAACGGACTGCTAGACTAGAGACGTAGAAGACGGTGGTCTTACACGATGGTTTTTGTATTTATTTATCTAAAACATAATTTTGGATTTTAAATAGTACCGATATATTGTATATAAAAATGATTTTTACATCTCTCAGTACGCTTTTAATTATACAGGTGATCCGTTCTTTATAGCTGATCTTGCATTTTTCTTTTTCTTTTCTCCAACGTGGAAAGAAAAAGAAGATGAACCATGCAAGTTGAATGAAGAAAAATGGACCTAGAATAGATATTCTTAAAATGAACACCTAAAATTAAAAAATTTCTCTCATGTATACACTGATTCGAATATCATGCATAGAGAAATTTTATAGAACAAGAGATTCGAGGGATATTATTTCTACATTTTTTGAATTTACACTGAAATAAGATTAAAATTACAGAATCTGAGGTTATTTCTTAATTAACATGCTTGCATTTTTTCGCTAAAAGAAAAGAGAATATTAGAAGCAATTTAAAATCCGAAAAACTGTAAACAGAGACGTTCGGATCCAAGAGATTCTCTTCTCGACCACGTGTCACGTGACGCACTTGACACACTTTCGATAGCGGTACTGTTATTACGTGGGCGTATATGAATTGCAATTTTTGTGCATAGCCAGCCATTGAAATTAAAAAGGCGTATAATAAAGACGGGGTCTTTTCCCAGCCGAATAAAAAAAGAGGCCGATATAACGATCGAGAGCAAAAAAGATCTCATAATATAAAGAAGTCTTACATCTTTTTCTGCTCATTTTCTACCAACGCAGTTTAATTTTAATCTCGGCTCAACTAATTTTTCATCTTTCTTTAGTTCTAAGAATTTGTAGAAAGATGAAGATTTATAGATCGAATGAGATTAAGATTAATTGTTCTATAAATTTATAGAAAGATGAGGATTAAGTTGAACAATAAAATTAAAGTCAATTTGATAGAAACGGACATTAGAGAAACAAAAAGCTTCTAGCGAGATTACCAGAAGTGGCGAGAACCAGACGTAGCTTCTCCTTACTCCAGCTTATCGGCTTCTAGCGGGAAGAAAGAAACGCGGGAATGGCAACAGTGAGAGGTTAAGTTAAGCGCGCGAAGTTGCGCGCGAAACCGAGAGAAAAGGCGCGCGACCGATTGGGGCCAACGTCACTCACCTAACAGACTCGGCTATGTTTTTCAGGTTGTTGGAGACGGCGATTCGGAACAGCCGCGCGTTGTTTGGACAGTCTGCTTCCTCGTCCTCCGTCATTTCCCGGCGATTCCTCTTCTTCGCGGGAAAGACTAGCTACGGCACGCGGCGTCAACGATGATCAACGACACCTCATAATAACAGTTAACAGTTCTCGCAATTCTCGCATTCCTCGCCCACCCAAACCGTCGCTAACGTCCTCGCGTCTCGACAAGATTTGAATTACTCGGTAACTGCGTCGACGCGTCGAAGTTTAAGAGCCTGGTTGGTAATTGAAGAACTGACTTTATCAACTGTGACTAAATAAGATAAAATTCTTATTATTTATCTTCAGAATAACCAAAACAGTTTCCATTTATTATAATAATTATAAGACATTGCGAAGGAAGTATAAAATATCTCGTAAACTATTGGTTTTTTGATACCTCTACCTTAATACTTTTATATGCAGAATAATTAGAGGAATCATATTGTGTAAAAAAAATCAGAGAATTACATTTAAAAAAACGAAATTGACCTTGGAATCTCTGAAACGCCTCCACCTGGACAAAAATTATTATCATCTGGAGAAAAATTTTTGATATTTCAATTTATGTTCTATTCTTATATAGAATCATATTGAAAACAAGTGCTATCGGATACTGAAGAATTATTTGCATTACTAATTTGATATCGGAATTCGATGAAGACAAATTTAATAATAAATTCTATTTAACAGCGAAGAAATTAAAGTTATGCAATTTGTTAAAATTTTAATGACAATATCATAAATCTTAACGTAGGCATAATATAACTTCAACAATTAATTTAAATAATCGCTTAAGTACAAAGTGGTAAACACCCCGTAACTGATAACTGAACTGAAGTTACTTGCAAGCTCTATTAATATACAATAAAATACAGAGATACATGAGTGATATGCTTCCATATTGCAAGTTTTGTAGAAAATACCAAATAATTACAATATTTATATATAATTATAAAGAGTCTAATTATTTATTTCCTATTACTTTTTTTTTGAAATTACAATATTAATATTTTCTTGAAATATTTGATATATGTTACAATAGTAAACAAGACAGATACACTACACAAATCTTGATGCTATCGCTATTAGTTTAGTATAATCTGCTCCTTTGCTGTGAGTTTTTTCTTTCATTTTCGTTCGGAGTATGTGTGGAATGGGCACCTGTATTCTTGTACCTAGAGGTGTGCCATTGTCATCTATGAGTACCAGATTGTTGGTATCAAACTTGGGAACTTTAGGAGCCTGTTGCTGTTTCAATCCAACCAGAATACCCTTTTTCTTTTCGCCCCTTATAGCAACTAAAATTCTATCACCTGGATAATTCGTACAGCAATGTTTAGATAAATTTGATTCTATAAAATAATAATAGTTTTTATATCTTTCATTTATTGTCTCACCGATGTATCCCACCCCAATCTTGTTGTAAACGTGTATGCAACGTGGTGGTCTACCCTCCATCATAGCTTTCTTTCCTATCTCACTATTATCCACTACTCTCAATCGACTCAATTTAATTATCTGACTTGCAGGGGTTGAAGTAGAAATGTTTCTGCTTGCAACATTTAACATCGCAAAAGGTGACAACATTATCTCCCTTTAGGATAATCTAAAACATCAAATAATATAAAATTACATAAAGTATTTAATATTATAATAACATTACTGGCAACCTAACCTCCCTCCTAGCAGAAAGATAAACGACATTAGAAACGATAAATTAAACGAATTCTTCTTTCTCAGATATTTTTTATGATATTTACCGTAGAATATGAGTTTTCTCGTTGACAATTCTAATTCTAAAATCAATTTGGAGTTTTTAATCGCAATAACTTCTCCGAGAGATAACAGAAAGCACAACTTTTACATAACCTCAGCTTTGCTTAGAATATTAAACCTAACCTAAAATCATTGACGGTGAGCAAGTGTGACGATACGGAAAACGTGACTTTTTGTTGTCATCATGAACAAAATATGTCGTCTCGAGAGAACGTTAATGCATTTACGATCTCTCGGCGTTCTGAGAGCGAGTTCCTCGTCCACGAGATGTTTCAGCACGAGTAAAGATTCAGAGGAACAAAGCAAGGATTCGCCTTCGTCCGTGGAGCCCAACATCGAGGAGCCTGCAATACAAGTAAAAGAGAATGCAGAAGCAATTCAGGAATCTGAAGCGAAATTGAGCGGTTTTGCACGAAGTTTCGAAAAGTTCTCGCACATCGACGATAAAAAACCAGAAACGCCACAGACATTTGTTTCCTTAATTCGCAACTCCAAATTTGTCGATGTAAATCTCTCCTTTTCATAATGCATACAATTGTTTGACTGCTCTTTAAATACATACTTTAATATTAAATACATAATTTTGTTTTCTCAGTTGGGTGATCCCGAAGGAAAAGTCGTAATTGGTGAGATATATCATGTGGTTGGTGATGATCTGTATATTGATTTTGGATGGAAATTTCACTGCGTTTGTCGGAGACCAGTCAAGAATGAACAGTACGTATAAATCTATTTTTTTTCCAAAACATCTTATTAATTGTTTAATGATATTTGCTTTATATCAAATATACTGATGAATACTATCTTAAATATTATTATTTTGTTCTTTATTTTAGATACTATGTGAGAGGATCTAAGGTTCGATTAAGGATAAAGGATTTGGAACTTTCCTCCAAGTTCTTAGGTGCTGAAACAGATATAACTCTTCTGGAAGCTGATTGCACTTTAATTGGCTTAATATCGTCACCTATGCAAATATCAGAACAAAGAATGCAGACAACCAGAAGGCCGAAAAAACGAAATATTTTATAAATATTATTAACGTTAATTTTGTAATATCTATGTTAAATAAACTGTAGAATTTGTACGATATGTATGTAAATAGCGTGTTTCCAACAAAACAGTTTTGTGCAAAGTAATACAGGGTATATGTATGTCACATCGTTCACAATCTAAGTTTCTAATTTTTTAGAAATAATTTTCATTTTAGAGTTGCTTGCAGAAAAAGAACGAAATTAGAAACAAAAAAGAAAGAATATATTTTAAAAGAGCATTTGAGGAACATTTATTTTAAAAGAACTTAATTTTGTTCTTTTTAATTATTACATCGATCAGTTATTACATGAAAACTACATTTCAAAATTAATTATTGTAAAATAATAATTTCTTGATAATTAATATTGCAAAATTTTAATGATTCCAACATTCAAAGACTTGTTTTCTGGAATTTGTCTTTGGGTAATTGTGTCAAATGAGCGATATATGAATCGAGCATATGTACTAGGTAGTTGCTAGTGTACTTTTCTTTATTTTTTTATTTTCAATTTTCAAAGTACTAAGTATACCACAGTTGATATCATTAGCTCGAATTAAGTCTCACGTAGGAACACTAGATGCCCCTCATGGTGAACGTTGCAGTTCACTTCATCTACATTTCATCAAGCCAAGGAGCAGCCTGATACCCCAGAGTATCATCATGAAACTTTTTTCCTAAGATAAAAAGTGAAAAGTGAAAAATTTCTCCATTAACTTCAATGGTAAAAATTTTTACTTTTCACTTTTCATCCTGTAGAGATAAAGATTATGATTGATACCCTGATACCACCTGATATGCAACGTTTACGAAACGTTGGCATTTTAAGGGCGGTATTGATAGTCAGATCTTATATTCAAGACCGTCTTAAATACAATCTTAAGAAGTCACGAACCAATCAAAAGGCCGTATTAGCATCTTAAAACATTACTTAAGACAGTCTTGAAATAGAAGAACGGACTATGAATACCGCTCTAAAAGAATGGATTTAGACACGGAAATAACCCGCAAAACGCATAATTTCTGTAAAAAAAGAGCTCGCGGAAGTCTCAAGTATCAATGTTTTTTATGCTTCTTTGAAAATTCAAGCTGAGATACATTGAAGCGTCAGTTTAATCGCTTATATCATCTTTTCGAATGTTACTCGTTAGATGTTTTTATTAGCAATGCCTTTTCATTTCTGCGAGAAAGCAGCCGCGTGCATTTACAATGCAAGACAATTAGATTAGTTCATAACTAACACGATTATATCACTATCTTCTCAGCTTGTATTGCTTGTATTTCTGCTTAGTGCCAATTTTCCGGATCAACCTGTAGCGATTGCGGAACCGGTTTGCGATGAATGAAGTCTGCTTCATCGCAAGTTATTTGCTAATGATTATGGCGAAAGTATTGACGAAGATATCGAAAGTGCGGCACGAATAGTTAATTAATCCTCGTTGCGATTACAGCACGCATGTCAATACAATATGTATATAATCACTCTATGAAAAGGTGCGTTAGATCAATCGACTAATTCCAACAAGTGTTATCGTACACGCTTGTCGCATATGCTTAAAAGGTCATTTTTAATTAACGCTTGTCTTTGATAGAGTCAAAGATATTTTTATAATTTCGCTATTATTTTTAAGAGATGGATTCGTCAATTTGTCTTTCTTACAAAAATTTAATTAATTTTATTGGAAGGTTATAGTAATTAATTACTTATTTTGAGTATTAGATAGATATTCTGTTGTTCGGTGCTTTCATAAATATTCAAAATAATCACTACCTTCTATTAATTATTTTCTGTAATCTATAAAATAATAAGATTAGTTATTAACGAAGTATGTCTTCCTAAATAACAATGCTTTAAATACTCAAAACAAGCCATTAATTTTTTTTTTAATAGTGAAAGAGCAATTTTGCTGAAAAATCTAAAGTTTTGGCTAGATACAGATCTGAAAATAATTTTGTTGGACCATCAAAATAATTTTGCAGGAATTGTTAAGCATGATGAGCAATGCTGCAAAATGTTTTGATATTTTAGCAACCAATTTTGTCCTACCTAATTGTTTTGATGGTCCAAAATCACTTTCAGATTTGTATCTAGCTAAAATTTTCTGGTTTTTCAACAACAAAATTACTCCTTTAATGTATTAAATTGGATTTCTGTAAGGATTTGATTTAGACATTGTGACTACACCCAAGTAGCGCTTGCAAAGCAGCTTGCAATTATATGCGCTTTTTATTATTTGGCGCTTTGTTAACGCTTTGTAAGCACTGTATGCTACTTGGGTGTAGCCAGGGCTGGGCATGTACTTATTTGAAACATTTTTATTTGAAGAACAGTATTTGTAAGACAATTGTATTTTGTATTATGCATTTCAACGGCGCACATGCAAATATTTTGTATTTTGTGTTTCATTACAGCATATAAAAATAATTTTGTATTTTAGTATTAATAACGAAAGATTACAAAATACTAAGATTGATAATTAATGTTAATATTTGAATTACAAAGTATAAAAAAACTTACAATTTTTCGATTTTAAATACAAAATACATAATACTTTTACGTTCTCCGCTGAAATACAAAATACAGAATATACTTGCAAAAACTGTGTTTTAAATAAAAGTATCTCAAATACATGCCCAACCCTGGGTGTACCACGCTCGTACGCTGAAGCAAATTTGTTCTTTCGCACTCATTCGCGCCTTTGCTCGATCTAGATTTGACTCTAGAGATGCGCGCATTTATGTTCTGTCACATAACATACATTATGGAGGTCCGCCACTGCGACGACGGCTGCACCCCTCGGAGTACACGCGTTTATATGAGCGCCTGATGCTTTCCAAAGGTCAACAATGACAGCAAAGAGGAGCTGCACCGCCTCGTAAAAGCAACGTTGCGACGTGCCTTGGTTACATTATGCAATCGACTTTTTACTCAGCAGCCTGAACTATATTTTCTTTTTGCTCGGCTAACCTCGCTCTCGCGGGAAGGCTCCAGCTACCGACAGCCAAGGCGTCCATTCACTTGCTTCACCAACGCGAGAGAGGAGCAACCGATCGGTTGGAGTAACCGAAAGAGATCGCGCGGCAAATAATCCGCGACAGAGGGATATCTCTTTCTCTCGTTTAAAGAGATTACATCTACTGGGCGAACAATAAATAATGCTTTCTTTCTCTTTCTCTGATTGATAGGCGATATATAACTCAGCACACAATATTTGTAAAATATTTACAAAATATTTATAAGATTTATCTTAAATATTTTGTAAATATTTTTGTGGTCTTAGATTGCACAGATCATAAACATTATTTTAAATATTATGTAATATTTATTGTAAATGTCATAGTAAATGCTGCGAAGATACTTAATGAGATATTAAAATCCAAATAAAAAATATTTATTAGAAATATTTATTTATACTTATCATAAATATTACACAAAAGATTTAGTCTACATTTTAATAACATTTTGAATAAAGCTTTATATAAAATATGTATGAAATATCTATATAACATTTTTACAAAATGAATATTAATGAATATTTATCATAAATATTCTGTGCTGTCTGGGAACGATCTCGCGGATCGAAATTCCGTGACATTTTCGAATTCCGATGCGGCGAACGACACCCGATATATATTGCATAAGCGTGAGCATTACAGAAATACGTAGTAAACCATGCTTTTTCTGCGATTTCGTCGAATACAATAAGTCGAATAAGTGATACTTTTAAATAATTTACGTATCTCGTACCAATAGCTCAGGTAGAACACAAAAGGCTATATATGTTTCAGAGTTCCACCCTTAGTGCCGGATATCACTCTATCCTTGTTGTTTACGGAACGTTAAATAAGGATGACACCCCGGGAGCACCCGAGTGGGAATCTGAACACGTCCTAAATCATATATATTATATAATAAAGTCATAATAATGATAACGTAGGACGTCATCATGATGTACAATGTACATCATTTGAGACTTAAAAATAAAATAAGTGACAAATAAGATCATCATGTCCTTATGATTATTACGACTTTTGTGTTTTACTTGGGAAATATCGGCATAAATATATTGCTAATAACACAATAAACATCAACTAACGATAACATTATTAATACATAGGCTTTCTACAATAAGCCATTACTTAAGCTTTAAATTTTAAGCCGTAAAAAATTAACTAATCATAGTCGATTATTCTCCTCATATTCACAACTGTGATCGGTCGATTTCTTACAGTTCATGACTTAAGCTTATTAGGTAATGGTTTATTGTAGAAAATCTAGCTCTAATAGAGCGTTATAATTTCACATTGAACAATATAAATATAATATAACATATGTTGTAACAGTTATAGTTCTTAAGTGTGAAATTCTAACACTGATGTTATGTTATTGTAGAATTAATTGGTGTTTACTATAAGAAATTGTACATTACTATGAGAGTAAGATGATATTCAATGCATAAAATGACTTCAACTCCAATTTTCAAGGTATTCAAGAATTTCCGGATAATATTCAAAACGATCGAATTCATTATACAATATTGAATTGTTTGAGTTTTCTCAATGCCCGATTATAGATAGATCTGCGATACCTTACACATCGATCATCGCGCAAGAAACATCCATCATGTACCGTAGAACGTACATATCGAGAAAGATGATCGTGGGAAGATGCTAGCCGGCAATAAAATAATGCCGGTATATTTTGCAGCAATCTTCGAGGAAGGATTATGAAAATGAGGCGCAACAAACGGGGGGGGGACAGTATTCGTTTAATGACGGCGGAAGGTATCGTTGCGACGAAAATTAATGGAAATTAACGGGGCATCCCAATTATGCGCCTCGTGAAAACGGCACGTTGAGTCTCTCGCGAGATGATGTAACGATGTCTTTCTCTCTCTCTCTCTCTCTCTCTCTCTCTCTCTCTTATGTTTTCCATTAATTTACAATGCGATCGAAGCGAACAAATTGGTAGATATGTTATTAATGGGTTAATATATCCTAAGCAGAATTGTAAAAGCTCGTAACTTGTTCTCGTAAAACTTATAAGAACTTATGACCGATACTGTATACCGTAATAAGATGTACGATCATTCGTAAATATCTACTTTATATTTCTCGTAAATCGTTCGGATAGCAAGAAGCTGTCTGTAAAGAGATTGCATAAAGTTATAAGCACTTGTTAAGTTCTTACAAGTCTTAAAAGAACATTTTACGAGCCTTATGATTCTAGAATTGACTCGTAAGTTTAGCGTTTCACACGCGCGTGAAGAAATTGATTTTTGTCAGACATTTATACATATCTACTCAAAATTATTAATATTAATAATTTAATTTCGGTAATGCATTAAATATTAATTTCGGTAATGCATACTAAAAGCTGCTATACATAAAATTAACAAAATTAAATGTAAAAGCATATAAATATATTAAATGATTAAATATCCAATAATATGATATAATTGTTACATTTAACAGAATATACATATATGTGTATTATTTCATTATTAACAAAGTTGATTATATTATTCCATATCTGAGATATTTATATAAAGCAGCCTTCCCAGGTAGCTGACATCATGTTGACGTTTACTGTTCATGTAATGTCACCTTATTGCTTGGGTTTAATGGGCACTAATCCAGTGAAATGTGAGTGACCGAAATCACTATCAATTTAATTTAAACTCAGCATCGCATTGGTCTGCCGATTTTGAAACGCGTACTCGTTTACGCGTAAAACTTTTAGAGAAATGTTTCTAAAAAGTGAAATCTCACTCTTAAAGATTTTGAAATTTGAGATACTCCTTTTCATAATTGGTTCAATTTTTTCTCTTTAGAGTGAGATCCTACTTCATAGAATGACAGCTGCTTTTTAATCCCGCGCGATCAAGTGTAGAAATCAGGAGAGTCCGACCGAAATTTCGGTTTCGGTTTCAGTTTCGGTCAGTTTCGATCAAAAATTAGAGTTTCGGTTTCGGTCGAAATTGAGAGAAAATTTCGATGAGTAAACCGAAACTGTGCAAATTGCAACGCGCCGGTGAGGGTTTAAAAAGCAACTGTTCGATTTTAATTATTAACTCGTTGATTAAGCTTAAGACAACTTGAATACAAACTTTGATGTGATCCTAATAATAACTGTGATTTGATTTCTTTAAAACTTGAGGATGCAATATTATTATATTATTATAGTCAGATATTTGAAAATTTTGTTTTTTTAAGAGTACACTTTGTCATGATTTCTGAAAATTATACGATCTCTGTAAAATTAATTCAAAAGTGTCGATTTCTATTCCGGTCGAAAAAAATGTGACTCCGTTAGCTTCTTTCTCTCTTTTTTTTTTTTAGTAAGACTTATCTAAGTTTCGGTTTTGTTTTCGGCCGAAATTGAATGACAATCGAATATTCGTTTTCGGTTTCAGCCGGAGGTCAAATGTGGTTTCGGTCGGACTCTTGAAGTCAGCTTCGTCCCTTCTTTCCTTTTTTTTTGCCAAGTCACAGAGTTGCGTCAATGATGATGCGTAATAGAAAATCGCCAGAGAGACCGCAATCTTTTTTTTTTCTTCATCGACCTCCGCAACGTGGGCTCCCATTCTTTCGAAATGGTACGATCGCGTGCGCGAGGTCGCGAAGAAGAGAGCGTAGGTAGAGTACTCGCTCCCGTTTCTGCACAATCTCCTTCATATATCGCTTTTCAATATCGGGATACTTCCGCGATACACCGTCGAAACTTGGTTGAACTTTGGTACGATCGAGCTCGTGCCGTTGAATTACGGCTGGCTTGCACACTAATTGGACGAATCAAGGAACACACGAAGGACACGCCTTCCATTTAGTAACACAAGTCAACACGAGTATTGTTCTGTGTTTGTTACTCATAGAATGCAAAAAAAAAATAGAACGACATTTGTGTCGACTTGTGTCATTAAATCGAAGACATCCCAAGTCAAGAGAAAGTAAAAATGATTCTATTTTGACGACATAAAAATCAAACTGATGATTTTGGTTTACGCAAATTTGATTGTTTATTGACGTTAAGAATTAAAATAATTTTGAATTTTTGTTAATTAACTTTTGTTGGAAATAAAAACTATCCGCCAAAATGTTAGAAAAGCAAAAATATCAGATAATTTTGAACAAATATATGTCACAATATGTTTTTCTTTATATAGAAACAAATCTGCATCCAAGGAATATTATATCATCAACCGGAGGCTGTATGAAGGACGAAGCCTCTTTTGACGCGATCGATAAGATCTGGAGAACGTTGAAATCTTTGGGATTAATCGCGGAGAGAACCGTACGTGCATGTCCGTTCATCCTTCTAATTATCTCTCGACGCCGCGTCTCTCGGCTATAAACCGCGTGCATGGAATTCGATACACTTCGAGATTCACGTACGTGAATCCTATCCTATGTAGTTCCGACAGAGATTTCTCGCGAAGATGAATCTCATCTCTGGCATAACACGAGCAGCAAGGTAAATTAAATGCACGAATTGCGTGTCAAGGGATAGGATCATCTACTCAAATAATATCAGTAACTGCGTGTATACGAGATCTTCCTTGAAGAATGATGCTCCAGATAGAAATTATATAATTATATCAGAAGGATGTTATCTAAAAATGACAGCCATGATGATATCCTGATATTATTCTGCAGTATTTTACATCGAGAGATAATTTACTGAAGTATCTAAAAATTTAGATACAGATCTGAAAATAATTTTATTGAACCAAAATAATTATGTTGGAAATTTAAGCACGATGAGCAATGTTGCAAAAAGCTTTCGAGCAACCAGCTTCAGCATTCTACATGTGTAATTATTCTGATTTGACAAAATTATTTTTAGATCTGCATTTAGCTAAATTTTTACATATTTTCAGAGCAAGAGCATTCTTTCCCCGTAGAATTCCATCTTAATAAAATTTCCTCTTTTTTTCCACTATTTCTTTTTTTTGAGCGTCCTATACAAAAGGAACAATTTTGTTGAAATATCTAAAAATTTAGATATAGATCTGAAAATAATTTTATTGGACCATCAAAATAATTATGTAGGAAACTCAAGCACGATGAGCAACGTTGCAAAAAGTTTTGACATTCTAGCAATTATCAGCATCCTACATGTGTACCTAATTATTTTGATAACCTAATAAAATTGTTTTCAGATCTGTATCTAGCTAAATTTTTTAATACTTCAGCAAAAAGTCTTCCGTTCTAAATCTATAAAGTGTTTTGATACGGAGTCGTTATATCCTATTATCAAGCTCGTAGCTCACGATCGCTCGCTATTTTTTGTCTCGATCTCTGCATCCGCGCAGCTTGCTGAATACATCTGTTTAAGCTCGAGAATTAGAACACACGAATTATCACGTTTCCTCTTATTTCCTCTTTGTGTGCACCGCTCTCACGTAACGTCGAAGCGTAATGATTTTGCAGCTACGATTTCTCAATATGGATCCGAAGTTCGGCCGCTTCATCTCCCTGGGAATCTAGACAAGCACGTACGCTATCTTTCTCTCCATTACGAGGCGAGCGGGAATTCTGCAGGATGCCTATTGGGATACTATCATCGCTTCGTCTACGACGAAGCGTGAGTACGGTGACCCAGAGGTGGATCGTTAACCGGCGAGTTACGTGTCGATCGGTAATACCTTGACGATTTCAAATGCTTCGGTTTATGCGCGCAGTTCTATTTTATGGAACTATTTACGGCGCAGAATCGTGTTAGGATCGCGCAATTATATCATATGCGTAATATTAATTCTCGTGCGATCGCGAGCTTCGAACCGAACGTTCTCGCAAATTAGTTCTTTTACAACTAGTCTCTTACGTAACTATCGAATCTTCGGCTAACCGGATCTGATTCTCGGTCATACATAATTATCCGAATTATTATGATCTTCTGATCGGTCTAAACAAAATGGCGCGCGATTTCTTGACGAGATAATAGCTCTCATTAATAACTGTTGCTGTAACTGGCGAGAAAGATAAACTTTCCGTCACACGTGGGCACGTTTAGAACCCACGTTCCTTGCAGGAGATCATCCCGGGTTGTCCGCAGGCACTCGGTACTTTATAGCAGCACCCAGTTCCCGACTTAGCGCACACATGAATACTTCGCGCGATCTTTGTATCAGTCGATGCGTTCCGGAGATGCTGTCAACGCATCAATTGCGCAACGAGCCCGTCGCAATGGCGACGGTGATGACGACCCCGCGGGTATAATTCCCGCATTGAAAGAGCCGATATAATTACAAGGGAGAAACGCGCGGCGAGTGCATACCAGCCGCGCGTCATCGGCTCCAGCCGCTTTTCCATGCTTTCCCACCGCCTTCCTCCTTAGGATGTGCATCGAGAAATCAAATACTTTCATTTAATTCATTTAATAATAAGAAATTTTGAGGGATTTAATGATCACGTAACATATACTTTACGTACAAAATATTAAGTTGTTTTAAATAGCGCTCTTTAATCTACACGATATATCGTTTAGATACCTAGATTGTTTTACTTTTACAGCTCATTGCCTCAACCCTATCGCTTCGCTTTCATGCCAATCCCATTGGACGACCTTCAGATCCATTCGGAGATGCCTGTCGATCCGTATCAACCTCGCGTTACGCAATCACCCCTCATCTTAGCTCGAGATTCATCTCGACGGCCTCCTCCGCCACTGCCACCCCCTCCGATGGCCCTCCCACCGTGCGTGTCTTCATCCAGCACTCTGTCTCTTCTTCTCTCTTCTTCTCCTCTCGGCGTCTCTAGTCAACGAGGATTCGTTGGCGAATCTTCGAGGAACGCATCACCGGATTATATCCAGTCGTGGTGCCATCCCCGATTGCTTGTTGGAGGGTGGGAGGAAGACGATCCTCGCGCGGAACCAGTATATAAGCATGCTGGATCCGATCTGGATACGTGCAGATCAATTATCATTGTCGGTTTGGCGATACACGATTTGAACAGTGTGATTCAATAATACTTATTATCGATCGACGACGCGCAACCAACGAGATGAGATCGGTACGAGTCGCGCAATGGAAATCTCTTTAATTCGATTGTCGAAATTTGGAATGAGTCTTGGATCTCCTAGTCGACCTAGTTAATTGCGACAGTTAATTTAAAATAGAATCTATTAATTGCGCACGAAATTTTATGGACGGTTCTCCAACCAGCGGTACTGCATGATTTCCATTTACCGTGCAGAATGTCGTGTGTTTGAAAAAAAAGTCTATAAATATCTGTTATAAATTTTTGTTCGCGATTATTTATTTTGTACCGTTTTATTTCTTTATATTGTACAATTTTTATCCCTTTCGGCTTATTTCAACAGCTCTCCATAGCATTGCTGGCCATCATTGGTACATGCTATGCCGCAAGATTAGATACAACTTATCTTCCGCCCGGTAGTGCCGGAAGTGCAGGTGGAGCAGGATTGATTCATCCTCCATCAGGACACGGTGGACCTATTAAACTTAGTAGCCCGGGTGGTTCAGGTGGTCCTGGTGGTCCAAGTAGTTTTGGTGGCCCAAGTGGTTTTCGTGGTCCAAGTGGTTTTGGTGGTTCTAGTGGTCCTAGTGGTCATGGTGGGACAGGCGGATTTGGTCTTGGGAGTGGTGGCGACGCTTACGCAGGTGGTAAGTTTAAACAAAAATATAATTACTGAACAAGAGAGGAAATATTTAATTATTTTGTCTTATGTGCTATTCTCTCCATAGTCATTTATTTATTTACTTGTATCTATCTGAATCTTCCATTACGATATATTATTACATGAAGTTTAAGATCTTAACTAGATCTTTTTTTTTTTAGAAATATTGCATTACGATTTTCCTTGAAAATAGTTAATTTTTTTAAATGCAGCTTAGATGTGTGATTTTTAATATTTTACATTTCATACATTAGGCGGCGGACTAGGTGGTGGTGGTCATGGTGGTCAACAGATACCCATTATTTCTTATACTAATGAGAACGCCGGTGACGGAAACTATCAATATAGTTATGAAACTGGAAATGGTATTACCGTGCAAGAGACAGGTCATCGGCAAGGTACGAGATTGCATTTCCGTATCCGATTAAATTATTAATTGTTTCATTACTGAAGTAGCTGTATGTTAGTCTTGAACGAGCTAAACAATGCTTGTTTCTGAAATCATGGAAGTGTCGTGTCGCAACGCGGTGTAGTCGGTGACAATGAGGATATTGCGTCAAAACAAGTGCGTGCGGTGTTGCAGGAGAATCCGAATCGGTGAGCGGATCCTTTTCTTATACTGGTTCCGATGGTGTGCAATATTCAATCACGTATACGGCGGACGAATATGGTTTTCACCCTCAAGGCGCTCACTTGCCGACACCACCTCCGATTCCACCGGAAATTCAACGAGGTGTTGAATTAGCGCTCGCCGCCGAAGCTAGGGGAGAGAATCAGGATGGTGGTGGTGGAGGATATTCGCACGGAGGCAGTGGATATCCCAGCGGAGGTATGTCGCAGGATTTCAATTAAATATATAAACAAACTTTTATAATTATACATATTAATATCTTAAGAATGACCTACTTATTGTCAAATTATATCTCTTTATATTAGGAGGTGGCCATAGCGGCCATGGAAGCGGTGTCTATCAGGGACCAAGCTCGTACCAGACAAGTTCAAGCGGTGGCTACCAATATTAGACAACAGATTGAGGATTGAGGATCATTTACGTGCATACCGCACACAGGCATGCATACCATTTTCCGTTTATCTTCAACATTTCATGTACATAACGATATATCATTCATATAATTTTTTTATTTATATAAAGTGATATGACTTATTTATGCCCACTCTCTAATTTTTCTTTTGTTGAAGTTGCTTTTGTGTAGCAGCAATCCCGATACTAAAGCACCTTATACATATACATGACACTGTGCAATTGAGAACTAAACAACTGCGATATATATTGTGCATTATTCTTTATATGCGCTTATTACATGCATATATATATATATGTATATAAAACAATCATACATTTTGAGATGTATATTATAAATGAATAAATTAAATAAATAAACGGTGTATTAACACTGTGAAATATATTGTGTACGTAAATCATTTTACATGTATATATAATAAAATATTAATAAATTAATGGTGTAATCTAAATTTTTTATCTATAAAAAAATTCTATTTACATAAAAATATGTAACATTGTAATAATTATTACACTAATTTAAAGATAATTTGTAGTAACGATTAAATTCAATGTGACATTAAATTAATATTAAATTATTTTTTAATTTAAATTAAATATATTAACATTATTACTAATATTAATAAATGTGATATTAAATTAAATACAATGTGTACTAATATAGGTATTACAATTTTGTTAAATAAGATTATAATATAGTCAAACTTAACAACATATACAATTTGGAAAATTAATTTTAAATCAATTTCTGTCTATTTAATATATTTTAAGTATATTTCTACGTATGTAAGGTAATATATTATATAAGATATTCATTTTATACTGTTTCTGGATGACTAGTAGCACGAGTTGGAGATTTATTAGACTCAATCATTTCAGCTCCTCTTGCAAACTGAATAAAAAGTTGTTCCAAAGTTGCAGATAGAACAGCGTAATCCTCGATGCAATTATATCTTTGCTTCAGATTCTTCATTGTATCATACATTTTTTCCCACGTTGTATTACAATCAGTTACATGATAGGCAAGAAAACCCTGCAAAAATAAATAGAAATTAATAGTAAGATAAAAGAATAAAAAAATTAAAGCAATCAATTGTTGTCTCTGAAGCGAAGCACTATCATTACCAAATTTTCATCTCTAATGTCGCATGTTAAAGTAAATTCAATAATTTTCTTTATATTGTTAACATCTTCGTCCATTCGGCTTGGATTCAATTGTATATGAATATCGTAACCCGCTCCAAATCGCTGCTTCAATTCTTGACTTGCACCAATACAAACTAATTCACCCTTCACCATAATGACTAGTCGATTACAAAGTGCTTCACACTCTTCCATGCTGTTGAGCAATATAATTTTAATATTCCGTTCAACAAAATGAATTATATTAAAATTTAAATTCAAATATTTTATTCCAAATTTTTGTATTCTAAAAGATACCTGTGAGACGTAAGTATAATAGCCTGTCCTGCTGCCTGACACGACTGTAAAGTATTCCAAAGCGATCTTCTAGCTGCAGGATCGACGCCAGTTGTAGGCTCATCCAAAAGAACAAGAGTAGGATTACCAACGAGAGCCATTGCGATGTTTAAGCGTCTCTTGTTACCACCGCTATAAGTACCACTTGGCTGCTTCATACAAGCAGTTAAATCTGAAATAACATTCATATTTACCACACACGCTATTTTTACATGTGCTCTTTTTAAAATTTTGCATTTATTATCGCAGTTCACTTACTCAGTCTATTAATCCATTTATTAACTTCCAATTCTACGTTGGCCTTTGGTATACCGCGAAGACGAGCAAATAGTCGTAAATGGTCAAAAGCGTTTAAGGAAGATATTAAAGCATCAGTTTGTGGACAGTATCCCATTTCAGAAAGATACTACAAAAAATAATCCTCTAATATTATAAACAATATAATATTAAAGACATTAAATTACTGTATAAGTTGTTACCTCTGTCCTCTGTGCATGGATTTCTGCTTGTTTTAAGTACATTATGCCACTATTAGACATTTCTTCTCCAGTTAGCATCCTAAAAGTTGTACTCTTTCCGGCGCCATTTACACCGAGCAATCCGAAACATTCCCGTGGTTTCACTCGAAAACTGATTTCTTTCACGGCCATTAACTTTCCATAGTATTTGCTTAATTCATACACCAAGAAGAGACTGTTATCATTACTTATCGGACTTTGAAATGGTTCTAAATTAGTAGTCTCTGTAGCACTTGATTTTAATTCTTCTTTCGTATTTACACCTGTACATAAACATATCATATACATATTTTATATAAATTATAACATTCATAAATTAAGTTATCTATGAATTTATAACTTTTATATCTCATTTCTTAGAAGATACTAAAAATTATCTTACCTTGGTTATTGATTTTATTAATTTCTACCGCTACAGCAAGTTTTTCTTTTTTCACTTGATCATCCATTGTATCTTGCTCTTTTCTCAGTTTTGTACCAACCATCTTTGTCAATAATTTCAACAATAACTTTTCTTCCAAGATGATTAATAGAGCAAAATACAAAATTGGCGTTACAGCTAGATATACTATACTTTCTTCAAAACTTATATCATCTTCAAAGTTTTTGAAGTAAGGTAGTTGATTTTTGCACACCCCATCTCTGCAATCCAAACCTAAAAAAAATTATAATAAATCAGAAATTTTATCATTAATAGTAACATATTTTTGCTCAAATCATTAAGTGAATATTATACAATCTTACCACAACAAGGATCTTTTGCAAGACAAGCTACACTGTGAAGTATGTCTGGTAGACGACGGCACCTTGCATTCTGTACTGCTATGTTGAAAAAAGATAGTTGACCATGGAACAAACTTACGTAAGGAATCAGACGGAAGATTCTCTTTTGTAGAATGTGTAGCACACTAAGCCAATCAAAATTGCTTAGTACTTGATGTAGAACATATTGTATTATAACTGAAATAAATTTTTGAGTTACTTCTTTTTATATATAGTAATGTATTTGCATTTTTAATAGAACAATTAGTTTCACACTTAATATATCCGTAAATTTTTAATGTTTAAAAATATATACTACAGCAAGCTTACCAAGGCCAATAGGTGCAACACCCAAAATGGTTATTATAGTACTCCTCGATTTATTCATAAAACTGCATAAATATATAAGAAATAAAACATTAATACCAAATAATTCCAGAGTCAATATCAAGTACACTGTAAAAGAAAATAAATAAATATATAAAGAGATAAAATATGTAATATACTAATTAATATTAGACATAATTTAGAATCAGAACTTACGTATCTCTACTCTATAATATAGACGAATATCAAGAATAACATCCATGATGTAGAGCGCTAAAGTAATTAGCAATACACTTATTGTAAATATCAGAAAATCAAAAGCGAACATTGTACTCCAGTACGACAGAGAAGTGACACCGGTCATACGCTGAAGTTGCTTAACTTTCGTCGCTGTTTCTTGCAAAGGATGCATTACGAAAAGTGATATAGTGGGAAAGAAAAATATACAGAATAGCAAAACACGCGACATCGAGTCTGTTTCGGGCAATATTTGAGTTGAAAATATCGTATTCGGTAATTGTTGTCTAGACGCAGTAATCGAATATTCATCGCCAGCGAAAGCTTTAATGAACGAATTACTTAAAAGATTCACTGTTAACGGCACGCTGTGAATTGCTATGCCGGAATATAAACCGTTAGCCCATGTGTTATTTTCAGTGGCATTAAATTCGGCGGAGACGATAAAATTATTTCGGTATTCCACAAGATTCTTCATAGAAGAATTCAGAAGAGCTGAAAGAAATAATATATAAAAAAAAACTATCATTCAGACAAATGTATTACCATGCTTGATACGAAATTAGATAATAATACAATTACCGCTTGTAACACTTATATCTGACGCTACACGCTCTGCTTCGCCATCCACATTCTGAACAATATTTCTATATTTCTGAGCAATTGGTTCGTTGTTTGATGAATATAAAGCTTTGGGATATCTGTACATATCAAGTTTTAATGGAACAATATTCGTGGAATCGGCTGGTAAACTATAACTTAAGGCCATTAGAAGCACCGAGAAAATGGGAAGAATCAGCTGAAAATATTAATGACATGTTAATAAAAGAAACTTTTCAATTTCAAAGTATTAAGAAGTACAAAGAATATCATCAAAGATATGTCTGATCTTTGTATTAGTGAAGCATATATTAAGGGGAGAAATACATACAATCGTCAGCAAGATAGGTAGATTCTTTCTCGTGTATGTAAATTTCTTGCAAAATAATGCTGATATTGATTGCATGCATAGTTTAATGCCTGTAACTTTCTGTAATGGTGCTGTAAATAATTCATTAAGATGTTTCCCACTATCTTCACTCCTCACAATCCTACAACCAATAATGAAGTAAGAAAATAATAATAAAATAATGACATAAAACATATTTCGACAAACATACTTTAAAAATACTTGTTCCAAAGTAATCAATGACACGCTTATTCCAGTAACGCCTAATTTTTTCTTTTCGCTTTCTACTTTGTCCAGTGATTGTGGTAAAGAATCAGTATATGGAACATTTAAAACGATCTTTTCACTATCAATACTAAGCTGTTGCGTTCTGGAGTCAAATTTACTTATGACTTTTTCGGGAACACACCAAGACTTTGTTGATAATGTAACTTCGATATGTCCATGACCTAAAACAGAAAAGTTAATTTACAAAACAATTATTTAAATTAAGGCAAACGTCCCAGTGACCGGACATGTATCTATATCTGAACATTTGCACAAAACATTTCTTTTTATACTATTATTAATCTCAAATGCTTTTTAAAAAAAATATCATATAAAATTTAATCTTTAAATACAATTAAATTATAATATTGTAATAAAAGAAAATATTTGAGAGATTAATAACAATAAATTTTGTGTATATGTCGAATGTAGGACAATGTCCAGTCACTGGGACGTTTATTACATTTTGTTTAAATATCAGTAAACATATTATCATACCATACTGTTTCTTCAAAAACATTGCAGTGCCATAACTTCTAAGACGACCGGCATGCATTATTGCGATTCTGTCACCAAGTATATCAGCTTCTTCCATATTATGTGTACTAATTAATATTGTTTTCTCTCCTATAAGTTTCTATATAAAAAAAATATTAATAATATAAAATATGTAACATAAAGTAATATATATGTATGCACAGCTTTAAAAATAATTGAATCAAAATTTTTTTGCTTACTAATATAATATCCCATGTATCTCTTCTGGTTTCAGGATCCATTCCTGATGTTGGCTCATCCAAAATTATGATCTAAATACAAATTTATTTTAGACTGATGTAATAATTATATAATGCATCATTCATTACATCTCTATTTTAGAACTTACTTTAGCATCGCCAATAAGAGCCATTCCGAGGCACAGTCTTCTTTGTTGACCACCAGAAAGTTTGCTAGGTAGAAAATCTTTTTTTTCGGAAAGCTTCAACTTAGCAAGCAAATTAAGAACATCCGTTTTAATTTCGTTTTTGGTTTTATTTTTAGCTTTCAACTGCCGTAACATAAAAATGCAAATGAACAATTAATATGTTATTGATACGATTGTTTTTATTCCACAAAAATTATTGTTATTATCCTCACCAAGCCAAAGAATTCTATTTGTTCAAATACATTTAAATCTGGAAAAACCATATTTTCTTGAGGACATAGCCCTAAATCATTTCTAATATTATCTAAGTGCTTTCTTATATTTTTGCCATTTATGAAGACTTTCCCTTCTGTTTCGCTGGTTACACCTATAGAACATAAATACAGTAAGAGTACCTCCCATAAAATGACGTTCTCATTAAGAACTATTTCATAATACAAAGTAATACCTGTTAATATAGACATAAGTGTAGTTTTGCCTGCTCCATTGTGTCCAAGCAAAGCAGTAATTTGTCCTTTGTAAAAGTCTACCGATACACCTCTTAGGGCATGGACTTTCTAAAATATAATAACTTGACAGTATTTAAATATAACAAAAAACATTACATCTTTATAACTGTAATTATAACTGTAAAATTCCTTTTATGTAAACTTACGGATTTTCGTAACCAGCTTGTTGTATAAGACTTTTTAAGATCACGTATTTGTATTCCAGGTGTAAGTGCATTACCGAATACTGGCTCAAAATCTTTATTAGTCTTGTCGTAATTAAATTCAGTAGTAGTATTAAATTCATCATCAAGAGCTACTTTGTTCTTTTTGATACACTAAAATATAATAGCATAAAAATTATATCTCACATACACACATAGCGTTTTTCTTCAATATTAGATCTATGCATAAGTTCATCATTTTTAACAAATCGCGTTGAGTCGCGGTTTTGTCGACTTACAGTCGACTGATTCATGCCAAGCATTTCTGGGAAATCTTGCATCACGGTTGGATTTTTGTCAAGCAGGGCATGCATCTCCACATCGTCAGTTTCCTTGGCACGACATGACCTCAGTCGAACGTTAGTATTAGTATCGAAATCGGCCTTCCGGAAGCATTTGTATGACTTTTTACACATCCTTATTGACACGTCATCATCATATGTGTTGTATAAAATTCTTTTGGTTTCTATCTTATTTTTATTAAAAAACGGAAGCATGCAGCGAAAGCGAAATTTGTCAGAGTTCATCTAAAACGAAGGCAAAACAACGACAGTACAAACAAAATTCACAAAAGTTTCTCGCGCGCCAAGCAGATGCTGGACAAGTCACGTAAATATTGCAAAAGAAAGAGCGTATGCGCAGTTCTTTTTTAAGCAGATTATTAATACGCGAACTTGACCGTACAAACTTATGCACAGATTTAGTACTGTTTATAATTCTCGCAAACTTGCCTTCAAAAAGTATAATGGATCCTTTCGGACTCCATATTTACCAGGAAGTACAGCATTTACATATACTGCAAGTGTAAAATGTATCACAGCTCCCAAAATTGAAAAGAGAAATATAAAACCTGAACTTCCTACGATACCGTATTCTGTTTCTCCAGGATCAAACAAATTATGCCACTGAATACCAATCACTAAAAGAAAAAATAAAACAATACATATTATCCTTTAAAGTTTAACACACACAATCCTTTAAAGTTTTTTTAATTAACTATTAATATAGAGTGGTTCAAATATAAATGACTTTTTTATGTGAATCAACGCGGACGTGCTTACACTGATTGTAACAAGCAAGGGTGTCTGTTCACACGTTACAATTTATGATATCCGAATAAATAGTATAGAGTACTATTGCATACTTGCGCTTTCTCCGAACTATCCACGGAGTTTACGTAAAATTTCGACGGCTTTAACATTTTTGTTTGCAAGAAATTTGATTAACGTGTGAACAACACGTTGTACAACAGCACTCGGTATTATTTGTTTGCACATCGCAACAACTACTTCAGAACCAACTGCCATGAGTACACAACTAGAGAGTGAACAGACTCATCTGTTACTTAGTGTAAGTACATCTATCAATGCTGATTTGTATTCACACAAAAAATTCTCATTCATATTTAAAGATTTGAACCATCCTCATGATTAACATAAATACGTCGACAATGATTGCTTACATTTGCTTTCAAGAGCATTCGATTCTTGAAGAAGTCTATGAAGCATAATATTTGGAAATATTATACCAAAATATGGTATAACGCCAAAAACTTCTTTCCTTGCCATATTTTGATGGAGTGACATTGCTGCCATATAAATAATAGCTAAGGCAATTGTCACAAATCGTGCTGTAAAAAAACATTAAGAATATAATATATTTGTGCACTTAAATAATTATTTATTTTATAAAAAGATATCTACGTTTTGAGAAATATGCTGCAATATGCATGCCAAATGTTATTAGATGAGCAATATGTGCAGTAAATAAGAGCCAGAATATAAACGCATTTCCATATTCCAAAAAGGCCTCAACATTATCAGAAAAAGTATTCTTAAATAATATGATTATTGGTATTATATAAATAGTGCTCATTAATATTCCTGTAATTAACCAGCTAAGTAAATTGTAAACCAATTTGACTCCATTCATTGCCATTAAAACCTGAAAATAATGAAACAAATAAATATTCTTTCATGATTAAAAACACACGAAAAATATAAAGAAAGAATAATATACTAACATTTATGCCAATAAACTTTTCTTTTGATGCATAGTTAGTTTCCACACAAAGTGTAATAACAAAAATTGTAACTCCAAATGAAACAATTACCATACGAAGTACTATATCAAGTATATCGATTTTAACATATGGTGGATAAGGCATTCTTTGTATTGACATCTGAAAAATAACATCACAGAATAATAAAAAAATAATCCTGTTATATCACAGCCATATGTTATTCACCTGTTCTTATATATATGTAAATATTCAAATTTTTTAAACATTTTAATAATAAATTTAGTATTAAAATATATTTATATATTCTTTTTAACACATACTTTTACGTTAGAGTCTGGTGCTACTTGTTTTATAAATGCTTCATCCAAACAGATCTGAACTTGAATAAATGGCATCATTTCGAAATACATCGAAGTTGATGAAGTAACACTTTCACTTGCTAAGCTTTGGTACAAAGAATTTGGAATCTTCCATGAGTGCCTCAGTTTATATTTTATGGTAGGTTGGTCATATTGTTTAAAAATTACAGCTATTGCAGAAAGTATTGGATTTTGTGCCTGAGACTGTGTGTAAACATTTATTATTTCAGTTTCATTAGCAAAACCGTTCACATCTATATAAAAACAGAAAAGGTATTATTTTATAGTCACATAAACTATTAAAAGATACTATTTATATTTTTTAATCGCCATTTTATACTTACTTTCAGGCAGGAGACGAAGACAATATCTAACGGATTCCATGATTTTCTCTGTATATGCATTTTTTGGTACGTAATATACTTTATTTAAAGCATTATCAATTTTTGTCATTAACTCATCTTGTGTATATAGAGAATAATATGTGCTGACGTTCACCACAACTGGGGGCTGAACGCTGAAATCTCTCACAGTTTGCAGTAACGCGAATACTGCAATAGGTACTAAAGTTTGTAAGAAAATCATCATACGCCAATGCCTTTTGCGTACTATCATATTTTTGTACATCAACAAGCCAAAAATTTTCCATCTGCTAGCCATTTTTATATCTTGATGTCAACTTTATTTCAATATGGAGAAGGTTTATTAGCAGGCTGTATTCAAATATCTACAAATAGTATATACACTACTTTGCCATTGAAAGTACACAAAGTCTCCTGAATAAATTATTGGGATTGACGTATATGTTGGCTTCAACTTAAAGCATATGTCTCATATATGAACTATACAGCCTTAGTCATTAAAATGTAGAAATCTATTCATATTGTAGCAGTTTTTGCGATATCTTATAAAGAAATGTAATTTATTGTTTCTTCTTTATAGATTAAATCCAGTTTCTGACATACTGTTGTCATAGCAAATTTTACCTAAACAATCATAACTTATCAGTCATGAGTCATAGTATGAGTCTCAAGTGAAAATATAGAACATACATGATATTCATGATATTACATAAAAGTAATGATATTATTCACGACTTTAATAATTATTATAATAATTAAACTTCAATCTAACTTTAATAATTATCAATAATACAACAAAGATTATTCGGCAGTTTTTAAACTAGATAAGATCAAACAGTTTAATGTCATATCAAATACTGGGAATCAGATTAAGAAAATATACTATTCTGGAAAAGAATTTCCAGAAAACATAAAGAACTTACGATCAACAAGAAAATTGACAAAAACAAAAGCCAGCAGCTTTTCTTTTAAAAACTCATCTGCCAGTTTTACATGAGACTTCACTGTGTTCATTTGAACATGACAAAAATAGAAATATATTAATGTCCGAATTATATACTTATTCAATTTAATATTTTTAACTTACTTGCATTTGCCAACCGTACGTTGCTAGACGTTGCATCAAAGTGAACTTGCAATTTAGATAAGACATGGGAATCAATATACGCTCATTTGTTCAATTTCCACGTCCTTATCATTCGGAATGCAAAAAAAAAAGAGAACATAATTGGAGCTATTACACGTATGTACGATAACGATTTGACTTGAATTATATGCAACAAATGTACTCACGAGAACTGTCACATTTCGCAACCAGTCTTCCTCGAAAACGTTCAATAGCGAAGTTGTACGCCTTATAAAGCTTCATTTTATCACATTATCAAAGACAATAATGATAATTTTGCGACGCGTTATACTTAAGCACTTAATTACAACGCGTCGCATAACATCGATAACGTGTGCCAGCACTCAACGTCATACCGTCATACCAGGAAACTGATCGTTGTCTGAAACTGATGATTGCTCCATAATGCGGGGTCTACAATAGAAGTCGTAGCGGTCGTAGGGTCTTAAGTCGTAGAACATTGACCAATCACAGTCGAATGCGGGGTCTACAATAGAAGTCGTAGCAGTCGTAGGGTCTTAAGTCGTAGAAAATTGACCAATCACAGTCGA